>NC_073350.2:36111445-36420853 GCF_027580225.2 Misgurnus anguillicaudatus | reverse complement strand
GAGGGCGGGCTCGTTCGAAAGGTCCCCTCGGGTAGAGCGACCGACCCCGAGGGCGACGTCCTCGGACTTAAGGCGCTCGAGCAGCGGCCGTGGGAAAATCTGGAGACGGCCCCCCGTATCTCCGCCGCGGAAAGGGCCAGATACTCGCGGGTGGGCTCGATCGAAAGGGCCCCTCCGGCGGACCAATCGACCCGAAGGTCGAAGGCCCCGGGCCCGAGGCGCCGGAGCGGCGCGGTAACGAAATTCGGATATTCGACCGGAAGTATCTCCGGTCCACGGGGTCGCACGGACTCGGGGCTGGCGTCACCGGAAAGCCCCGGGAAAGACCTTTCGAACGAGACCGGCCGCGCCTCCGGCGGACGAACGCAGCGGACGCTACGGGCGCGCGAACTCCGGACCAGCGTTTTTTTTTTTTCGAACCGCCGTATCTCGGCCGCGGAAAGGGTCGGAGGGTCGAGGGCGGGCTCGTTCGAAAGGTCCCCTCGGGTAGAGCGACCGACCCCGAGGGCGACGTCCTCGGACTTAAGGCGCCCGAGCAGCGGCCGTGGGAAAATCCGGAGACGGCCCCCCGTATCTCCGCCGGGGAAAGGGCCAGATACTCGCGGGTGGGCTCGTTCGAAAGGGCTCCTCCGGCGGACCAATCGACCCGAAGGTCGAAGGCCCCGGGCCCGAGGCGCCGGAGCGGCGCGGTAACGAAATTCGGATATTCGACCGGAAGTATCTCCGGTCCACGGGGTCGCACGGACTCGGGGCCGGCGTCACCGGAAAGCCCCGGGAAAGACCTTTCGAACGAGACCGGCCGCGCCTCCGGCGGACGAACGCAGCGGACGCTACGGGCGCGCGAACTCCGGACCAGCGTTTTTTTTTTTCGATCCGCCGTATCTCGGCCGCGGAAAGGGTCGGAGGGTCGAGGGCGGGCTCGTTCGAAAGGTCCCCTCGGGTAGAGCGACCGACCCCGAGGGCGACGTCCTCGGACTTAAGGCGCCCGAGCAGCGGCCGTGGGAAAATCCGGAGACGGCCCCCCGTATCTCCGCCGGGGAAAGGGCCAGATACTCGCGGGTGGGCTCGTTCGAAAGGGCTCCTCCGGCGGACCAATCGACCCGAAGGTCGAAGGCCCCGGGCCCGAGGCGCCGGAGCGGCGTGGGAACGAAATTCGGATATTCGACCGGAAGTATCTCCGGTCCACGGGGTCGCACGGACTCGGGGCCGGCGTCGCCGGAAAGCCCCGGGAAAGACCTTTCGAACGAGACCGGCCGCGCCTCCGGCGGACGAACGCAGCGGACGCTACGGGCGCGCGAACTCCGGACCAGCGTTTTTTTTTTTTCGATCCGCCGTATCTCGGCCGCGGAAAGGGTCGGAGGGTCGAGGGCGGGCTCGTTCGAAAGGTCCCCTCGGGTAGAGCGACCGACCCCGAGGGCGACGTCCTCGGACTTAAGGCGCTCGAGCAGCGGCCGTGGGAAAATCCGGAGACGGCCCCCCGTATCTCCGCCGCGGAAAGGGCCAGATACTCGCGGGTGGGCTCGATCGAAAGGGCCCCTCCGGCGGACCAATCGACCCGAAGGTCGAAGGCCCCGGGCCCGAGGCGCCGGAGCGGCGCGGTAACGAAATTCGGATATTCGACCGGAAGTATCTCCGGTCCACGGGGTCGCACGGACTCGGGGCCGGCGTCGCCGGAAAGCCCCGGGAAAGACCTTTCGAACGAGACCGGCCGCGCCTCCGGCGGACGAACGCAGCGGACGCTACGGGCGCGCGAACTCCGGACCAGCGTTTTTTTTTTTCGAACCGCCGTATCTCGGCCGCGGAAAGGGTCGGAGGGTCGAGGGCGGGCTCGTTCGAAAGGTCCCCTCGGGTAGAGCGACCGACCCCGAGGGCGACGTCCTCGGACTTAAGGCGCCCGAGCAGCGGCCGTGGGAAAATCCGGAGACGGCCCCCCGTATCTCCGCCGGGGAAAGGGCCAGATACTCGCGGGTGGGCTCGTTCGAAAGGGCTCCTCCGGCGGACCAATCGACCCGAAGGTCGAAGGCCCCGGGCCCGAGGCGCCGGAGCGGCGCGGTAACGAAATTCGGATATTCGACCGGAAGTATCTCCGGTCCACGGGGTCGCACGGACTCGGGGCCGGCGTCGCCGGAAAGCCCCGGGAAAGACCTTTCGAACGAGACCGGCCGCGCCTCCGGCGGACGAACGCAGCGGACGCTACGGGCGCGCGAACTCCGGACCAGCGTGTTTTTTTTTCGATCCGCCGTATCTCGGCCGCGGAAAGGGTCGGAGGGTCGAGGGCGGGCTCGTTCGAAAGGTCCCCTCGGGTAGAGCGACCGACCCCGAGGGCGACGTCCTCGGACTTAAGGCGCCCGAGCAGCGGCCGTGGGAAAATCCGGAGACGGCCCCCCGTATCTCCGCCGGGGAAAGGGCCAGATACTCGCGGGTGGGCTCGTTCGAAAGGGCTCCTCCGGCGGACCAATCGACCCGAAGGTCGAAGGCCCCGGGCCCGAGGCGCCGGAGCGGCGCGGGAACGAAATTCGGATATTCGACCGGAAGTATCTCCGGTCCACGGGGTCGCACGGACTCGGGGCCGGCGTCGCCGGAAAGCCCCGGGAAAGACCTTTCGAACGAGACCGGCCGCGCCTCCGGCGGACGAACGCAGCGGACGCTACGGGCGCGCGAACTCCGGACCAGCGTTTTTTTTTTTCGATCCGCCGTATCTCGGCCGCGGAAAGGGTCGGAGGGTCGAGGGCGGGCTCGTTCGAAAGGTCCCCTCGGGTAGAGCGACCGACCCCGAGGGCGACGTCCTCGGACTTAAGGCGCTCGAGCAGCGGCCGTGGGAAAATCCGGAGACGGACCCTCGTATCTCCGCCGCGGAAAGGGCAAGATACTCGCGGGTGGGCTCGATCGAAAGGGCCCCTCCGGCGGACCAATCGACCCGAAGGTCGAAGGCCCCGGGCCCGAGGCGCCGGAGCGGCGCGGTAACGAAATTCGGATATTCGACCGGAAGTATCTCCGGTCCACGGGGTCGCACGGACTCGGGGCCGGCGTCGCCGGAAAGCCCCGGGAAAGACCTTTCGAACGAGACCGGCCGCGCCTCCGGCGGACGAACGCAGCGGACGCTACGGGCGGGCGAACTCCGGACCAGCGTTTTTTTTTTTCGATCCGCCGTATCTCGGCCGCGGAAAGGGTCGGAGGGTCGAGGGCGGGCTCGTTCGAAAGGTCCCCTCGGGTAGAGCGACCGACCCCGAGGGCGACGTCCTCGGACTTAAGGCGCCCGAGCAGCGGCCGTGGGAAAATCCGGAGACGGCCCCCCGTATCTCCGCCGGGGAAAGGGCCAGATACTCGCGGGTGGGCTCGTTCGAAAGGGCTCCTCCGGCGGACCAATCGACCCGAAGGTCGAAAGCCCCGGGCCCGAGGCGCCGGAGCGGCGCGGGAACAAAATTCGGATATTCGACAGGAAGTATCTCCGGTCCACGGGGTCGCACGGACTCGTGGCCGGCGTCGCCGGAAAGCCCCTGGAATAACCTTTCGAACGAGACCGGTCACGCCTCCGGCGGACGAACGCAGCGGACGCTACGGGCGAGCAAACTCCGGACGAGCGGTTTTTTTTTTTTTCGAACCGCCGTATCTCGGCCGCGGAAAGGGTCGGAGGGTCGAGGGTGGGCTCGTTCGAAAGGTCCCCTCGGGTAGAGCGACCGACCCCGAGGGCGACGTCCTGGGACTTAAGGCGCCCGAGCAGCGGCCGTGGGTAATTCCGGAGACGGCACCCCGTATCTCCGCTGTGAAAAGGGCCAGATACTCGCGGGTGGGCTCGTTCGAAAGGGCCCCTCCGGCGGACCGACCGACCCGAAGGTCGAAGGACCCGGGCCCGAGGCGCCGGAGCGGCGCTGTAACGAAATTCGGATTTTCGACCGGAAGTATCTCCGGTCCCCCGGGCCGACCGAGGCGCCCCCTCCCGGCCGCGGACCCGGCGGGTTCCCCCTTCGCGGGGGACGGTAGGGCGAACAGGTGCCATCAGGTATATAGCTAAGTCGATTGGGGTTGACCAACTGTCGGAGAGGCGAAAGCTCCAGAACCTAAGTCGATGGGGTTGACCAACTGCTGGAGAAGTGAAAGCTCCAGAGCCTAAGTCGATTGGGGTTGACCAACTGTCGGAGAGGCGAAAGCTCCAGAACCTAAGTCGATTGGGGTTGACCAACTGCTGGAAAATCTTTCGGGTTGACCAACGGTTGGAGAAATTTTGGGGTTGACCAACTGTTTGGTTCTCCAGAAGGGCCGGGAGGATGGGGCTTAGTCCGGTGGGGGAGTGCTTAAGAGTGGGATGGCAGGGACCGAACGGTGCGCCGGGTACG
The DNA here is from genome assembly GCF_027580225.2 of Misgurnus anguillicaudatus. Lineage (NCBI taxonomy): Eukaryota > Metazoa > Chordata > Actinopteri > Cypriniformes > Cobitidae > Misgurnus > Misgurnus anguillicaudatus. The sequence goes on along the minus strand of NC_073350.2, from coordinate 36,416,519 downwards.
AGCTCCAGGGTGTCCGTCGCGGGGTCCAAAGCCGGCCTCGGGTGCACGGTGGTCGGGTTGACGGGGCGATGTTCCCGGGGTCGTATCTCGGCCGGGGAAGGGGGTACGGAGACGGGGGTGGGGTCGTTGGAAAGGGCCCCTCCTGGAGGATGAGGGCCCCAAAGGGCTAAGGTCTCGGTCTTAAGGCGCCCGAGCTACGGCCGTTTAAAGGTGCAGCGGTGGAAGTCCGTATCTCCGGCCCCCGGAGTCGCACGGACCCGAGGCTGGCGTCCCCGGAAAGCCCCGAGGGAGACCTTTCGAACGAGACCGGCCGTGCCTCCGGCGGACGAACTCAGCGGACGCTACGGGCGTGCGAACTCCGGACGAGCGTTTTTTTTTTTTCGAACCGCCGTATCTCGGCCGCGGAAAGGGTCGGAGGGTCGAGGGCGGGCTCGTTCGAAAGGTCCCCTCGGGTAGAGCGACCGACCCCGAGGGCGACGTCCTCGGACTTAAGGCGCCCGAGCAGCGGCCGTGGGAAAATCCGGAGACGGCCCCCCGTATCTCCGCCGGGGAAAGGGCCAGATACTCGCGGGTGGGCTCGTTCGAAAGGGCTCCTCCGGCGGACCAATCGACCCGAAGGTCGAAGGCCCCGGGCCCGAGGCGCCGGAGCGGCGTGGGAACGAATTTCGGATATTCGACCGGAAGTATCACCGGTCCACGGGGTCGCACGGACTCGGGGCCGGCGTCGCCGGAAAGCCCCGGGAAAGACCTTTCGAACGAGACCGGCCGCGCCTCCGGCGGACGAACGCAGCGGACGCTACGGGCGCGCGAACTCCGGACCAGCGTTTTTTTTTTTTCGATCCGCCGTATCTCGGCCGCGGAAAGGGTCGGAGGGTCGAGGGCGGGCTCGTTCGAAAGGTCCCCTCGGGTAGAGCGACCGACCCCGAGGGCGACGTCCTCGGACTTAAGGCGCTCGAGCAGCGGCCGTGGGAAAATCCGGAGACGGACCCTCGTATCTCCGCCGCGGAAAGGGCAAGATACTCGCGGGTGGGCTCGATCGAAAGGGCCCCTCCGGCGGACCAATCGACCCGAAGGTCGAAGGCCCCGGGCCCGAGGCGCCGGAGCGGCGCGGTAACGAAATTCGGATATTCGACCGGAAGTATCTCCGGTCCACGGGGTCGCACGGACTCGGGGCCGGCGTCGCCGGAAAGCCCCGGGAAAGACCTTTCGAACGAGACCGGCCGCGCCTCCGGCGGACGAACGCAGCGGACGCTACGGGCGGGCGAACTCCGGACCAGCGTTTTTTTTTTTCGATCCGCCGTATCTCGGCCGCGGAAAGGGTCGGAGGGTCGAGGGCGGGCTCGTTCGAAAGGTCCCCTCGGGTAGAGCGACCGACCCCGAGGGCGACGTCCTCGGACTTAAGGCGCCCGAGCAGCGGCCGTGGGAAAATCCGGAGACGGCCCCCCGTATCTCCGCCGGGGAAAGGGCCAGATACTCGCGGGTGGGCTCGTTCGAAAGGGCTCCTCCGGCGGACCAATCGACCCGAAGGTCGAAAGCCCCGGGCCCGAGGCGCCGGAGCGGCGCGGGAACAAAATTCGGATATTCGACAGGAAGTATCTCCGGTCCACGGGGTCGCACGGACTCGTGGCCGGCGTCGCCGGAAAGCCCCTGGAATAACCTTTCGAACGAGACCGGTCACGCCTCCGGCGGACGAACGCAGCGGACGCTACGGGCGAGCAAACTCCGGACGAACGGTTTTTTTTTTTTTCGAACCGCCGTATCGCGGCCGCGGAAGGGGTCGGCGGGTCGAGGGTGGGCTCGTTCGAAAGGTCCCCTCGGGTAGAGCGACCGACCCCGAGGGCGACGTCCTGGGACTTAAGGCGCCCGAGCAGCGGCCGTGGGTAATTCCGGAGACGGCACCCCGTATCTCCGCTGTGAAAAGGGCCAGAGACTCGCGGGTGGGCTCGTTCGAAAGGGCCCCTCCGGCGGACCGACCGACCCGAAGGTCGAAGGACCCGGGCCCGAGGCGCCGGAGCGGCGCTGTAACGAAATTCGGATTTTCGACCGGAAGTATCTCCGGTCCCCCGGGCCGACCGAGGCGCCCCCTCCCGGCCGCGGACCCGGCGGGTTCCCCCTTCGCGGGGGACGGTAGGGCGAACAGGTGCCATCAGGTATATAGCTAAGTCGATTGGGGTTGACCAACTGTCGGAGAGGCGAAAGCTCCAGAACCTAAGTCGATGGGGTTGACCAACTGCTGGAGAAGTGAAAGCTCCAGAGCCTAAGTCGATTGGGGTTGACCAACTGTCGGAGAGGCGAAAGCTCCAGAACCTAAGTCGATTGGGGTTGACCAACTGCTGGAAAATCTTTCGGGTTGACCAACGGTTGGAGAAATTTTGGGGTTGACCAACTGTTTGGTTCTCCAGAAGGGCCGGGAGGATGGGGCTTAGTCCGGTGGGGGAGTGCTTAAGAGTGGGATGGCAGGGACCGAACGGTGCGCCGGGTACGAGCTCCAGGGTGTCCGTCGCGGGGTCCAAAGCCGGCCTCGGGTGCACGGTGGTCGGGTTGACGGGGCGATGTTCCCGGGGTCGTATCTCGGCCGGGGAAGGGGGTACGGAGACGGGGGTGGGGTCGTTGGAAAGGGCCCCTCCTGGAGGATGAGGGCCCCAAAGGGCTAAGGTCTCGGTCTTAAGGCGCCCGAGCTACGGCCGTTTAAAGGTGCAGCGGTGGAAGTCCGTATCTCCGGCCCCCGGAGTCGCACGGACCCGAGGCTGGCGTCCCCGGAAAGCCCCGAGGGAGACCTTTCGAACGAGACCGGCCGTGCCTCCGGCGGACGAACTCAGCGGACGCTACGGGCGTGCGAACTCCGGACGAGCGTTTTTTTTTTTCGAACCGCCGTATCTCGGCCGCGGAAAGGGTCGGAGGGTCGAGGGCGGGCTCGTTCGAAAGGTCCCCTCGGGTAGAGCGACCGACCCCGAGGGCGACGTCCTCGGACTTAAGGCGCCCGAGCAGCGGCCGTGGGAAAATCCGGAGACGGCCCCCCGTATCTCCGCCGGGGAAAGGGCCAGATACTCGCGGGTGGGCTCGTTCGAAAGGGCTCCTCCGGCGGACCAATCGACCCGAAGGTCGAAGGCCCCGGGCCCGAGGCGCCGGAGCGGCGTGGGAACGAAATTCGGATATTCGACCGGAAGTATCTCCGGTCCACGGGGTCGCACGGACTCGGGGCCGGCGTCGCCGGAAAGCCCCGGGAAAGACCTTTCGAACGAGACCGGCCGCGCCTCCGGCGGACGAACGCAGCGGACGCTACGGGCGCGCGAACTCCGGACCAGCGTTTTTTTTTTTCGATCCGCCGTATCTCGGCCGCGGAAAGGGTCGGAGGGTCGAGGGCGGGCTCGTTCGAAAGGTCCCCTCGGGTAGAGCGACCGACCCCGAGGGCGACGTCCTCGGACTTAAGGCGCCCGAGCAGCGGCCGTGGGAAAATCCGGAGACGGCCCCCCGTATCTCCGCCGGGGAAAGGGCCAGATACTCGCGGGTGGGCTCGTTCGAAAGGGCTCCTCCGGCGGACCAATCGACCCGAAGGTCGAAGGCCCCGGGCCCGAGGCGCCGGAGCGGCGCGGGAACGAAATTCGGATATTCGACCGGAAGTATCTCCGGTCCACGGGGTCGCACGGACTCGGGGCCGGCGTCGCCGGAAAGCCCCGGGAAAGACCTTTCGAACGAGACCGGCCGCGCCTCCGGCGGACGAACGCAGCGGACGCTACGGGCGCGCGAACTCCGGACCAGCGTTTTTTTTTTCGATCCGCCGTATCTCGGCCGCGGAAAGGGTCGGAGGGTCGAGGGCGGGCTCGTTCGAAAGGTCCCCTCGGGTAGAGCGACCGACCCCGAGGGCGACGTCCTCGGACTTAAGGCGCTCGAGCAGCGGCCGTGGGAAAATCTGGAGACGGCCCCCCGTATCTCCGCCGCGGAAAGAGCCAGATACTCGCGGGTGGGCTCGATCGAAAGGGCCCCTCCGGCGGACCAATCGACCCGAAGGTCGAAGGCCCCGGGCCCGAGGCGCCGGAGCGGCGCGGTAACGAAATTCGGATATTCGACCGGAAGTATCTCCGGTCCACGGGGTCGCACGGACTCGGGGCTGGCGTCACCGGAAAGCCCCGGGAAAGACCTTTCGAACGAGACCGGCCGCGCCTCCGGCGGACGAACGCAGCGGACGCTACGGGCGCGCGAACTCCGGACCAGCGTTTTTTTTTTTTCGAACCGCCGTATCTCGGCCGCGGAAAGGGTCGGAGGGTCGAGGGCGGGCTCGTTCGAAAGGTCCCCTCGGGTAGAGCGACCGACCCAAGGGCGACGTCCTCGGACTTAAGGCGCCCGAGCAGCGGCCGTGGGAAAATCCGGAGACGGCCCCCCGTATCTCCGCCGGGGAAAGGGCCAGATACTCGCGGGTGGGCTCGTTCGAAAGGGCTCCTCCGGCGGACCAATCGACCCGAAGGTCGAAGGCCCCGGGCCCGAGGCGCCGGAGCGGCGCGGTAACGAAATTCGGATATTCGACCGGAAGTATCTCCGGTCCACGGGGTCGCACGGACTCGGGGCCGGCGTCACCGGAAAGCCCCGGGAAAGACCTTTCGAACGAGACCGGCCGCGCCTCCGGCGGACGAACGCAGCGGACGCTACGGGCGCGCGAACTCCGGACCAGCGTGTTTTTTTTTCGATCCGCCGTATCTCGGCCGCGGAAAGGGTCGGAGGGTCGAGGGCGGGCTCGTTCGAAAGGTCCCCTCGGGTAGAGCGACCGACCCCAAGGGCGACGTCCTCGGACTTAAGGCGCCCGAGCAGCGGCCGTGGGAAAATCCGGAGACGGCCCCCCGTATCTCCGCCGGGGAAAGGGCCAGATACTCGCGGGTGGGCTCGTTCGAAAGGGCTCCTCCGGCGGACCAATCGACCCGAAGGTCGAAGGCCCCGGGCCCGAGGCGCCGGAGCGGCGTGGGAACGAATTTCGGATATTCGACCGGAAGTATCTCCGGTCCACGGGGTCGCACGGACTCGGGGCCGGCGTCGCCGGAAAGCCCCGGGAAAGACGTTTGGAACGTGACCGGCCGCGCCTCCTTCGGACGAACTCAGCGGACGCTACGGGCGCGCGAACTCCGGACCAGCGTTTTTTTTTTTTCGATCCGCCGTATCTCGGCCGCGGAAAGGGTCGGAGGGTCGAGGGCGGGCTCGTTCGAAAGGTCCCCTCGGGTAGAGCGACCGACCCCGAGGGCGACGTCCTCGGACTTAAGGCGCTCGAGCAGCGGCCGTGGGAAAATCCGGAGACGGACCCTCGTATCTCCGCCGCGGAAAGGGCAAGATACTCGCGGGTGGGCTCGATCGAAAGGGCCCCTCCGGCGGACCAATCGACCCGAAGGTCGAAGGCCCCGGGCCCGAGGCGCCGGAGCGGCGCGGTAACGAAATTCGGATATTCGACCGGAAGTATCTCCGGTCCACGGGGTCGCACGGACTCGGGGCCGGCGTCGCCGGAAAGCCCCGGGAAAGACCTTTCGAACGAGACCGGCCGCGCCTCCGGCGGACGAACGCAGCGGACGCTACGGGCGGGCGAACTCCGGACCAGCGTTTTTTTTTTTCGATCCGCCGTATCTCGGCCGCGGAAAGGGTCGGAGGGTCGAGGGCGGGCTCGTTCGAAAGGTCCCCTCGGGTAGAGCGACCGACCCCGAGGGCGACGTCCTCGGACTTAAGGCGCCCGAGCAGCGGCCGTGGGAAAATCCGGAGACGGCCCCCCGTATCTCCGCCGGGGAAAGGGCCAGATACTCGCGGGTGGGCTCGTTCGAAAGGGCTCCTCCGGCGGACCAATCGACCCGAAGGTCGAAGGCCCCGGGCCCGAGGCGCCGGAGCGGCGCGGGAACAAAATTCGGATATTCGACCGGAAGTATCTCCGGTCCACGGGGTCGCACGGACTCGTGGCCGGCGTCGCCGGAAAGCCCCTGGAATAACCTTTCGAACGAGACCGGTCACGCCTCCGGCGGACGAACGCAGCGGACGCTACGGGCGAGCAAACTCCGGACGAGCGGTTTTTTTTTTTTTCGAACCGCCGTATCTCGGCCGCGGAAAGGGTCGGAGGGTCGAGGGTGGGCTCGTTCGAAAGGTCCCCTCGGGTAGAGCGACCGACCCCGAGGGCGACGTCCTGGGACTTAAGGCGCCCGAGCAGCGGCCGTGGGTAATTCCGGAGACGGCACCCCGTATCTCCGCTGTGAAAAGGGCCAGATACTCGCGGGTGGGCTCGTTCGAAAGGGCCCCTCCGGCGGACCGACCGACCCGAAGGTCGAAGGACCCGGGCCCGAGGCGCCGGAGCGGCGCTGTAACGAAATTCGGATTTTCGACCGGAAGTATCTCCGGTCCCCCGGGCCGACCGAGGCGCCCCCTCCCGGCCGCGGACCCGGCGGGTTCCCCCTTCGCGGGGGACGGTAGGGCGAACAGGTGCCATCAGGTATATAGCTAAGTCGATTGGGGTTGACCAACTGTCGGAGAGGCGAAAGCTCCAGAACCTAAGTCGATGGGGTTGACCAACTGCTGGAGAAGTGAAAGCTCCAGAGCCTAAGTCGATTGGGGTTGACCAACTGTCGGAGAGGCGAAAGCTCCAGAACCTAAGTCGATTGGGGTTGACCAACTGCTGGAAAATCTTTCGGGTTGACCAACGGTTGGAGAAATTTTGGGGTTGACCAACTGTTTGGTTCTCCAGAAGGGCCGGGAGGATGGGGCTTAGTCCGGTGGGGGAGTGCTTAAGAGTGGGATGGCAGGGACCGAACGGTGCGCCGGGTACGAGCTCCAGGGTGTCCGTCGCGGGGTCCAAAGCCGGCCTCGGGTGCACGGTGGTCGGGTTGACGGGGCGATGTTCCCGGGGTCGTATCTCGGCCGGGGAAGGGGGTACGGAGACGGGGGTGGGGTCGTTGGAAAGGGCCCCTCCTGGAGGATGAGGGCCCCAAAGGGCTAAGGTCTCGGTCTTAAGGCGCCCGAGCTACGGCCGTTTAAAGGTGCAGCGGTGGAAGTCCGTATCTCCGGCCCCCGGAGTCGCACGGACCCGAGGCTGGCGTCCCCGGAAAGCCCCGAGGGAGACCTTTCGAACGAGACCGGCCGTGCCTCCGGCGGACGAACTCAGCGGACGCTACGGGCGTGCGAACTCCGGACGAGCGTTTTTTTTTTTCGAACCGCCGTATCTCGGCCGCGGAAAGGGTCGGAGGGTCGAGGGCGGGCTCGTTCGAAAGGTCCCCTCGGGTAGAGCGACCGACCCCGAGGGCGACGTCCTCGGACTTAAGGCGCCCGAGCAGCGGCCGTGGGAAAATCCGGAGACGGCCCCCCGTATCTCCGCCGGGGAAAGGGCCAGATACTCGCGGGTGGGCTCGTTCGAAAGGGCTCCTCCGGCGGACCAATCGACCCGAAGGTCGAAGGCCCCGGGCCCGAGGCGCCGGAGCGGCGTGGGAACGAAATTCGGATATTCGACCGGAAGTATCTCCGGTCCACGGGGTCGCACGGACTCGGGGCCGGCGTCGCCGGAAAGCCCCGGGAAAGACCTTTCGAACGAGACCGGCCGCGCCTCCGGCGGACGAACGCAGCGGACGCTACGGGCGCGCGAACTCCGGACCAGCGTTTTTTTTTTTTCGATCCGCCGTATCTCGGCCGCGGAAAGGGTCGGAGGGTCGAGGGCGGGCTCGTTCGAAAGGTCCCCTCGGGTAGAGCGACCGACCCCGAGGGCGACGTCCTCGGACTTAAGGCGCTCGAGCAGCGGCCGTGGGAAAATCCGGAGACGGACCCTCGTATCTCCGCCGCGGAAAGGGCAAGATACTCGCGGGTGGGCTCGATCGAAAGGGCCCCTCCGGCGGACCAATCGACCCGAAGGTCGAAGGCCCCGGGCCCGAGGCGCCGGAGCGGCGCGGTAACGAAATTCGGATATTCGACCGGAAGTATCTCCGGTCCACGGGGTCGCACGGACTCGGGGCCGGCGTCGCCGGAAAGCCCCGGGAAAGACCTTTCGAACGAGACCGGCCGCGCCTCCGGCGGACGAACGCAGCGGACGCTACGGGCGGGCGAACTCCGGACCAGCGTTTTTTTTTTTCGATCCGCCGTATCTCGGCCGCGGAAAGGGTCGGAGGGTCGAGGGCGGGCTCGTTCGAAAGGTCCCCTCGGGTAGAGCGACCGACCCCGAGGGCGACGTCCTCGGACTTAAGGCGCCCGAGCAGCGGCCGTGGGAAAATCCGGAGACGGCCCCCCGTATCTCCGCCGGGGAAAGGGCCAGATACTCGCGGGTGGGCTCGTTCGAAAGGGCTCCTCCGGCGGACCAATCGACCCGAAGGTCGAAAGCCCCGGGCCCGAGGCGCCGGAGCGGCGCGGGAACAAAATTCGGATATTCGACAGGAAGTATCTCCGGTCCACGGGGTCGCACGGACTCGTGGCCGGCGTCGCCGGAAAGCCCCTGGAATAACCTTTCGAACGAGACCGGTCACGCCTCCGGCGGACGAACGCAGCGGACGCTACGGGCGAGCAAACTCCGGACGAGCGGTTTTTTTTTTTTTCGAACCGCCGTATCTCGGCCGCGGAAAGGGTCGGAGGGTCGAGGGTGGGCTCGTTCGAAAGGTCCCCTCGGGTAGAGCGACCGACCCCGAGGGCGACGTCCTGGGACTTAAGGCGCCCGAGCAGCGGCCGTGGGTAATTCCGGAGACGGCACCCCGTATCTCCGCTGTGAAAAGGGCCAGATACTCGCGGGTGGGCTCGTTCGAAAGGGCCCCTCCGGCGGACCGACCGACCCGAAGGTCGAAGGACCCGGGCCCGAGGCGCCGGAGCGGCGCTGTAACGAAATTCGGATTTTCGACCGGAAGTATCTCCGGTCCCCCGGGCCGACCGAGGCGCCCCCTCCCGGCCGCGGACCCGGCGGGTTCCCCCTTCGCGGGGGACGGTAGGGCGAACAGGTGCCATCAGGTATATAGCTAAGTCGATTGGGGTTGACCAACTGTCGGAGAGGCGAAAGCTCCAGAACCTAAGTCGATGGGGTTGACCAACTGCTGGAGAAGTGAAAGCTCCAGAGCCTAAGTCGATTGGGGTTGACCAACTGTCGGAGAGGCGAAAGCTCCAGAACCTAAGTCGATTGGGGTTGACCAACTGCTGGAAAATCTTTCGGGTTGACCAACGGTTGGAGAAATTTTGGGGTTGACCAACTGTTTGGTTCTCCAGAAGGGCCGGGAGGATGGGGCTTAGTCCGGTGGGGGAGTGCTTAAGAGTGGGATGGCAGGGACCGAACGGTGCGCCGGGTACGAGCTCCAGGGTGTCCGTCGCGGGGTCCAAAGCCGGCCTCGGGTGCACGGTGGTCGGGTTGACGGGGCGATGTTCCCGGGGTCGTATCTCGGCCGGGGAAGGGGGTACGGAGACGGGGGTGGGGTCGTTGGAAAGGGCCCCTCCTGGAGGATGAGGGCCCCAAAGGGCTAAGGTCTCGGTCTTAAGGCGCCCGAGCTACGGCCGTTTAAAGGTGCAGCGGTGGAAGTCCGTATCTCCGGCCCCCGGAGTCGCACGGACCCGAGGCTGGCGTCCCCGGAAAGCCCCGAGGGAGACCTTTCGAACGAGACCGGCCGTGCCTCCGGCGGACGAACTCAGCGGACGCTACGGGCGTGCGAACTCCGGACGAGCGTTTTTTTTTTTTCGAACCGCCGTATCTCGGCCGCGGAAAGGGTCGGAGGGTCGAGGGCGGGCTCGTTCGAAAGGTCCCCTCGGGTAGAGCGACCGACCCCGAGGGCGACGTCCTCGGACTTAAGGCGCCCGAGCAGCGGCCGTGGGAAAATCCGGAGACGGCCCCCCGTATCTCCGCCGGGGAAAGGGCCAGATACTCGCGGGTGGGCTCGTTCGAAAGGGCTCCTCCGGCGGACCAATCGACCCGAAGGTCGAAGGCCCCGGGCCCGAGGCGCCGGAGCGGCGTGGGAACGAAATTCGGATATTCGACCGGAAGTATCTCCGGTCCACGGGGTCGCACGGACTCGGGGCCGGCGTCGCCGGAAAGCCCCGGGAAAGACCTTTCGAACGAGACCGGCCGCGCCTCCGGCGGACGAACGCAGCGGACGCTACGGGCGCGCGAACTCCGGACCAGCGTTTTTTTTTTTTCGATCCGCCGTATCTCGGCCGCGGAAAGGGTCGGAGGGTCGAGGGCGGGCTCGTTCGAAAGGTCCCCTCGGGTAGAGCGACCGACCCCGAGGGCGACGTCCTCGGACTTAAGGCGCCCGAGCAGCGGCCGTGGGAAAATCCGGAGACGGCCCCCCGTATCTCCGCCGGGGAAAGGGCCAGATACTCGCGGGTGGGCTCGTTCGAAAGGGCTCCTCCGGCGGACCAATCGACCCGAAGGTCGAAGGCCCCGGGCCCGAGGCGCCGGAGCGGCGCGGGAACGAAATTCGGATATTCGACCGGAAGTATCTCCGGTCCACGGGGTCGCACGGACTCGGGGCCGGCGTCGCCGGAAAGCCCCGGGAAAGACCTTTCGAACGAGACCGGCCGCGCCTCCGGCGGACGAACGCAGCGGACGCTACGGGCGCGCGAACTCCGGACCAGCGTTTTTTTTTTTTCGATCCGCCGTATCTCGGCCGCGGAAAGGGTCGGAGGGTCGAGGGCGGGCTCGTTCGAAAGGTCCCCTCGGGTAGAGCGACCGACCCCGAGGGCGACGTCCTCGGACTTAAGGCGCCCGAGCAGCGGCCGTGGGAAAATCCGGAGACGGCCCCCCGTATCTCCGCCGGGGAAAGGGCCAGATACTCGCGGGTGGGCTCGTTCGAAAGGGCTCCTCCGGCGGACCAATCGACCCGAAGGTCGAAGGCCCCGGGCCCGAGGCGCCGGAGCGGCGCGGGAACGAAATTCGGATATTCGACCGGAAGTATCTCCGGTCCACGGGGTCGCACGGACTCGTGGCCGGCGTCGCCGGAAAGCCCCTGGAATAACCTTTCGAACGAGACCGGTCACGCCTCCGGCGGACGAACGCAGCGGACGCTACGGGCGCGCGAACTCCGGACGAGCGGTTTTTTTTTTTTCGATCCGCCGTATCTCGGCCGCGGAAAGGGTCGGAGGGTCGAGGGCGGGCTCGTTCGAAAGGTCCCCTCGGGTAGAGCGACCGACCCCGAGGGCGACGTCCTGGGACTTAAGGCGCCCGAGCAGCGGCCGTGGGTAATTCCGGAGACGGCACCCCGTATCTCCGCTGTGAAAAGGGCCAGATACTCGCGGGTGGGCTCGTTCGAAAGGGCCCCTCCGGCGGACCGACCGACCCGAAGGTCGAAGGACCCGGGCCCGAGGCGCCGGAGCGGCGCTGTAACGAAATTCGGATTTTCGACCGGAAGTATCTCCGGTCCCCCGGGCCGACCGAGGCGCCCCCTCCCGGCCGCGGACCCGGCGGGTTCCCCCTTCGCGGGGGACGGTAGGGCGAACAGGTGCCATCAGGTATATAGCTAAGTCGATTGGGGTTGACCAACTGTCGGAGAGGCGAAAGCTCCAGAACCTAAGTCGATGGGGTTGACCAACTGCTGGAGAAGTGAAAGCTCCAGAGCCTAAGTCGATTGGGGTTGACCAACTGTCGGAGAGGCGAAAGCTCCAGAACCTAAGTCGATTGGGGTTGACCAACTGCTGGAAAATCTTTCGGGTTGACCAACGGTTGGAGAAATTTTGGGGTTGACCAACTGTTTGGTTCTCCAGAAGGGCCGGGAGGATGGGGCTTAGTCCGGTGAGGGAGTGCTTAAGAGTGGGATGGCAGGGACCGAACGGTGCGCCGGGTACGAGCTCCAGGGTGTCCGTCGCGGGGTCCAAAGCCGGCCTCGGGTGCACGGTGGTCGGGTTGACGGGGCGATGTTCCCGGGGTCGTATCTCGGCCGGGGAAGGGGGTACGGAGACGGGGATGGGGTCGTTGGAAAGGGCCCCTCCTGGAGGATGAGGGCCCCAAAGGGCTAAGGTCTCGGTCTTAAGGCGCCCGAGCTACGGCCGTTTAAAGGTGCAGCGGTGGAAGTCCGTATCTCCGGCCCCCGGAGTCGCACGGACCCGAGGCTGGCGTCCCCGGAAAGCCCCGAGGGAGACCTTTCGAACGAGACCGGCCGTGCCTCCGGCGGACGAACTCAGCGGACGCTACGGGCGTGCGAACTCCGGACGAGCGTTTTTTTTTTTCGAACCGCCGTATCTCGGCCGCGGAAAGGGTCGGAGGGTCGAGGGCGGGCTCGTTCGAAAGGTCCCCTCGGGTAGAGCGACCGACCCCGAGGGCGACGTCCTCGGACTTAAGGCGCCCGAGCAGCGGCCGTGGGAAAATCCGGAGACGGCCCCCCGTATCTCCGCCGGGGAAAGGGCCAGATACTCGCGGGTGGGCTCGTTCGAAAGGGCTCCTCCGGCGGACCAATCGACCCGAAGGTCGAAGGCCCCGGGCCCGAGGCGCCGGAGCGGCGTGGGAACGAAATTCGGATATTCGACCGGAAGTATCTCCGGTCCACGGGGTCGCACGGACTCGGGGCCGGCGTCGCCGGAAAGCCCCGGGAAAGACCTTTCGAACGAGACCGGCCGCGCCTCCGGCGGACGAACGCAGCGGACGCTACGGGCGCGCGAACTCCGGACCAGCGTTTTTTTTTTTCGATCCGCCGTATCTCGGCCGCGGAAAGGGTCGGAGGGTCGAGGGCGGGCTCGTTCGAAAGGTCCCCTCGGGTAGAGCGACCGACCCCGAGGGCGACGTCCTCGGACTTAAGGCGCTCGAGCAGCGGCCGTGGGAAAATCCGGAGACGGCCCCCTCGTATCTCCGCCGCGGAAAGGGCCAGATACTCGCGGGTGGGCTCGATCGAAAGGGCCCCTCCGGCGGACCAATCGACCCGAAGGTCGAAGGCCCCGGGCCCGAGGCGCCGGAGCGGCGCGGTAACGAAATTCGGATATTCGACCGGAAGTATCTCCGGTCCACGGGGTCGCACGGACTCGGGGCCGGCGTCGCCGGAAAGCCCCGGGAAAGACCTTTCGAACGAGACCGGCCGCGCCTCCGGCGGACGAACGCAGCGGACGCTACGGGCGGGCGAACTCCGGACCAGCGTTTTTTTTTTCGATCCGCCGTATCTCGGCCGCGGAAAGGGTCGGAGGGTCGAGGGCGGGCTCGTTCGAAAGGTCCCCTCGGGTAGAGCGACCGACCCCGAGGGCGACGTCCTCGGACTTAAGGCGCCCGAGCAGCGGCCGTGGGAAAATCCGGAGACGGCCCCCCGTATCTCCGCCGGGGAAAGGGCCAGATACTCGCGGGTGGGCTCGTTCGAAAGGGCTCCTCCGGCGGACCAATCGACCCGAAGGTCGAAAGCCCCGGGCCCGAGGCGCCGGAGCGGCGCGGGAACAAAATTCGGATATTCGACAGGAAGTATCTCCGGTCCACGGGGTCGCACGGACTCGTGGCCGGCGTCGCCGGAAAGCCCCTGGAATAACCTTTCGAACGAGACCGGTCACGCCTCCGGCGGACGAACGCAGCGGACGCTACGGGCGAGCAAACTCCGGACGAGCGGTTTTTTTTTTTTCGAACCGCCGTATCTCGGCCGCGGAAAGGGTCGGAGGGTCGAGGGTGGGCTCGTTCGAAAGGTCCCCTCGGGTAGAGCGACCGACCCCGAGGGCGACGTCCTGGGACTTAAGGCGCCCGAGCAGCGGCCGTGGGTAATTCCGGAGACGGCACCCCGTATCTCCGCTGTGAAAAGGGCCAGATACTCGCGGGTGGGCTCGTTCGAAAGGGCCCCTCCGGCGGACCGACCGACCCGAAGGTCGAAGGACCCGGGCCCGAGGCGCCGGAGCGGCGCTGTAACGAAATTCGGATTTTCGACCGGAAGTATCTCCGGTCCCCCGGGCCGACCGAGGCGCCCCCTCCCGGCCGCGGACCCGGCGGGTTCCCCCTTCGCGGGGGACGGTAGGGCGAACAGGTGCCATCAGGTATATAGCTAAGTCGATTGGGGTTGACCAACTGTCGGAGAGGCGAAAGCTCCAGAACCTAAGTCGATGGGGTTGACCAACTGCTGGAGAAGTGAAAGCTCCAGAGCCTAAGTCGATTGGGGTTGACCAACTGTCGGAGAGGCGAAAGCTCCAGAACCTAAGTCGATTGGGGTTGACCAACTGCTGGAAAATCTTTCGGGTTGACCAACGGTTGGAGAAATTTTGGGGTTGACCAACTGTTTGGTTCTCCAGAAGGGCCGGGAGGATGGGGCTTAGTCCGGTGGGGGAGTGCTTAAGAGTGGGATGGCAGGGACCGAACGGTGCGCCGGGTACGAGCTCCAGGGTGTCCGTCGCGGGGTCCAAAGCCGGCCTCGGGTGCACGGTGGTCGGGTTGACGGGGCGATGTTCCCGGGGTCGTATCTCGGCCGGGGAAGGGGGTACGGAGACGGGGGTGGGGTCGTTGGAAAGGGCCCCTCCTGGAGGATGAGGGCCCCAAAGGGCTAAGGTCTCGGTCTTAAGGCGCCCGAGCTACGGCCGTTTAAAGGTGCAGCGGTGGAAGTCCGTATCTCCGGCCCCCGGAGTCGCACGGACCCGAGGCTGGCGTCCCCGGAAAGCCCCGAGGGAGACCTTTCGAACGAGACCGGCCGTGCCTCCGGCGGACGAACTCAGCGGACGCTACGGGCGTGCGAACTCCGGACGAGCGTTTTTTTTTTTTCGAACCGCCGTATCTCGGCCGCGGAAAGGGTCGGAGGGTCGAGGGCGGGCTCGTTCGAAAGGTCCCCTCGGGTAGAGCGACCGACCCCGAGGGCGACGTCCTCGGACTTAAGGCGCCCGAGCAGCGGCCGTGGGAAAATCCGGAGACGGCCCCCCGTATCTCCGCCGGGGAAAGGGCCAGATACTCGCGGGTGGGCTCGTTCGAAAGGGCTCCTCCGGCGGACCAATCGACCCGAAGGTCGAAGGCCCCGGGCCCGAGGCGCCGGAGCGGCGTGGGAACGAAATTCGGATATTCGACCGGAAGTATCTCCGGTCCACGGGGTCGCACGGACTCGGGGCCGGCGTCGCCGGAAAGCCCCGGGAAAGACCTTTCGAACGAGACCGGCCGCGCCTCCGGCGGACGAACGCAGCGGACGCTACGGGCGCGCGAACTCCGGACCAGCGTTTTTTTTTTCGATCCGCCGTATCTCGGCCGCGGAAAGGGTCGGAGGGTCGAGGGCGGGCTCGTTCGAAAGGTCCCCTCGGGTAGAGCGACCGACCCCGAGGGCGACGTCCTCGGACTTAAGGCGCCCGAGCAGCGGCCGTGGGAAAATCCGGAGACGGCCCCCCGTATCCCCGCCGGGGAAAGGGCCAGATACTCGCGGGTGGGCTCGTTCGAAAGGGCTCCTCCGGCGGACCAATCGACCCGAAGGTCGAAAGCCCCGGGCCCGAGGCGCCGGAGCGGCGCGGGAACAAAATTCGGATATTCGACAGGAAGTATCTCCGGTCCACGGGGTCGCACGGACTCGTGGCCGGCGTCGCCGGAAAGCCCCTGGAATAACCTTTCGAACGAGACCGGTCACGCCTCCGGCGGACGAACGCAGCGGACGCTACGGGCGAGCAAACTCCGGACGAGCGGTTTTTTTTTTTTTCGATCCGCCGTATCTCGGCCGCGGAAAGGGTCGGAGGGTCGAGGGTGGGCTCGTTCGAAAGGTCCCCTCGGGTAGAGCGACCGACCCCGAGGGCGACGTCCTGGGACTTAAGGCGCCCGAGCAGCGGCCGTGGGTAATTCCGGAGACGGCACCCCGTATCTCCGCTGTGAAAAGGGCCAGATACTCGCGGGTGGGCTCGTTCGAAAGGGCCCCTCCGGCGGACCGACCGACCCGAAGGTCGAAGGACCCGGGCCCGAGGCGCCGGAGCGGCGCTGTAACGAAATTCGGATTTTCGACCGGAAGTATCTCCGGTCCCCCGGGCCGACCGAGGCGCCCCCTCCCGGCCGCGGACCCGGCGGGTTCCCCCTTCGCGGGGGACGGTAGGGCGAACAGGTGCCATCAGGTATATAGCTAAGTCGATTGGGGTTGACCAACTGTCGGAGAGGCGAAAGCTCCAGAACCTAAGTCGATGGGGTTGACCAACTGCTGGAGAAGTGAAAGCTCCAGAGCCTAAGTCGATTGGGGTTGACCAACTGTCGGAGAGGCGAAAGCTCCAGAACCTAAGTCGATTGGGGTTGACCAACTGCTGGAAAATCTTTCGGGTTGACCAACGGTTGGAGAAATTTTGGGGTTGACCAACTGTTTGGTTCTCCAGAAGGGCCGGGAGGATGGGGCTTAGTCCGGTGGGGGAGTGCTTAAGAGTGGGATGGCAGGGACCGAACGGTGCGCCGGGTACGAGCTCCAGGGTGTCCGTCGCGGGGTCCAAAGCCGGCCTCGGGTGCACGGTGGTCGGGTTGACGGGGCGATGTTCCCGGGGTCGTATCTCGGCCGGGGAAGGGGGTACGGAGACGGGGGTGGGGTCGTTGGAAAGGGCCCCTCCTGGAGGATGAGGGCCCCAAAGGGCTAAGGTCTCGGTCTTAAGGCGCCCGAGCTACGGCCGTTTAAAGGTGCAGCGGTGGAAGTCCGTATCTCCGGCCCCCGGAGTCGCACGGACCCGAGGCTGGCGTCCCCGGAAAGCCCCGAGGGAGACCTTTCGAACGAGACCGGCCGTGCCTCCGGCGGACGAACTCAGCGGACGCTACGGGCGTGCGAACTCCGGACGAGCGTTTTTTTTTTTTCGAACCGCCGTATCTCGGCCGCGGAAAGGGTCGGAGGGTCGAGGGCGGGCTCGTTCGAAAGGTCCCCTCGGGTAGAGCGACCGACCCCGAGGGCGACGTCCTCGGACTTAAGGCGCCCGAGCAGCGGCCGTGGGAAAATCCGGAGACGGCCCCCCGTATCTCCGCCGGGGAAAGGGCCAGATACTCGCGGGTGGGCTCGTTCGAAAGGGCTCCTCCGGCGGACCAATCGACCCGAAGGTCGAAGGCCCCGGGCCCGAGGCGCCGGAGCGGCGTGGGAACGAAATTCGGATATTCGACCGGAAGTATCTCCGGTCCACGGGGTCGCACGGACTCGGGGCCGGCGTCGCCGGAAAGCCCCGGGAAAGACCTTTCGAACGAGACCGGCCGCGCCTCCGGCGGACGAACGCAGCGGACGCTACGGGCGCGCGAACTCCGGACCAGCGTTTTTTTTTTTCGATCCGCCGTATCTCGGCCGCGGAAAGGGTCGGAGGGTCGAGGGCGGGCTCGTTCGAAAGGTCCCCTCGGGTAGAGCGACCGACCCCGAGGGCGACGTCCTCGGACTTAAGGCGCCCGAGCAGCGGCCGTGGGAAAATCCGGAGACGGCCCCCCGTATCTCCGCCGGGGAAAGGGCCAGATACTCGCGGGTGGGCTCGTTCGAAAGGGCTCCTCCGGCGGACCAATCGACCCGAAGGTCGAAGGCCCCGGGCCCGAGGCGCCGGAGCGGCGCGGGAACGAAATTCGGATATTCGACCGGAAGTATCTCCGGTCCACGGGGTCGCACGGACTCGGGGCCGGCGTCGCCGGAAAGCCCCGGGAAAGACCTTTCGAACGAGACCGGCCGCGCCTCCGGCGGACGAACGCAGCGGACGCTACGGGCGCGCGAACTCCGGACCAGCGTTTTTTTTTTCGATCCGCCGTATCTCGGCCGCGGAAAGGGTCGGAGGGTCGAGGGCGGGCTCGTTCGAAAGGTCCCCTCGGGTAGAGCGACCGACCCCGAGGGCGACGTCCTCGGACTTAAGGCGCTCGAGCAGCGGCCGTGGGAAAATCCGGAGACGGCCCCCCGTATCTCCGCCGCGGAAAGGGCCAGATACTCGCGGGTGGGCTCGTTCGAAAGGGCCCCTCCGGCGGACCAATCGACCCGAAGGTCGAAGGCCCCGGGCCCGAGGCGCCGGAGCGGCGCGGTAACGAAATTCGGATATTCGACCGGAAGTATCTCCGGTCCACGGGGTCGCACGGACTCGGGGCTGGCGTCACCGGAAAGCCCCGGGAAAGACCTTTCGAACGAGACCGGCCGCGCCTCCGGCGGACGAACGCAGCGGACGCTACGGGCGCGCGAACTCCGGACCAGCGTTTTTTTTTTTTTCGAACCGCCGTATCTCGGCCGCGGAAAGGGTCGGAGGGTCGAGGGCGGGCTCGTTCGAAAGGTCCCCTCGGGTAGAGCGACCGACCCCAAGGGCGACGTCCTCGGACTTAAGGCGCCCGAGCAGCGGCCGTGGGAAAATCCGGAGACGGCCCCCCGTATCTCCGCCGGGGAAAGGGCCAGATACTCGCGGGTGGGCTCGTTCGAAAGGGCTCCTCCGGCGGACCAATCGACCCGAAGGTCGAAGGCCCCGGGCCCGAGGCGCCGGAGCGGCGCGGTAACGAAATTCGGATATTCGACCGGAAGTATCTCCGGTCCACGGGGTCGCACGGACTCGGGGCTGGCGTCACCGGAAAGCCCCGGGAAAGACCTTTCGAACGAGACCGGCCGCGCCTCCGGCGGACGAACGCAGCGGACGCTACGGGCGCGCGAACTCCGGACCAGCGTTTTTTTTTTTTTCGAACCGCCGTATCTCGGCCGCGGAAAGGGTCGGAGGGTCGAGGGCGGGCTCGTTCGAAAGGTCCCCTCGGGTAGAGCGACCGACCCCAAGGGCGACGTCCTCGGACTTAAGGCGCCCGAGCAGCGGCCGTGGGAAAATCCGGAGACGGCCCCCCGTATCTCCGCCGGGGAAAGGGCCAGATACTCGCGGGTGGGCTCGTTCGAAAGGGCTCCTCCGGCGGACCAATCGACCCGAAGGTCGAAGGCCCCGGGCCCGAGGCGCCGGAGCGGCGCGGTAACGAAATTCGGATATTCGACCGGAAGTATCTCCGGTCCACGGGGTCGCACGGACTCGGGGCCGGCGTCACCGGAAAGCCCCGGGAAAGACCTTTCGAACGAGACCGGCCGCGCCTCCGGCGGACGAACGCAGCGGACGCTACGGGCGCGCGAACTCCGGACCAGCGTGTTTTTTTTTCGATCCGCCGTATCTCGGCCGCGGAAAGGGTCGGAGGGTCGAGGGCGGGCTCGTTCGAAAGGTCCCCTCGGGTAGAGCGGCCAGATACTCGCGGGTGGGCTCGTTCGAAAGGGCTCCTCCGGCGGACCAATCGACCCGAAGGTCGAAGGCCCCGGGCCCGAGGCGCCGGAGCGGCGCGGGAACGAAATTCGGATATTCGACCGGAAGTATCTCCAGTCCACGGGGTCGCACGGACTCGTGGCCGGCGTCGCCGGAAAGCCCCTGGAAAGACCTTTCGAACGAGACCGGTCACGCCTCCGGCGGACGAACGCAGCGGACGCTACGGGCGAGCAAACTCCGGACGAACGTTTTTTTCGAACCGCCGTATCTCGGCCGCAGAAAGGGTCGGAGGGTCGAGGGCGGGCTCGTTCGAAAGGTCCCCTCGGGTAGAGCGACCGACCCCGAGGGCGACGTCCTCGGACTTAAGGCGCCCGAGCAGAACCGCCGTATCTCGGCCGCGGAAAGGGTCGGAGGGTCGAGGGCGAGCTCGTTCGAAAGGTCCCCTCGGGTAGAGCGACCGACCCCGAGGGCGACGTCCTCGGACTTAAGGCGCTCGAGCAGCGGCCGTGGGAAAATCCGGAGACGGACCCTCGTATCTCCGCCGCGGAAAGGGCAAGATACTCGCGGGTGGGCTCGATCGAAAGGGCCCCTCCGGCGGACCAATCGACCCGAAGGTCGAAGGCCCCGGGCCCGAGGCGCCGGAGCGGCGCGGTAACGAAATTCGGATATTCGACCGGAAGTATCTCCGGTCCACGGGGTCGCACGGACTCGGGGCCGGCGTCGCCGGAAAGCCCCGGGAAAGACCTTTCGAACGAGACCGGCCGCGCCTCCGGCGGACGAACGCAGCGGACGCTACGGGCGGGCGAACTCCGGACCAGCGTTTTTTTTTTTCGATCCGCCGTATCTCGGCCGCGGAAAGGGTCGGAGGGTCGAGGGCGGGCTCGTTCGAAAGGTCCCCTCGGGTAGAGCGACCGACCCCGAGGGCGACGTCCTCGGACTTAAGGCGCCCGAGCAGCGGCCGTGGGAAAATCCGGAGACGGCCCCCCGTATCTCCGCCGGGGAAAGGGCCAGATACTCGCGGGTGGGCTCGTTCGAAAGGGCTCCTCCGGCGGACCAATCGACCCGAAGGTCGAAAGCCCCGGGCCCGAGGCGCCGGAGCGGCGCGGGAACAAAATTCGGATATTCGACAGGAAGTATCTCCGGTCCACGGGGTCGCACGGACTCGTGGCCGGCGTCGCCGGAAAGCCCCTGGAATAACCTTTCGAACGAGACCGGTCACGCCTCCGGCGGACGAACGCAGCGGACGCTACGGGCGAGCAAACTCCGGACGAGCGGTTTTTTTTTTTTCGAACCGCCGTATCTCGGCCGCGGAAAGGGTCGGAGGGTCGAGGGTGGGCTCGTTCGAAAGGTCCCCTCGGGTAGAGCGACCGACCCCGAGGGCGACGTCCTGGGACTTAAGGCGCCCGAGCAGCGGCCGTGGGTAATTCCGGAGACGGCACCCCGTATCTCCGCTGTGAAAAGGGCCAGATACTCGCGGGTGGGCTCGTTCGAAAGGGCCCCTCCGGCGGACCGACCGACCCGAAGGTCGAAGGACCCGGGCCCGAGGCGCCGGAGCGGCGCTGTAACGAAATTCGGATTTTCGACCGGAAGTATCTCCGGTCCCCCGGGCCGACCGAGGCGCCCCCTCCCGGCCGCGGACCCGGCGGGTTCCCCCTTCGCGGGGGACGGTAGGGCGAACAGGTGCCATCAGGTATATAGCTAAGTCGATTGGGGTTGACCAACTGTCGGAGAGGCGAAAGCTCCAGAACCTAAGTCGATGGGGTTGACCAACTGCTGGAGAAGTGAAAGCTCCAGAGCCTAAGTCGATTGGGGTTGACCAACTGTCGGAGAGGCGAAAGCTCCAGAACCTAAGTCGATTGGGGTTGACCAACTGCTGGAAAATCTTTCGGGTTGACCAACGGTTGGAGAAATTTTGGGGTTGACCAACTGTTTGGTTCTCCAGAAGGGCCGGGAGGATGGGGCTTAGTCCGGTGGGGGAGTGCTTAAGAGTGGGATGGCAGGGACCGAACGGTGCGCCGGGTACGAGCTCCAGGGTGTCCGTCGCGGGGTCCAAAGCCGGCCTCGGGTGCACGGTGGTCGGGTTGACGGGGCGATGTTCCCGGGGTCGTATCTCGGCCGGGGAAGGGGGTACGGAGACGGGGGTGGGGTCGTTGGAAAGGGCCCCTCCTGGAGGATGAGGGCCCCAAAGGGCTAAGGTCTCGGTCTTAAGGCGCCCGAGCTACGGCCGTTTAAAGGTGCAGCGGTGGAAGTCCGTATCTCCGGCCCCCGGAGTCGCACGGACCCGAGGCTGGCGTCCCCGGAAAGCCCCGAGGGAGACCTTTCGAACGAGACCGGCCGTGCCTCCGGCGGACGAACTCAGCGGACGCTACGGGCGTGCGAACTCCGGACGAGCGTTTTTTTTTTTCGAACCGCCGTATCTCGGCCGCGGAAAGGGTCGGAGGGTCGAGGGCGGGCTCGTTCGAAAGGTCCCCTCGGGTAGAGCGACCGACCCCGAGGGCGACGTCCTCGGACTTAAGGCGCCCGAGCAGCGGCCGTGGGAAAATCCGGAGACGGCCCCCCGTATCTCCGCCGGGGAAAGGGCCAGATACTCGCGGGTGGGCTCGTTCGAAAGGGCTCCTCCGGCGGACCAATCGACCCGAAGGTCGAAGGCCCCGGGCCCGAGGCGCCGGAGCGGCGTGGGAACGAAATTCGGATATTCGACCGGAAGTATCTCCGGTCCACGGGGTCGCACGGACTCGGGGCCGGCGTCGCCGGAAAGCCCCGGGAAAGACCTTTCGAACGAGACCGGCCGCGCCTCCGGCGGACGAACGCAGCGGACGCTACGGGCGCGCGAACTCCGGACCAGCGTTTTTTTTTTTCGATCCGCCGTATCTCGGCCGCGGAAAGGGTCGGAGGGTCGAGGGCGGGCTCGTTCGAAAGGTCCCCTCGGGTAGAGCGACCGACCCCGAGGGCGACGTCCTCGGACTTAAGGCGCCCGAGCAGCGGCCGTGGGAAAATCCGGAGACGGCCCCCCGTATCTCCGCCGGGGAAAGGGCCAGATACTCGCGGGTGGGCTCGTTCGAAAGGGCTCCTCCGGCGGACCAATCGACCCGAAGGTCGAAGGCCCCGGGCCCGAGGCGCCGGAGCGGCGCGGGAACGAAATTCGGATATTCGACCGGAAGTATCTCCGGTCCACGGGGTCGCACGGACTCGGGGCCGGCGTCGCCGGAAAGCCCCGGGAAAGACCTTTCGAACGAGACCGGCCGCGCCTCCGGCGGACGAACGCAGCGGACGCTACGGGCGCGCGAACTCCGGACCAGCGTTTTTTTTTTTCGATCCGCCGTATCTCGGCCGCGGAAAGGGTCGGAGGGTCGAGGGCGGGCTCGTTCGAAAGGTCCCCTCGGGTAGAGCGACCGACCCCGAGGGCGACGTCCTGGGACTTAAGGCGCCCGAGCAGCGGCCGTGGGTAATTCCGGAGACGGCACCCCGTATCTCCGCTGTGAAAAGGGCCAGATACTCGCGGGTGGGCTCGTTCGAAAGGGCCCCTCCGGCGGACCGACCGACCCGAAGGTCGAAGGACCCGGGCCCGAGGCGCCGGAGCGGCGCTGTAACGAAATTCGGATTTTCGACCGGAAGTATCTCCGGTCCCCCGGGCCGACCGAGGCGCCCCCTCCCGGCCGCGGACCCGGCGGGTTCCCCCTTCGCGGGGGACGGTAGGGCGAACAGGTGCCATCAGGTATATAGCTAAGTCGATTGGGGTTGACCAACTGTCGGAGAGGCGAAAGCTCCAGAACCTAAGTCGATGGGGTTGACCAACTGCTGGAGAAGTGAAAGCTCCAGAGCCTAAGTCGATTGGGGTTGACCAACTGTCGGAGAGGCGAAAGCTCCAGAACCTAAGTCGATTGGGGTTGACCAACTGCTGGAAAATCTTTCGGGTTGACCAACGGTTGGAGAAATTTTGGGGTTGACCAACTGTTTGGTTCTCCAGAAGGGCCGGGAGGATGGGGCTTAGTCCGGTGGGGGAGTGCTTAAGAGTGGGATGGCAGGGACCGAACGGTGCGCCGGGTACGAGCTCCAGGGTGTCCGTCGCGGGGTCCAAAGCCGGCCTCGGGTGCACGGTGGTCGGGTTGACGGGGCGATGTTCCCGGGGTCGTATCTCGGCCGGGGAAGGGGGTACGGAGACGGGGGTGGGGTCGTTGGAAAGGGCCCCTCCTGGAGGATGAGGGCCCCAAAGGGCTAAGGTCTCGGTCTTAAGGCGCCCGAGCTACGGCCGTTTAAAGGTGCAGCGGTGGAAGTCCGTATCTCCGGCCCCCGGAGTCGCACGGACCCGAGGCTGGCGTCCCCGGAAAGCCCCGAGGGAGACCTTTCGAACGAGACCGGCCGTGCCTCCGGCGGACGAACTCAGCGGACGCTACGGGCGTGCGAACTCCGGACGAGCGTTTTTTTTTTTCGAACCGCCGTATCTCGGCCGCGGAAAGGGTCGGAGGGTCGAGGGCGGGCTCGTTCGAAAGGTCCCCTCGGGTAGAGCGACCGACCCCGAGGGCGACGTCCTCGGACTTAAGGCGCCCGAGCAGCGGCCGTGGGAAAATCCGGAGACGGCCCCCCGTATCTCCGCCGGGGAAAGGGCCAGATACTCGCGGGTGGGCTCGTTCGAAAGGGCTCCTCCGGCGGACCAATCGACCCGAAGGTCGAAGGCCCCGGGCCCGAGGCGCCGGAGCGGCGTGGGAACGAAATTCGGATATTCGACCGGAAGTATCTCCGGTCCACGGGGTCGCACGGACTCGGGGCCGGCGTCGCCGGAAAGCCCCGGGAAAGACCTTTCGAACGAGACCGGCCGCGCCTCCGGCGGACGAACGCAGCGGACGCTACGGGCGCGCGAACTCCGGACCAGCGTTTTTTTTTTTCGATCCGCCGTATCTCGGCCGCGGAAAGGGTCGGAGGGTCGAGGGCGGGCTCGTTCGAAAGGTCCCCTCGGGTAGAGCGACCGACCCCGAGGGCGACGTCCTCGGACTTAAGGCGCCCGAGCAGCGGCCGTGGGAAAATCCGGAGACGGCCCCCCGTATCTCCGCCGGGGAAAGGGCCAGATACTCGCGGGTGGGCTCGATCGAAAGGGCCCCTCCGGCGGACCAATCGACCCGAAGGTCGAAGGCCCCGGGCCCGAGGCGCCGGAGCGGCGCGGTAACGAAATTCGGATATTCGACCGGAAGTATCTCCGGTCCACGGGGTCGCACGGACTCGGGGCCGGCGTCGCCGGAAAGCCCCGGGAAAGACCTTTCGAACGAGACCGGCCGCGCCTCCGGCGGACGAACGCAGCGGACGCTACGGGCGCGCGAACTCCGGACCAGCGTTTTTTTTTTTTTCGAACCGCCGTATCTCGGCCGCGGAAAGGGTCGGAGGGTCGAGGGCGGGCTCGTTCGAAAGGTCCCCTCGGGTAGAGCGACCGACCCCAAGGGCGACGTCCTCGGACTTAAGGCGCCCGAGCAGCGGCCGTGGGAAAATCCGGAGACGGCCCCCCGTATCTCCGCCGGGGAAAGGGCCAGATACTCGCGGGTGGGCTCGTTCGAAAGGGCTCCTCCGGCGGACCAATCGACCCGAAGGTCGAAGGCCCCGGGCCCGAGGCGCCGGAGCGGCGCGGTAACGAAATTCGGATATTCGACCGGAAGTATCTCCGGTCCACGGGGTCGCACGGACTCGGGGCCGGCGTCACCGGAAAGCCCCGGGAAAGACCTTTCGAACGAGACCGGCCGCGCCTCCGGCGGACGAACGCAGCGGACGCTACGGGCGCGCGAACTCCGGACCAGCGTGTTTTTTTTTCGATCCGCCGTATCTCGGCCGCGGAAAGGGTCGGAGGGTCGAGGGCGGGCTCGTTCGAAAGGTCCCCTCGGGTAGAGCGGCCAGATACTCGCGGGTGGGCTCGTTCGAAAGGGCTCCTCCGGCGGACCAATCGACCCGAAGGTCGAAGGCCCCGGGCCCGAGGCGCCGGAGCGGCGCGGGAACGAAATTCGGATATTCGACCGGAAGTATCTCCAGTCCACGGGGTCGCACGGACTCGTGGCCGGCGTCGCCGGAAAGCCCCTGGAAAGACCTTTCGAACGAGACCGGTCACGCCTCCGGCGGACGAACGCAGCGGACGCTACGGGCGAGCAAACTCCGGACGAACGTTTTTTTTTTTTTTCGAACCGCCGTATCTCGGCCGCAGAAAGGGTCGGAGGGTCGAGGGCGGGCTCGTTCGAAAGGTCCCCTCGGGTAGAGCGACCGACCCCGAGGGCGACGTCCTCGGACTTAAGGCGCCCGAGCAGCGGCCGTGGGAAAATCCGGAGACGGCCCCCCGTATCTCCGCCGGGGAAAGGGCCAGATACTCGCGGGTGGGCTCGTTCGAAAGGGCTCCTCCGGCGGACCAATCGACCCGAAGGTCGAAGGCCCCGGGCCCGAGGCGCCGGAGCGGCGCGGTAACGAAATTCGGATATTCGACCGGAAGTATCTCCGGTCCACGGGGTCGCACGGACTCGGGGCCGGCGTCGCCGGAAAGCCCCGGGAAAGACCTTTCGAACGAGACCGGCCGCGCCTCCGGCGGACGAACGCAGCGGACGCTACGGGCGCGCGAACTCCGGACCAGCGTTTTTTTTTTTTCGATCCGCCGTATCTCGGCCGCGGAAAGGGTCGGAGGGTCGAGGGCGGGCTCGTTCGAAAGGTCCCCTCGGGTAGAGCGACCGACCCCGAGGGCGACGTCCTCGGACTTAAGGCGCTCGAGCAGCGGCCGTGGGAAAATCCGGAGACGGCCCCCCGTATCTCCGCCGGGGAAAGGGCCAGATACTCGCGGGTGGGCTCGTTCGAAAGGGCTCCTCCGGCGGACCAATCGACCCGAAGGTCGAAGGCCCCGGGCCCGAGGCGCCGGAGCGGCGCGGTAACGAAATTCGGATATTCGACCGGAAGTATCTCCGGTCCACGGGGTCGCACGGACTCGGGGCCGGCGTCGCCGGAAAGCCCCGGGAAAGACCTTTCGAACGAGACCGGCCGCGCCTCCGGCGGACGAACGCAGCGGACGCTACGGGCGGGCGAACTCCGGACCAGCGTTTTTTTTTTTCGATCCGCCGTATCTCGGCCGCGGAAAGGGTCGGAGGGTCGAGGGCGGGCTCGTTCGAAAGGTCCCCTCGGGTAGAGCGACCGACCCCGAGGGCGACGTCCTCGGACTTAAGGCGCCCGAGCAGCGGCCGTGGGAAAATCCGGAGACGGCCCCCCGTATCTCCGCCGGGGAAAGGGCCAGATACTCGCGGGTGGGCTCGTTCGAAAGGGCTCCTCCGGCGGACCAATCGACCCGAAGGTCGAAAGCCCCGGGCCCGAGGCGCCGGAGCGGCGCGGGAACAAAATTCGGATATTCGACAGGAAGTATCTCCGGTCCACGGGGTCGCACGGACTCGTGGCCGGCGTCGCCGGAAAGCCCCTGGAATAACCTTTCGAACGAGACCGGTCACGCCTCCGGCGGACGAACGCAGCGGACGCTACGGGCGAGCAAACTCCGGACGAGCGGTTTTTTTTTTTTTCGAACCGCCGTATCTCGGCCGCGGAAAGGGTCGGAGGGTCGAGGGTGGGCTCGTTCGAAAGGTCCCCTCGGGTAGAGCGACCGACCCCGAGGGCGACGTCCTGGGACTTAAGGCGCCCGAGCAGCGGCCGTGGGTAATTCCGGAGACGGCACCCCGTATCTCCGCTGTGAAAAGGGCCAGATACTCGCGGGTGGGCTCGTTCGAAAGGGCCCCTCCGGCGGACCGACCGACCCGAAGGTCGAAGGACCCGGGCCCGAGGCGCCGGAGCGGCGCTGTAACGAAATTCGGATTTTCGACCGGAAGTATCTCCGGTCCCCCGGGCCGACCGAGGCGCCCCCTCCCGGCCGCGGACCCGGCGGGTTCCCCCTTCGCGGGGGACGGTAGGGCGAACAGGTGCCATCAGGTATATAGCTAAGTCGATTGGGGTTGACCAACTGTCGGAGAGGCGAAAGCTCCAGAACCTAAGTCGATGGGGTTGACCAACTGCTGGAGAAGTGAAAGCTCCAGAGCCTAAGTCGATTGGGGTTGACCAACTGTCGGAGAGGCGAAAGCTCCAGAACCTAAGTCGATTGGGGTTGACCAACTGCTGGAAAATCTTTCGGGTTGACCAACGGTTGGAGAAATTTTGGGGTTGACCAACTGTTTGGTTCTCCAGAAGGGCCGGGAGGATGGGGCTTAGTCCGGTGGGGGAGTGCTTAAGAGTGGGATGGCAGGGACCGAACGGTGCGCCGGGTACGAGCTCCAGGGTGTCCGTCGCGGGGTCCAAAGCCGGCCTCGGGTGCACGGTGGTCGGGTTGACGGGGCGATGTTCCCGGGGTCGTATCTCGGCCGGGGAAGGGGGTACGGAGACGGGGGTGGGGTCGTTGGAAAGGGCCCCTCCTGGAGGATGAGGGCCCCAAAGGGCTAAGGTCTCGGTCTTAAGGCGCCCGAGCTACGGCCGTTTAAAGGTGCAGCGGTGGAAGTCCGTATCTCCGGCCCCCGGAGTCGCACGGACCCGAGGCTGGCGTCCCCGGAAAGCCCCGAGGGAGACCTTTCGAACGAGACCGGCCGTGCCTCCGGCGGACGAACTCAGCGGACGCTACGGGCGTGCGAACTCCGGACGAGCGTTTTTTTTTTTTCGAACCGCCGTATCTCGGCCGCGGAAAGGGTCGGAGGGTCGAGGGCGGGCTCGTTCGAAAGGTCCCCTCGGGTAGAGCGACCGACCCCGAGGGCGACGTCCTCGGACTTAAGGCGCCCGAGCAGCGGCCGTGGGAAAATCCGGAGACGGCCCCCCGTATCTCCGCCGGGGAAAGGGCCAGATACTCGCGGGTGGGCTCGTTCGAAAGGGCTCTTCCGGCGGACCAATCGACCCGAAGGTCGAAGGCCCCGGGCCCGAGGCGCCGGAGCGGCGTGGGAACGAAATTCGGATATTCGACCGGAAGTATCTCCGGTCCACGGGGTCGCACGGACTCGGGGCCGGCGTCGCCGGAAAGCCCCGGGAAAGACCTTTCGAACGAGACCGGCCGCGCCTCCGGCGGACGAACGCAGCGGACGCTACGGGCGCGCGAACTCCGGACCAGCGTTTTTTTTTTTCGATCCGCCGTATCTCGGCCGCGGAAAGGGTCGGAGGGTCGAGGGCGGGCTCGTTCGAAAGGTCCCCTCGGGTAGAGCGACCGACCCCGAGGGCGACGTCCTCGGACTTAAGGCGCCCGAGCAGCGGCCGTGGGAAAATCCGGAGACGGCCCCCCGTATCTCCGCCGGGGAAAGGGCCAGATACTCGCGGGTGGGCTCGTTCGAAAGGGCTCCTCCGGCGGACCAATCGACCCGAAGGTCGAAGGCCCCGGGCCCGAGGCGCCGGAGCGGCGCGGGAACGAAATTCGGATATTCGACCGGAAGTATCTCCGGTCCACGGGGTCGCACGGACTCGGGGCCGGCGTCGCCGGAAAGCCCCGGGAAAGACCTTTCGAACGAGACCGGCCGCGCCTCCGGCGGACGAACGCAGCGGACGCTACGGGCGCGCGAACTCCGGACCAGCGTTTTTTTTTTCGATCCGCCGTATCTCGGCCGCGGAAAGGGTCGGAGGGTCGAGGGCGGGCTCGTTCGAAAGGTCCCCTCGGGTAGAGCGACCGACCCCGAGGGCGACGTCCTGGGACTTAAGGCGCCCGAGCAGCGGCCGTGGGTAATTCCGGAGACGGCACCCCGTATCTCCGCTGTGAAAAGGGCCAGATACTCGCGGGTGGGCTCGTTCGAAAGGGCCCCTCCGGCGGACCGACCGACCCGAAGGTCGAAGGACCCGGGCCCGAGGCGCCGGAGCGGCGCTGTAACGAAATTCGGATTTTCGACCGGAAGTATCTCCGGTCCCCCGGGCCGACCGAGGCGCCCCCTCCCGGCCGCGGACCCGGCGGGTTCCCCCTTCGCGGGGGACGGTAGGGCGAACAGGTGCCATCAGGTATATAGCTAAGTCGATTGGGGTTGACCAACTGTCGGAGAGGCGAAAGCTCCAGAACCTAAGTCGATGGGGTTGACCAACTGCTGGAGAAGTGAAAGCTCCAGAGCCTAAGTCGATTGGGGTTGACCAACTGTCGGAGAGGCGAAAGCTCCAGAACCTAAGTCGATTGGGGTTGACCAACTGCTGGAAAATCTTTCGGGTTGACCAACGGTTGGAGAAATTTTGGGGTTGACCAACTGTTTGGTTCTCCAGAAGGGCCGGGAGGATGGGGCTTAGTCCGGTGGGGGAGTGCTTAAGAGTGGGATGGCAGGGACCGAACGGTGCGCCGGGTACGAGCTCCAGGGTGTCCGTCGCGGGGTCCAAAGCCGGCCTCGGGTGCACGGTGGTCGGGTTGACGGGGCGATGTTCCCGGGGTCGTATCTCGGCCGGGGAAGGGGGTACGGAGACGGGGGTGGGGTCGTTGGAAAGGGCCCCTCCTGGAGGATGAGGGCCCCAAAGGGCTAAGGTCTCGGTCTTAAGGCGCCCGAGCTACGGCCGTTTAAAGGTGCAGCGGTGGAAGTCCGTATCTCCGGCCCCCGGAGTCGCACGGACCCGAGGCTGGCGTCCCCGGAAAGCCCCGAGGGAGACCTTTCGAACGAGACCGGCCGTGCCTCCGGCGGACGAACTCAGCGGACGCTACGGGCGTGCGAACTCCGGACGAGCGTTTTTTTTTTTTCGAACCGCCGTATCTCGGCCGCGGAAAGGGTCGGAGGGTCGAGGGCGGGCTCGTTCGAAAGGTCCCCTCGGGTAGAGCGACCGACCCCGAGGGCGACGTCCTCGGACTTAAGGCGCCCGAGCAGCGGCCGTGGGAAAATCCGGAGACGGCCCCCCGTATCTCCGCCGGGGAAAGGGCCAGATACTCGCGGGTGGGCTCGTTCGAAAGGGCTCCTCCGGCGGACCAATCGACCCGAAGGTCGAAGGCCCCGGGCCCGAGGCGCCGGAGCGGCGTGGGAACGAAATTCGGATATTCGACCGGAAGTATCTCCGGTCCACGGGGTCGCACGGACTCGGGGCCGGCGTCGCCGGAAAGCCCCGGGAAAGACCTTTCGAACGAGACCGGCCGCGCCTCCGGCGGACGAACGCAGCGGACGCTACGGGCGCGCGAACTCCGGACCAGCGTTTTTTTTTTTTCGATCCGCCGTATCTCGGCCGCGGAAAGGGTCGGAGGGTCGAGGGCGGGCTCGTTCGAAAGGTCCCCTCGGGTAGAGCGACCGACCCCGAGGGCGACGTCCTCGGACTTAAGGCGCCCGAGCAGCGGCCGTGGGAAAATCCGGAGACGGCCCCCCGTATCTCCGCCGGGGAAAGGGCCAGATACTCGCGGGTGGGCTCGTTCGAAAGGGCTCCTCCGGCGGACCAATCGACCCGAAGGTCGAAGGCCCCGGGCCCGAGGCGCCGGAGCGGCGCGGGAACGAAATTCGGATATTCGACCGGAAGTATCTCCGGTCCACGGGGTCGCACGGACTCGTGGCCGGCGTCGCCGGAAAGCCCCTGGAAAGACCTTTCGAACGAGACCGGTCACGCCTCCGGCGGACGAACGCAGCGGACGCTACGGGCGCGCGAACTCCGGACGAGCGTTTTTTTTTTTTCGATCCGCCGTATCTCGGCCGCGGAAAGGGTCGGAGGGTCGAGGGCGGGCTCGTTCGAAAGGTCCCCTCGGGTAGAGCGACCGACCCCGAGGGCGACGTCCTCGGACTTAAGGCGCCCGAGCAGCGGCCGTGGGAAAATCCGGAGACGGCCCCCCGTATCTCCGCCGGGGAAAGGGCCAGATACTCGCGGGTGGGCTCGATCGAAAGGGCCCCTCCGGCGGACCAATCGACCCGAAGGTCGAAGGCCCCGGGCCCGAGGCGCCGGAGCGGCGCGGTAACGAAATTCGGATATTCGACCGGAAGTATCTCCGGTCCACGGGGTCGCACGGACTCGGGGCCGGCGTCGCCGGAAAGCCCCGGGAAAGACCTTTCGAACGAGACCGGCCGCGCCTCCGGCGGACGAACGCAGCGGACGCTACGGGCGCGCGAACTCCGGACCAGCGTTTTTTTTTTTCGATCCGCCGTATCTCGGCCGCGGAAAGGGTCGGAGGGTCGAGGGCGGGCTCGTTCGAAAGGTCCCCTCGGGTAGAGCGACCGACCCCGAGGGCGACGTCCTCGGACTTAAGGCGCCCGAGCAGCGGCCGTGGGAAAATCCGGAGACGGCCCCCCGTATCTCCGCCGGGGAAAGGGCCAGATACTCGCGGGTGGGCTCGTTCGAAAGGGCTCCTCCGGCGGACCAATCGACCCGAAGGTCGAAGGCCCCGGGCCCGAGGCGCCGGAGCGGCGCGGGAACGAAATTCGGATATTCGACCGGAAGTATCTCCGGTCCACGGGGTCGCACGGACTCGTGGCCGGCGTCGCCGGAAAGCCCCTGGAATAACCTTTCGAACGAGACCGGTCACGCCTCCGGCGGACGAACGCAGCGGACGCTACGGGCGAGCAAACTCCGGACGAGCGGTTTTTTTTTTTTTCGATCCGCCGTATCTCGGCCGCGGAAAGGGTCGGAGGGTCGAGGGCGGGCTCGTTCGAAAGGTCCCCTCGGGTAGAGCGACCGACCCCGAGGGCGACGTCCTGGGACTTAAGGCGCCCGAGCAGCGGCCGTGGGTAATTCCGGAGACGGCACCCCGTATCTCCGCTGTGAAAAGGGCCAGATACTCGCGGGTGGGCTCGTTCGAAAGGGCCCCTCCGGCGGACCGACCGACCCGAAGGTCGAAGGACCCGGGCCCGAGGCGCCGGAGCGGCGCTGTAACGAAATTCGGATTTTCGACCGGAAGTATCTCCGGTCCCCCGGGCCGACCGAGGCGCCCCCTCCCGGCCGCGGACCCGGCGGGTTCCCCCTTCGCGGGGGACGGTAGGGCGAACAGGTGCCATCAGGTATATAGCTAAGTCGATTGGGGTTGACCAACTGTCGGAGAGGCGAAAGCTCCAGAACCTAAGTCGATGGGGTTGACCAACTGCTGGAGAAGTGAAAGCTCCAGAGCCTAAGTCGATTGGGGTTGACCAACTGTCGGAGAGGCGAAAGCTCCAGAACCTAAGTCGATTGGGGTTGACCAACTGCTGGAAAATCTTTCGGGTTGACCAACGGTTGGAGAAATTTTGGGGTTGACCAACTGTTTGGTTCTCCAGAAGGGCCGGGAGGATGGGGCTTAGTCCGGTGGGGGAGTGCTTAAGAGTGGGATGGCAGGGACCGAACGGTGCGCCGGGTACGAGCTCCAGGGTGTCCGTCGCGGGGTCCAAAGCCGGCCTCGGGTGCACGGTGGTCGGGTTGACGGGGCGATGTTCCCGGGGTCGTATCTCGGCCGGGGAAGGGGGTACGGAGACGGGGGTGGGGTCGTTGGAAAGGGCCCCTCCTGGAGGATGAGGGCCCCAAAGGGCTAAGGTCTCGGTCTTAAGGCGCCCGAGCTACGGCCGTTTAAAGGTGCAGCGGTGGAAGTCCGTATCTCCGGCCCCCGGAGTCGCACGGACCCGAGGCTGGCGTCCCCGGAAAGCCCCGAGGGAGACCTTTCGAACGAGACCGGCCGTGCCTCCGGCGGACGAACTCAGCGGACGCTACGGGCGTGCGAACTCCGGACGAGCGTTTTTTTTTTTTCGAACCGCCGTATCTCGGCCGCGGAAAGGGTCGGAGGGTCGAGGGCGGGCTCGTTCGAAAGGTCCCCTCGGGTAGAGCGACCGACCCCGAGGGCGACGTCCTCGGACTTAAGGCGCCCGAGCAGCGGCCGTGGGAAAATCCGGAGACGGCCCCCCGTATCTCCGCCGGGGAAAGGGCCAGATACTCGCGGGTGGGCTCGTTCGAAAGGGCTCCTCCGGCGGACCAATCGACCCGAAGGTCGAAGGCCCCGGGCCCGAGGCGCCGGAGCGGCGTGGGAACGAAATTCGGATATTCGACCGGAAGTATCTCCGGTCCACGGGGTCGCACGGACTCGGGGCCGGCGTCGCCGGAAAGCCCCGGGAAAGACCTTTCGAACGAGACCGGCCGCGCCTCCGGCGGACGAACGCAGCGGACGCTACGGGCGCGCGAACTCCGGACCAGCGTTTTTTTTTTTTCGATCCGCCGTATCTCGGCCGCGGAAAGGGTCGGAGGGTCGAGGGCGGGCTCGTTCGAAAGGTCCCCTCGGGTAGAGCGACCGACCCCGAGGGCGACGTCCTCGGACTTAAGGCGCCCGAGCAGCGGCCGTGGGAAAATCCGGAGACGGCCCCCCGTATCTCCGCCGGGGAAAGGGCCAGATACTCGCGGGTGGGCTCGTTCGAAAGGGCTCCTCCGGCGGACCAATCGACCCGAAGGTCGAAGGCCCCGGGCCCGAGGCGCCGGAGCGGCGCGGGAACGAAATTCGGATATTCGACCGGAAGTATCTCCGGTCCACGGGGTCGCACGGACTCGGGGCCGGCGTCGCCGGAAAGCCCCGGGAAAGACCTTTCGAACGAGACCGGCCGCGCCTCCGGCGGACGAACGCAGCGGACGCTACGGGCGCGCGAACTCCGGACCAGCGTTTTTTTTTTCGATCCGCCGTATCTCGGCCGCGGAAAGGGTCGGAGGGTCGAGGGCGGGCTCGTTCGAAAGGTCCCCTCGGGTAGAGCGACCGACCCCGAGGGCGACGTCCTCGGACTTAAGGCGCTCGAGCAGCGGCCGTGGGAAAATCTGGAGACGGCCCCCCGTATCTCCGCCGCGGAAAGAGCCAGATACTCGCGGGTGGGCTCGATCGAAAGGGCCCCTCCGGCGGACCAATCGACCCGAAGGTCGAAGGCCCCGGGCCCGAGGCGCCGGAGCGGCGCGGTAACGAAATTCGGATATTCGACCGGAAGTATCTCCGGTCCACGGGGTCGCACGGACTCGGGGCTGGCGTCACCGGAAAGCCCCGGGAAAGACCTTTCGAACGAGACCGGCCGCGCCTCCGGCGGACGAACGCAGCGGACGCTACGGGCGCGCGAACTCCGGACCAGCGTTTTTTTTTTTTTCGAACCGCCGTATCTCGGCCGCGGAAAGGGTCGGAGGGTCGAGGGCGGGCTCGTTCGAAAGGTCCCCTCGGGTAGAGCGACCGACCCCAAGGGCGACGTCCTCGGACTTAAGGCGCCCGAGCAGCGGCCGTGGGAAAATCCGGAGACGGCCCCCCGTATCTCCGCCGGGGAAAGGGCCAGATACTCGCGGGTGGGCTCGTTCGAAAGGGCTCCTCCGGCGGACCAATAGACCCGAAGGTCGAAGGCCCCGGGCCCGAGGCGCCGGAGCGGCGCGGTAACGAAATTCGGATATTCGACCGGAAGTATCTCCGGTCCACGGGGTCGCACGGACTCGGGGCCGGCGTCACCGGAAAGCCCCGGGAAAGACCTTTCGAACGAGACCGGCCGCGCCTCCGGCGGACGAACGCAGCGGACGCTACGGGCGCGCGAACTCCGGACCAGCGTGTTTTTTTTTCGATCCGCCGTATCTCGGCCGCGGAAAGGGTCGGAGGGTCGAGGGCGGGCTCGTTTGAAAGGTCCCCTCGGGTAGAGCGACCGACCCCAAGGGCGACGTCCTCGGACTTAAGGCGCCCGAGCAGCGGCCGTGGGAAAATCCGGAGACGGCCCCCCGTATCTCCGCCGGGGAAAGGGCCAGATACTCGCGGGTGGGCTCGTTCGAAAGGGCTCCTCCGGCGGACCAATCGACCCGAAGGTCGAAGGCCCCGGGCCCGAGGCGCCGGAGCGGCGCGGTAACGAAATTCGGATATTCGACCGGAAGTATCTCCGGTCCACGGGGTCGCACGGACTCGGGGCCGGCGTCACCGGAAAGCCCCGGGAAAGACCTTTCGAACGAGACCGGCCGCGCCTCCGGCGGACGAACGCAGCGGACGCTACGGGCGCGCGAACTCCGGACCAGCGTGTTTTTTTTTCGATCCGCCGTATCTCGGCCGCGGAAAGGGTCGGAGGGTCGAGGGCGGGCTCGTTTGAAAGGTCCCCTCGGGTAGAGCGGCCAGATACTCGCGGGTGGGCTCGTTCGAAAGGGCTCCTCCGGCGGACCAATCGACCCGAAGGTCGAAGGCCCCGGGCCCGAGGCGCCGGAGCGGCGCGGGAACGAAATTCGGATATTCGACCGGAAGTATCTCCAGTCCACGGGGTCGCACGGACTCGTGGCCGGCGTCGCCGGAAAGCCCCTGGAAAGACCTTTCGAACTAGACTGGTCACGCCTCCGGCGGACGAACGCAGCGGACGCTACGGGCGAGCAAACTCCGGACGAACGTTTTTTTCGAACCGCCGTATCTCGGCCGCAGAAAGGGTCGGAGGGTCGAGGGCGGGCTCGTTCGAAAGGTCCCCTCGGGTAGAGCGACCGACCCCGAGGGCGACGTCCTGGGACTTAAGGCGCCCGAGCAGCGGCCGTGGGAATATCCGGAGACGGCCCCCCGTATCTCCGCCGGGGAAAGGGCCAGATACTCTCGGGTGGGCTCGTTCGAAAGGGCTCCTCCGGCGGACCAATCGACCCGAAGGTCGAAGGCCCCGGGCCCGAGGCGCCGGAGCGGCGTGGGACCGAAATTCGGATATTCGACCGGAAGTATCTCCGGTCCACGGGGTCGCACGGACTCGGGGCCGGCGTCGCCGGAAAGCCCCGGGAAAGACCTCTCGAACGAGACCGGCCGCGCCTCCGGCGGACGAACGCAGCGGACGCTACGGGCGCGCGAACTCCGGACCAGCGTTTTTTTTTTTTTCGAACCGCCGTATCTCGGCCGCGGAAAGGGTCGGAGGGTCGAGGGCGGGCTCGTTCGAAAGGTCCCCTCGGGTAGAGCGACCGACCCCAAGGGCGACGTCCTCGGACTTAAGGCGCCCGAGCAGCGGCCGTGGGAAAATCCGGAGACGGCCCCCCGTATCTCCGCCGGGGAAAGGGCCAGATACTCGCGGGTGGGCTCGTTCGAAAGGGCTCCTCCGGCGGACCAATCGACCCGAAGGTCGAAGGCCCCGGGCCCGAGGCGCCGGAGCGGCGCGGTAACGAAATTCGGATATTCGACCGGAAGTATCTCCGGTCCACGGGGTCGCACGGACTCGGGGCCGGCGTCACCGGAAAGCCCCGGGAAAGACCTTTCGAACGAGACCGGCCGCGCCTCCGGCGGACGAACGCAGCGGACGCTACGGGCGCGCGAACTCCGGACCAGCGTGTTTTTTTTTTCGATCCGCCGTATCTCGGCCGCGGAAAGGGTCGGAGGGTCGAGGGCGGGCTCGTTCGAAAGGTCCCCTCGGGTAGAGTGGCCAGATACTCGCGGGTGGGCTCGTTCGAAAGGGCTCCTCCGGCGGACCAATCGACCCGAAGGTCGAAGGCCCCGGGCCCGAGGCGCCGGAGCGGCGCGGGAACGAAATTCGGATATTCGACCGGAAGTATCTCCAGTCCACGGGGTCGCACGGACTCGTGGCCGGCGTCGCCGGAAAGCCCCTGGAAAGACCTTTCGAACGAGACCGGTCACGCCTCCGGCGGACGAACGCAGCGGACGCTACGGGCGAGCAAACTCCGGACGAACGTTTTTTTCGAACCGCCGTATCTCGGCCGCAGAAAGGGTCGGAGGGTCGAGGGCGGGCTCGTTCGAAAGGTCCCCTCGGGTAGAGCGACCGACCCCGAGGGCGACGTCCTCGGACTTAAGGCGCCCGAGCAGCGGCCGTGGGAAAATCCGGAGACGGCCCCCCGTATCTCCGCCGGGGAAAGGGCCAGATACTCTCGGGTGGGCTCGTTCGAAAGGGCTCCTCCGGCGGACCAATCGACCCGAAGGTCGAAGGCCCCGGGCCCGAGGCACCGGAGCGGCGTGGGAACGAAATTCGGATATTCGACCGGAAGTATCTCCGGTCCACGGGGTCGCACGGACTCGGGGCCGGCGTCGCCGGAAAGCCCCGGGAAAGACCTTTCGAACGAGACCGGCCGCGCCTCGGGCGGACGAACGCAGCGGACGCTACGGGCGCGCGAACTCCGGACCAGCGTTTTTTTTTTTCGATCCGCCGTATCTCGGCCGGGGAAAGGGTCGGAGGGTCGAGGGCGGGCTCGTTCGAAAGGTCCCCTCGGGTAGAGCGACCGACCCCGAGGGCGACGTCCTCGGACTTAAGGCGCCCGAGCAGCGGCCGTGGGAAAATCCGGAGACGGCCCCCCGTATCTCCGCCGGGGAAAGGGCCAGATACTCGCGGGTGGGCTCGTTCGAAAGGGCTCCTCCGGCGGACCAATCGACCCGAAGGTCGAAGGCCCCGGGCCCGAGGCGCCGGAGCGGCGCGGGAACGAAATTCGGATATTCGACCGGAAGTATCTCCGGTCCACGGGGTCGCACGGACTCCGGGCCGGCGTCGCCGGAAAGCCCCGGGAAAGACCTTTCGAACGAGACCGGCCGCGCCTCCGGCGGACGAACGCAGCGGACGCTACGGGCGGGCGAACTCCGGACCAGCGTTTTTTTTTTCGATCCGCCGTATCTCGGCCGCGGAAAGGGTCGGAGGGTCGAGGGCGGGCTCGTTCGAAAGGTCCCCTCGGGTAGAGCGACCGACCCCGAGGGCGACGTCCTCGGACTTAAGGCGCCCGAGCAGCGGCCGTGGGAAAATCCGGAGACGGCCCCCCGTATCTCCGCCGGGGAAAGGGCCAGATACTCGCGGGTGGGCTCGTTCGAAAGGGCTCCTCCGGCGGACCAATCGACCCGAAGGTCGAAAGCCCCGGGCCCGAGGCGCCGGAGCGGCGTGGGAACAAAATTCGGATATTCGACAGGAAGTATCTCCGGTCCACGGGGTCGCACGGACTCGTGGCCGGCGTCGCCGGAAAGCCCCTGGAATAACCTTTCGAACGAGACCGGTCACGCCTCCGGCGGACGAACGCAGCGGACGCTACGGGCGAGCAAACTCCGGACGAGCGGTTTTTTTTTTTTTCGAACCGCCGTATCTCGGCCGCGGAAAGGGTCGGAGGGTCGAGGGTGGGCTCGTTCGAAAGGTCCCCTCGGGTAGAGCGACCGACCCCGAGGGCGACGTCCTGGGACTTAAGGCGCCCGAGCAGCGGCCGTGGGTAATTCCGGAGACGGCACCCCGTATCTCCGCTGTGAAAAGGGCCAGATACTCGCGGGTGGGCTCGTTCGAAAGGGCCCCTCCGGCGGACCGACCGACCCGAAGGTCGAAGGACCCGGGCCCGAGGCGCCGCAGCGGCGCTGTAACGAAATTCGGATTTTCGACCGGAAGTATCTCCGGTCCCCCGGGCCGACCGAGGCGCCCCCTCCCGGCCGCGGACCCGGCGGGTTCCCCCTTCGCGGGGGACGGTAGGGCGAACAGGTGCCATCAGGTATATAGCTAAGTCGATTGGGGTTGACCAACTGTCGGAGAGGCGAAAGCTCCAGAACCTAAGTCGATGGGGTTGACCAACTGCTGGAGAAGTGAAAGCTCCAGAGCCTAAGTCGATTGGGGTTGACCAACTGTCGGAGAGGCGAAAGCTCCAGAACCTAAGTCGATTGGGGTTGACCAACTGCTGGAAAATCTTTCGGGTTGACCAACGGTTGGAGAAATTTTGGGGTTGACCAACTATTTGGTTCTCCAGAAGAGCCGGGAGGATGGGGCTTAGTCCGGTGGGGGAGTGCTTAAGAGTGGGATGGCAGGGACCGAACGGTGCGCCGGGTACGAGCTCCAGGGTGTCCGTCGCGGGGTCCAAAGCCGGCCTCGGGTGCACGGTGGTCGGGTTGACGGGGCGATGTTCCCGGGGTCGTATCTCGGCCGGGGAAGGGGGTACGGAGACGGGGGTGGGGTCGTTGGAAAGGGCCCCTCCTGGAGGATGAGGGCCCCAAAGGGCTAAGGTCTCGGTCTTAAGGCGCCCGAGCTACGGCCGTTTAAAGGTGCAGCGGTGGAAGTCCGTATCTCCGGCCCCCGGAGTCGCACGGACCCGAGGCTGGCGTCCCCGGAAAGCCCCGAGGGAGACCTTTCGAACGAGACCGGCCGTGCCTCCGGCGGACGAACTCAGCGGACGCTACGGGCGTGCGAACTCCGGACGAGCGTTTTTTTTTTTCGAACCGCCGTATCTCGGCCGCGGAAAGGGTCGGAGGGTCGAGGGCGGGCTCGTTCGAAAGGTCCCCTCGGGTAGAGCGACCGACCCCGAGGGCGACGTCCTCGGACTTAAGGCGCCCGAGCAGCGGCCGTGGGAAAATCCGGAGACGGCCCCCCGTATCTCCGCCGGGGAAAGGGCCAGATACTCGCGGGTGGGCTCGTTCGAAAGGGCTCCTCCGGCGGACCAATCGACCCGAAGGTCGAAGGCCCCGGGCCCGAGGCGCCGGAGCGGCGTGGGAACGAAATTCGGATATTCGACCGGAAGTATCTCCGGTCCACGGGGTCGCACGGACTCGGGGCCGGCGTCGCCGGAAAGCCCCGGGAAAGACCTTTCGAACGAGACCGGCCGCGCCTCCGGCGGACGAACGCAGCGGACGCTACGGGCGCGCGAACTCCGGACCAGCGTTTTTTTTTTTCGATCCGCCGTATCTCGGCCGCGGAAAGGGTCGGAGGGTCGAGGGCGGGCTCGTTCGAAAGGTCCCCTCGGGTAGAGCGACCGACCCCGAGGGCGACGTCCTCGGACTTAAGGCGCCCGAGCAGCGGCCGTGGGAAAATCCGGAGACGGCCCCCCGTATCTCCGCCGGGGAAAGGGCCAGATACTCGCGGGTGGGCTCGTTCGAAAGGGCTCCTCCGGCGGACCAATCGACCCGAAGGTCGAAGGCCCCGGGCCCGAGGCGCCGGAGCGGCGCGGGAACGAAATTCGGATATTCGACCGGAAGTATCTCCGGTCCACGGGGTCGCACGGACTCGGGGCCGGCGTCGCCGGAAAGCCCCGGGAAAGACCTTTCGAACGAGACCGGCCGCGCCTCCGGCGGACGAACGCAGCGGACGCTACGGGCGCGCGAACTCCGGACCAGCGTTTTTTTTTTCGATCCGCCGTATCTCGGCCGCGGAAAGGGTCGGAGGGTCGAGGGCGGGCTCGTTCGAAAGGTCCCCTCGGGTAGAGCGACCGACCCCGAGGGCGACGTCCTCGGACTTAAGGCGCTCGAGCAGCGGCCGTGGGAAAATCTGGAGACGGCCCCCCGTATCTCCGCCGCGGAAA
The DNA here is from genome assembly GCF_027580225.2 of Misgurnus anguillicaudatus. NCBI lineage: Eukaryota > Metazoa > Chordata > Actinopteri > Cypriniformes > Cobitidae > Misgurnus > Misgurnus anguillicaudatus. The sequence goes on along the minus strand of NC_073350.2, from coordinate 36,376,454 downwards.
GAGCCAGATACTCGCGGGTGGGCTCGATCGAAAGGGCCCCTCCGGCGGACCAATCGACCCGAAGGTCGAAGGCCCCGGGCCCGAGGCGCCGGAGCGGCGCGGTAACGAAATTCGGATATTCGACCGGAAGTATCTCCGGTCCACGGGGTCGCACGGACTCGGGGCTGGCGTCACCGGAAAGCCCCGGGAAAGACCTTTCGAACGAGACCGGCCGCGCCTCCGGCGGACGAACGCAGCGGACGCTACGGGCGCGCGAACTCCGGACCAGCGTTTTTTTTTTTTTCGAACCGCCGTATCTCGGCCGCGGAAAGGGTCGGAGGGTCGAGGGCGGGCTCGTTCGAAAGGTCCCCTCGGGTAGAGCGACCGACCCCAAGGGCGACGTCCTCGGACTTAAGGCGCCCGAGCAGCGGCCGTGGGAAAATCCGGAGACGGCCCCCCGTATCTCCGCCGGGGAAAGGGCCAGATACTCGCGGGTGGGCTCGTTCGAAAGGGCTCCTCCGGCGGACCAATAGACCCGAAGGTCGAAGGCCCCGGGCCCGAGGCGCCGGAGCGGCGCGGTAACGAAATTCGGATATTCGACCGGAAGTATCTCCGGTCCACGGGGTCGCACGGACTCGGGGCCGGCGTCACCGGAAAGCCCCGGGAAAGACCTTTCGAACGAGACCGGCCGCGCCTCCGGCGGACGAACGCAGCGGACGCTACGGGCGCGCGAACTCCGGACCAGCGTGTTTTTTTTTCGATCCGCCGTATCTCGGCCGCGGAAAGGGTCGGAGGGTCGAGGGCGGGCTCGTTTGAAAGGTCCCCTCGGGTAGAGCGACCGACCCCAAGGGCGACGTCCTCGGACTTAAGGCGCCCGAGCAGCGGCCGTGGGAAAATCCGGAGACGGCCCCCCGTATCTCCGCCGGGGAAAGGGCCAGATACTCGCGGGTGGGCTCGTTCGAAAGGGCTCCTCCGGCGGACCAATCGACCCGAAGGTCGAAGGCCCCGGGCCCGAGGCGCCGGAGCGGCGCGGTAACGAAATTCGGATATTCGACCGGAAGTATCTCCGGTCCACGGGGTCGCACGGACTCGGGGCCGGCGTCACCGGAAAGCCCCGGGAAAGACCTTTCGAACGAGACCGGCCGCGCCTCCGGCGGACGAACGCAGCGGACGCTACGGGCGCGCGAACTCCGGACCAGCGTGTTTTTTTTTCGATCCGCCGTATCTCGGCCGCGGAAAGGGTCGGAGGGTCGAGGGCGGGCTCGTTTGAAAGGTCCCCTCGGGTAGAGCGGCCAGATACTCGCGGGTGGGCTCGTTCGAAAGGGCTCCTCCGGCGGACCAATCGACCCGAAGGTCGAAGGCCCCGGGCCCGAGGCGCCGGAGCGGCGCGGGAACGAAATTCGGATATTCGACCGGAAGTATCTCCAGTCCACGGGGTCGCACGGACTCGTGGCCGGCGTCGCCGGAAAGCCCCTGGAAAGACCTTTCGAACTAGACTGGTCACGCCTCCGGCGGACGAACGCAGCGGACGCTACGGGCGAGCAAACTCCGGACGAACGTTTTTTTCGAACCGCCGTATCTCGGCCGCAGAAAGGGTCGGAGGGTCGAGGGCGGGCTCGTTCGAAAGGTCCCCTCGGGTAGAGCGACCGACCCCGAGGGCGACGTCCTGGGACTTAAGGCGCCCGAGCAGCGGCCGTGGGAATATCCGGAGACGGCCCCCCGTATCTCCGCCGGGGAAAGGGCCAGATACTCTCGGGTGGGCTCGTTCGAAAGGGCTCCTCCGGCGGACCAATCGACCCGAAGGTCGAAGGCCCCGGGCCCGAGGCGCCGGAGCGGCGTGGGAACGAAATTCGGATATTCGACCGGAAGTATCTCCGGTCCACGGGGTCGCACGGACTCGGGGCCGGCGTCGCCGGAAAGCCCCGGGAAAGACCTTTCGAACGAGACCGGCCGCGCCTCCGGCGGACGAACGCAGCGGACGCTACGGGCGCGCGAACTCCGGACCAGCGTTTTTTTTTTTTTCGAACCGCCGTATCTCGGCCGCGGAAAGGGTCGGAGGGTCGAGGGCGGGCTCGTTCGAAAGGTCCCCTCGGGTAGAGCGACCGACCCCAAGGGCGACGTCCTCGGACTTAAGGCGCCCGAGCAGCGGCCGTGGGAAAATCCGGAGACGGCCCCCCGTATCTCCGCCGGGGAAAGGGCCAGATACTCGCGGGTGGGCTCGTTCGAAAGGGCTCCTCCGGCGGACCAATCGACCCGAAGGTCGAAGGCCCCGGGCCCGAGGCGCCGGAGCGGCGCGGTAACGAAATTCGGATATTCGACCGGAAGTATCTCCGGTCCACGGGGTCGCACGGACTCGGGGCCGGCGTCACCGGAAAGCCCCGGGAAAGACCTTTCGAACGAGACCGGCCGCGCCTCCGGCGGACGAACGCAGCGGACGCTACGGGCGCGCGAACTCCGGACCAGCGTGTTTTTTTTTCGATCCGCCGTATCTCGGCCGCGGAAAGGGTCGGAGGGTCGAGGGCGGGCTCGTTCGAAAGGTCCCCTCGGGTAGAGCGGCCAGATACTCGCGGGTGGGCTCGTTCGAAAGGGCTCCTCCGGCGGACCAATCGACCCGAAGGTCGAAGGCCCCGGGCCCGAGGCGCCGGAGCGGCGCGGGAACGAAATTCGGATATTCGACCGGAAGTATCTCCAGTCCACGGGGTCGCACGGACTCGTGGCCGGCGTCGCCGGAAAGCCCCTGGAAAGACCTTTCGAACGAGACCGGTCACGCCTCCGGCGGACGAACGCAGCGGACGCTACGGGCGAGCAAACTCCGGACGAACGTTTTTTTCGAACCGCCGTATCTCGGCCGCAGAAAGGGTCGGAGGGTCGAGGGCGGGCTCGTTCGAAAGGTCCCCTCGGGTAGAGCGACCGACCCCGAGGGCGACGTCCTCGGACTTAAGGCGCCCGAGCAGCGGCCGTGGGAAAATCCGGAGACGGCCCCCCGTATCTCCGCCGGGGAAAGGGCCAGATACTCTCGGGTGGGCTCGTTCGAAAGGGCTCCTCCGGCGGACCAATCGACCCGAAGGTCGAAGGCCCCGGGCCCGAGGCACCGGAGCGGCGTGGGAACGAAATTCGGATATTCGACCGGAAGTATCTCCGGTCCACGGGGTCGCACGGACTCGGGGCCGGCGTCGCCGGAAAGCCCCGGGAAAGACCTTTCGAACGAGACCGGCCGCGCCTCGGGCGGACGAACGCAGCGGACGCTACGGGCGCGCGAACTCCGGACCAGCGTTTTTTTTTTCGATCCGCCGTATCTCGGCCGGGGAAAGGGTCGGAGGGTCGAGGGCGGGCTCGTTCGAAAGGTCCCCTCGGGTAGAGCGACCGACCCCGAGGGCGACGTCCTCGGACTTAAGGCGCCCGAGCAGCGGCCGTGGGAAAATCCGGAGACGGCCCCCCGTATCTCCGCCGGGGAAAGGGCCAGATACTCGCGGGTGGGCTCGTTCGAAAGGGCTCCTCCGGCGGACCAATCGACCCGAAGGTCGAAGGCCCCGGGCCCGAGGCGCCGGAGCGGCGCGGGAACGAAATTCGGATATTCGACCGGAAGTATCTCCGGTCCACGGGGTCGCACGGACTCCGGGCCGGCGTCGCCGGAAAGCCCCGGGAAAGACCTTTCGAACGAGACCGGCCGCGCCTCCGGCGGACGAACGCAGCGGACGCTACGGGCGGGCGAACTCCGGACCAGCGTTTTTTTTTTCGATCCGCCGTATCTCGGCCGCGGAAAGGGTCGGAGGGTCGAGGGCGGGCTCGTTCGAAAGGTCCCCTCGGGTAGAGCGACCGACCCCGAGGGCGACGTCCTCGGACTTAAGGCGCCCGAGCAGCGGCCGTGGGAAAATCCGGAGACGGCCCCCCGTATCTCCGCCGGGGAAAGGGCCAGATACTCGCGGGTGGGCTCGTTCGAAAGGGCTCCTCCGGCGGACCAATCGACCCGAAGGTCGAAAGCCCCGGGCCCGAGGCGCCGGAGCGGCGTGGGAACAAAATTCGGATATTCGACAGGAAGTATCTCCGGTCCACGGGGTCGCACGGACTCGTGGCCGGCGTCGCCGGAAAGCCCCTGGAATAACCTTTCGAACGAGACCGGTCACGCCTCCGGCGGACGAACGCAGCGGACGCTACGGGCGAGCAAACTCCGGACGAGCGGTTTTTTTTTTTTCGAACCGCCGTATCTCGGCCGCGGAAAGGGTCGGAGGGTCGAGGGTGGGCTCGTTCGAAAGGTCCCCTCGGGTAGAGCGACCGACCCCGAGGGCGACGTCCTGGGACTTAAGGCGCCCGAGCAGCGGCCGTGGGTAATTCCGGAGACGGCACCCCGTATCTCCGCTGTGAAAAGGGCCAGATACTCGCGGGTGGGCTCGTTCGAAAGGGCCCCTCCGGCGGACCGACCGACCCGAAGGTCGAAGGACCCGGGCCCGAGGCGCCGCAGCGGCGCTGTAACGAAATTCGGATTTTCGACCGGAAGTATCTCCGGTCCCCCGGGCCGACCGAGGCGCCCCCTCCCGGCCGCGGACCCGGCGGGTTCCCCCTTCGCGGGGGACGGTAGGGCGAACAGGTGCCATCAGGTATATAGCTAAGTCGATTGGGGTTGACCAACTGTCGGAGAGGCGAAAGCTCCAGAACCTAAGTCGATGGGGTTGACCAACTGCTGGAGAAGTGAAAGCTCCAGAGCCTAAGTCGATTGGGGTTGACCAACTGTCGGAGAGGCGAAAGCTCCAGAACCTAAGTCGATTGGGGTTGACCAACTGCTGGAAAATCTTTCGGGTTGACCAACGGTTGGAGAAATTTTGGGGTTGACCAACTATTTGGTTCTCCAGAAGAGCCGGGAGGATGGGGCTTAGTCCGGTGGGGGAGTGCTTAAGAGTGGGATGGCAGGGACCGAACGGTGCGCCGGGTACGAGCTCCAGGGTGTCCGTCGCGGGGTCCAAAGCCGGCCTCGGGTGCACGGTGGTCGGGTTGACGGGGCGATGTTCCCGGGGTCGTATCTCGGCCGGGGAAGGGGGTACGGAGACGGGGGTGGGGTCGTTGGAAAGGGCCCCTCCTGGAGGATGAGGGCCCCAAAGGGCTAAGGTCTCGGTCTTAAGGCGCCCGAGCTACGGCCGTTTAAAGGTGCAGCGGTGGAAGTCCGTATCTCCGGCCCCCGGAGTCGCACGGACCCGAGGCTGGCGTCCCCGGAAAGCCCCGAGGGAGACCTTTCGAACGAGACCGGCCGTGCCTCCGGCGGACGAACTCAGCGGACGCTACGGGCGCGCGAACTCCGGACCAGCGTTTTTTTTTTTTCGATCCGCCGTATCTCGGCCGCGGAAAGGGTCGGAGGGTCGAGGGCGGGCTCGTTCGAAAGGTCCCCTCGGGTAGAGCGACCGACCCCGAGGGCGACGTCCTCGGACTTAAGGCGCCCGAGCAGCGGCCGTGGGAAAATCCGGAGACGGCCCCCCGTATCTCCGCCGGGGAAAGGGCCAGATACTCGCGGGTGGGCTCGTTCGAAAGGGCTCCTCCGGCGGACCAATCGACCCGAAGGTCGAAGGCCCCGGGCCCGAGGCGCCGGAGCGGCGCGGGAACGAAATTCGGATATTCGACCGGAAGTATCTCCGGTCCACGGGGTCGCACGGACTGGTGGCCGGCGTCGCCGGAAAGCCCCTGGAAAGACCTTTCGAACGAGACCGGCCGCGCCTCCGGCGGACGAACGCAGCGGACGCTACGGGCGAGCAAACTCCGGACGAACGTTTTTTTTTTTTTCGAACCACCGTATCTCGGCCGCAGAAAGGGTCGGAGGGTCGAGGGCGGGCTCGTTCGAAAGGTCCCCTCGGGTAGAGCGACCGACCCCGAGGGCGACGTCCTGGGACTTAAGGCGCCCGAGCAGCGGCCGTGGGTAATTCCGGAGACGGCACCCCGTATCTCCGCTGCGAAAAGGGCCAGATACTCGCGGGTGGGCTCGTTCGAAAGGGCCCCTCCGGCGGACCGACCGACCCGAAGGTCGAAGGACCCGGGTTCGAGGCGCCGGAGCGGCGCTGTAACGAAATTCGGATTTTCGACCGGAAGTATCTCCGGTCCCCCGGGCCGACCGAGGCGCCCCCTCCCGGCCGCGGACCCGGCGGGTTCCCCCTTCGCGGGGGACGGTAGGGCGAACAGGTGCCATCAGGTATATAGCTAAGTCGATCGGGGTTGACCAACTGTCGGAGAGGCGAAAGCTCCAGAACCTAAGTCGATTGAGGTTGACCAACTGCTGGAAACTCGAACGCTCCAAAACCTAAGTCGATTGAGGTTGACCAACTGCTGGAAACGTGAACGCTCCAAAACCTAAGTCGATTGGGGTTGACCAACTGCTGGAAAATCTTTCGGGTTGACCAACGGTTGGAGAAATTTTGGGGTTGACCAACTATTTGGTTCTCCAGAAGAGCCGGGAGGATGGGGCTTAGTCCGGTGGGGGAGTGCTTAAGAGTGGGATGGCAGGGACCGAACGGTGCGCCGGGTACGAGCTCCAGGGTGTCCGTCGCGGGGTCCAAAGCCGGCCTCGGGTGCACGGTGGTCGGGTTGACGGGGCGATGTTCCCGGGGTCGTATCTCGGCCGGGGAAGGGGGTACGGAGACGGGGGTGGGGTCGTTGGAAAGGGCCCCTCCTGGAGGATGAGGGCCCCAAAGGGCTAAGGTCTCGGTCTTAAGGCGCCCGAGCTACGGCCGTTTAAAGGTGCAGCGGTGGAAGTCCGTATCTCCGGCCCCCGGAGTCGCACGGACCCGAGGCTGGCGTCCCCGGAAAGCCCCGAGGGAGACCTTTCGAACGCGACAAGCCGTGCCTCCGGCGGACGAACTCAGCGGACGCTACGGGCGTGCGAACTCCGGACGAGCGTTTTTTTTTTTCGAACCGCCGTATCTCGGCCACGGAAATGGTCGGAGGGTCGTGGGTGGGCTCGTTCGAAAGGTCCTCTCGGGTAGAGCGACCGACCCCGAGGGCGACGTCCTCGGACTTATGGCGCCCGAGCAGCGGCAGTGGGAAAATCCGTAGACGGCCCCCCGTATCTCCGCCGCGGAAAGGGCCAGATACTCGCGGGTGGGCTCGATCGAAAGGGCCCCTCCGGCGGACCAATCGACCCGAAGGTCGAAGGCCCCGGGCCCGAGGCGCCGGAGCGGCGCGGTAACGAAATTCGGATATTCGACCGGAAGTATCTCCGGTCCACGGGGTCGCACGGACTCGGGGCCGGCGTCGCCGGAAAGCCCCGGGAAAGACCTTTCGAACGAGACCGGCCGCGCCTCCGGCGGACGATCGCAGCGGACGCTACGGGCGCGCGAACTCCGGACCAGCGTTTTTTTTTTTCGATCCGCCGTATCTCGGCCGCGGAAAGGGTCGGAGGGTCGAGGGCGGGCTCGTTCGAAAGGTCCCCTCGGGTAGAGCGACCGACCCCGAGGGCGACGTCCTCGGACTTAAGGCGCCCGAGCAGCGGCCGTGGGAAAATCCGGAGACGGACCCTCGTTTCTCCTCCGCGGAAAGGGCAAGATACTCGCGGGTGGGCTCGATCGAAAGGGCCCCTCCGGCGGACCAATCGACCCGAAGGTCGAAGGCCCCGGGCCCGAGGCGCCGGAGCGGCGCGGTAACGAAATTCGGATATTCGACCGGAAGTATCTCCGGTCCACGGGGTCGCACGGACTCGGGGCCGGCGTCGCCGGAAAGCCCCGGGAAAGACCTTTCGAACGAGACCGGCCGCGCCTCCGGCGGACGAACGCAGCGGACGCTACGGGCGGGCGAACTCCGGACCAGCGTTTTTTTTTTTCGATCCGCCGTATCTCGGCCGCAGAAAGGGTCGGAGGGTCGAGGGCGGGCTCGTTCGAAAGGTCCCCTCGGGTAGAGCGACCGACCCCGAGGGCGACGTCCTCGGACTTAAGGCGCCCGAGCAGCGGCCGTGGGAAAATCCGGAGACGGCCCCCCGTATCTCCGCCGGGGAAAGGGCCAGATACTCGCGGGTGGGCTCGTTCGAAAGGGCTCCTCCGGCGGACCAATCGACCCGAAGGTCGAAAGCCCCGGGCCCGAGGCGCCGGAGCGGCGCGGGAACGAAATTCGGATATTCGACAGGAAGTATCTCCGGTCCACGGGGTCGCACGGACTCGTGGCCGGCGTCGCCGGAAAGCCCCTGGAATAACCTTTCGAACGAGACCGGTCACGCCTCCGGCGGACGAACGCAGCGGACGCTACGGGCGAGCAAACTCCGGACGAGCGTTTTTTTTTTTTTCGAACCGCCGTATCTCGGCCGCGGAAAGGGTCGGAGGGTCGAGGGTGGGCTCGTTCGAAAGGTCCCCTCGGGTAGAGCGACCGACCCCGAGGGCGACGTCCTGGGACTTAAGGCGCCCGAGCAGCGGCCGTGGGTAATTCCGGAGACGGCACCCCGTATCTCCGCTGTGAAAAGGGCCAGATACTCGCGGGTGGGCTCGTTCGAAAGGGCCCCTCCGGCGGACCGACCGACCCGAAGGTCGAAGGACCCGGGCCCGAGGCGCCGGAGCGGCGCTGTAACGAAATTCGGATTTTCGACCGGAAGTATCTCCGGTCCCTCGGGCCGACCGAGGCGCCCCCTCCCGGCCGCGGACCCGGCGGGTTCCCCCTTCGCGGGGGACGGTAGGGCGAACAGGTGCCATCAGGTATATAGCTAAGTCGATTGGGGTTGACCAACTGTCGGAGAGGCGAAAGCTCCAGAACCTAAGTCGATGGGGTTGACCAACTGCTGGAGAAGTGAAAGCTCCAGAGCCTAAGTCGATTGGGGTTGACCAACTGTCGGAGAGGCGAAAGCTCCAGAACCTAAGTCGATTGGGGTTGACCAACTGCTGGAAAATCTTTCGGGTTGACCAACGGTTGGAGAAATTTTGGGGTTGACCAACTGTTTGGTTCTCCAGAAGGGCCGGGAGGATGGGGCTTAGTCCGGTGGGGGAGTGCTTAAGAGTGGGATGGCAGGGACCGAACGGTGCGCCGGGTACGAGCTCCAGGGTGTCCGTCGCGGGGTCCAAAGCCGGCCTCGGGTGCACGGTGGTCGGGTTGACGGGGCGATGTTCCCGGGGTCGTATCTCGGCCGGGGAAGGGGGTACGGAGACGGGGGTGGGGTCGTTGGAAAGGGCCCCTCCTGGAGGATGAGGGCCCCAAAGGGCTAAGGTCTCGGTCTTAAGGCGCCCGAGCTACGGCCGTTTAAAGGTGCAGCGGTGGAAGTCCGTATCTCCGGCCCCCGGAGTCGCACGGACCCGAGGCTGGCGTCCCCAGAAAGCCCCGAGGGAGACCTTTCGAACGAGACCGGCCGTGCCTCCGGCGGACGAACTCAGCGGACGCTACGGGCGTGCGAACTCCGGACGAGCGTTTTTTTTTTTTGGAACCGCCGTATCTCGGCCGCGGAAAGGGTCGGAGGGTCGAGGGCGGGCTCGTTCGAAAGGTCCCCTCGGGTAGAGCGACCGACCCCGAGGGCGACGTCCTCGGACTTAAGGCGCCCGAGCAGCGGCAGTGGGAAAATCCGTAGACGGCCCCCCGTATCTCCGCCGCGGAAAGGGCCAGATACTCGCGGGTGGGCTCGATCGAAAGGGCCCCTCCGGCGGACCAATCGACCCGAAGGTCGAAGGCCCCGGGCCCGAGGCGCCGGAGCGGCGCGGTAACGAAATTCGGATATTCGACCGGAAGTATCTCCGGTCCACGGGGTCGCACGGACTCGAGGCCGGCGTCGCCGGAAAGCCCCGGGAAAGACCTTTCGAACGAGACCGGCCGCGCCTCCGGCGGACGAACGCAGCGGACGCTACGGGCGCGCGAACTCCGGACCAGCGTTTTTTTTTTCGATCCGCCGTATCTCGGCCGCGGAAAGGGTCGGAGGGTCGAGGGCGGGCTCGTTCGAAAGGTCCCCTCGGGTAGAGCGACCGACCCCGAGGGCGACGTCCTCGGACTTAAGGCGCCCGAGCAGCGGCCGTGGGAAAATCCGGTGACGGCCCCCCGTATCTCGGGCGCGGAAAGAGCCAGATACTCGCGGGTGGGCTCGTTCGAAAGGACCCCTCCGGCGGACCAATCGACCCGAAGTTCGAAGGCCCCGGACCCGAGGCGCCGGAGCGGCGCGGTAACGAAATTCGGATATTCGACCGGAAGTATCTCCGGTCCACGGGGTCGCACGGACTCGGGCCCGGCGTCGCCGGAAAGCCCCGGGAAAGACCTTTCGAACGAGACCGGCCGCGCCTCCGGCGGACGAACGCAGCGGACGCTACGGGCGCGCGGACTCCGGACCAGCGTTTTTTTTTTTTCGATCCGCCGTATCTCGGCCGCGGAAAGGGTCGGAGGGTCGAGGGCGGGCTCGTTCGAAAGGTCCCCTCGGGTAGAGCGACCGACCCCGAGGGCGACGTCCTCGGACTTAAGGCGCCCGAGCAGCGGCCGTGGGAAAATCCGGAGACGGCCCCCCGTATCTCCGCCGCGGAAAGGGCCAGATACTCGCGTGTGGGCTCGTTCGAAAGGGCCCATCCGGCGGACCAATCGACCCGAAGGTCGAAGGCACCGGGCCCGAGGCGCCGGAGCGGCGCGGTAACGAAATTCGGATATTCGACCGGAAGTATCTCCAGTCCACGGGGTCGCACGGACTCGGGGCCGGCATCGCCGGAAAGCCCCGGGAAAGACCTTTCGAACGAGACCGGTCACGCCTCCGGCGGACGAACGCAGCGGACGCTACGGGCGAGCAAACTCCGGACGAGCGTTTTTTTTTTCCGAACCGCCGTATCTCGGCCGCGGAAAGGGTCGGAGGGTCGAGGGCGGGCTCGTTCGAAAGGTCCCCTCGGGTAGAGCGACCGACCCCGAGGGCGACGTCCTGGGACTTAAGGCGCCCGAGCAGCGGCCGTGGGAAAATCCGGAGACGGCACCCCGTATCTCCGCTGCGGAAAGGGCCAGATACTCGCGGGTGGGCTCGTTCGAAAGGGCCCCTCCGGCGGACCGACCGACCCGAAGGTCAAAGGACCCGGGCCCGAGGCGGCGGAGCGGCGCTGTAACGAAATTCGGATTTTCGACCGGAAGTATCTCCGGTTCCCCAGGCCGACCGAGGCGCACCCTCCCGGCCGCGGACCCGGCGGGTTCCCCCTTCGCGGGGGACGGTAGGGCGAACAGGTGCCATCAGGTATATAGCTAAGTCGATCGGGGTTGACCAACTGTCGGAGAGGCGAAAGCTCCAGAACCTAAGTCGATGGGGTTGACCAACTGCTGGAGAAGTGAAAGCTCCAGAGCCTAAGTCGATTGGGGTTGACCAACTGTCGGAGAGGCGAACGCTATAGAACCTAAGTCTATGGCAGGAGAAGCGAACGCCCCAGAACCTAAGTCGATGGGGTTGACCAACTGCTGGAGAAGTGAAAGGTCAAGAGCCTAAGTCGTTGGGGTTGACCAACTGCTGGAGAGGCGAAAGCTCCAGAGCCTAAGTCGATTGAGGTTGACCAACTGCTGGAAACGCGAACACTCCAAAACCTAAGTCGATTGAGGTTGACCAACTGCTGGAAAATCTTTCGGGTTGACCAACGGTTGGAGAAATTTTGGGGTTGACCAACTGTTTGGTTCTCCAGAAGGGCCGGGAGGATGGGGCTTAGTCCGGTGGGGGAGTGCTTAAGAGTGGGATGGCAGGGACCAAACGGTGAGCCGGATACGAGCTCCAGGGTGTCCGTCGCGGGGTCCAAAGCCGGCCTCGGGTGCACGGTGGTCGGGTTGACGGGGCGATGTTCCCGGGGTCGTATCTCGGCCGGGGAAGGGGGTACGGAGACGTGGGTGGGGTCGTTGGAAAGGGCCCCTCCTGGAGGATGAGGGACCCAAAGGGCTAAGGTCTCGGTCCTAAGGCGCCCGAGCTACGGCCGTTTAAAGGTGCAGCGGTGGAAGTCCGTATCTCCGGCCCCCGGGGTCGCACGGACCCGAGGCTGGCGTCCACGGAAAGCCCCGAGAGAGACCTTTCGATCAAGACCGGCCGCGCCTCCGGCGGACGAACGCAGCGGACGCGCGAACTCCGGACCAGCGTTTTTTTTTTTCGATCCGCCGTATCTCGGCCGCGGAAAGGGTCGGAGGGTCGAGGGCGGGCTCGTTCGAAAGGTCCCCTCGGGTAGAGCGACCGACCCCGAGGGCGACGTCCTCGGACTTAAGGCGCCCGAGCAGCGGCCGTGGGAAAATCCGGAGACGGCCCCCCGTATCTCCGCCGGGGAAAGGGCCAGATACTCGCGGGTGGGCTCGTTCGAAAGGGCTCCTCCGGCGGACCAATCGACCCGAAGGTCGAAAGCCCCGGGCCCGAGGCGCCGGAGCGGCGCGGGAACAAAATTCGGATATTCGACAGGAAGTATCTCCGGTCCACGGGGTCGCACGGACTCGTGGCCGGCGTCGCCGGAAAGCCCCTGGAATAACCTTTCGAACGAGACCGGTCACGCCTCCGGCGGACGAACGCAGCGGACGCTACGGGCGAGCAAACTCCGGACGAGCGGTTTTTTTTTTTTTCGAACCGCCGTATCTCGGCCGCGGAAAGGGTCGGAGGGTCGAGGGTGGGCTCGTTCGAAAGGTCCCCTCGGGTAGAGCGACCGACCCCGAGGGCGACGTCCTGGGACTTAAGGCGCCCGAGCAGCGGCCGTGGGTAATTCCGGAGACGGCACCCCGTATCTCCGCTGTGAAAAGGGCCAGATACTCGCGGGTGGGCTCGTTCGAAAGGGCCCCTCCGGCAGACCGACCGACCCGAAGGTCGAAGGACCCGGGCCCGAGGCGCCGGAGCGGCGCTGTAACGAAATTCGGATTTTCGACCGGAAGTATCTCCGGTCCCCCGGGCCGACCGAGGCGCCCCCTCCCGGCCGCGGACCCGGCGGGTTCCCCCTTCGCGGGGGACGGTAGGGCGAACAGGTGCCATCAGGTATATAGCTAAGTCGATTGGGGTTGACCAACTGTCGGAGAGGCGAAAGCTCCAGAACCTAAGTCGATGGGGTTGACCAACTGCTGGAGAAGTGAAAGCTCCAGAGCCTAAGTCGATTGGGGTTGACCAACTGTCGGAGAGGCGAAAGCTCCAGAACCTAAGTCGATTGGGGTTGACCAACTGCTGGAAAATCTTTCGGGTTGACCAACGGTTGGAGAAATTTTGGGGTTGACCAACTGTTTGGTTCTCCAGAAGGGCCGGGAGGATGGGGCTTAGTCCGGTGGGGGAGTGCTTAAGAGTGGGATGGCAGGGACCGAACGGTGCGCCGGGTACGAGCTCCAGGGTGTCCGTCGCGGGGTCCAAAGCCGGCCTCGGGTGCACGGTGGTCGGGTTGACGGGGCGATGTTCCCGGGGTCGTATCTCGGCCGGGGAAGGGGGTACGGAGACGGGGGTGGGGTCGTTGGAAAGGGCCCCTCCTGGAGGATGAGGGCCCCAAAGGGCTAAGGTCTCGGTCTTAAGGCGCCCGAGCTACGGCCGTTTAAAGGTGCAGCGGTGGAAGTCCGTATCTCCGGCCCCCGGAGTCGCACGGACCCGAGGCTGGCGTCCCCGGAAAGCCCCGAGGGAGACCTTTCGAACGAGACCGGCCGTGCCTCCGGCGGACGAACTCAGCGGACGCTACGGGCGTGCGAACTCCGGACGAGCGTTTTTTTTTTTTGGAACCGCCGTATCTCGGCCGCGGAAAGGGTCGGAGGGTCGAGGGCGGGCTCGTTCGAAAGGTCCCCTCGGGTAGAGCGACCGACCCCGAGGGCGACGTCCTCGGACTTAAGGCGCCCGAGCAGCGGCAGTGGGAAAATCCATAGACGGCCCCCCGTATCTCCGCCGCGGAAAGGGCCAGATACTCGCGGGTGGGCTCGATCGAAAGGGCCCCTCCGGCGGACCAATCGACCCAAAGGTCGAAGGCCCCGGGCCCGAGGCGCCGGAGCGGCGCGGTAACGAAATTCGGATATTCGACCGGAAGTATCTCCGGTCCACGGGGTCGCACGGACTCGGGGCCGGCGTCGCCGGAAAGCCCCGGGAAAGACCTTTCGAACGAGACCGGCCGCGCCTCCGGCGGACGAACGCAGCGGACGCTACGGGCGCGCGAACTCCGGACCAGCGTTTTTTTTTTCGATCCGCCGTATCTCGGCCGCGGAAAGGGTCGGAGGGTCGAGGGCGGGCTCGTTCGAAAGGTCCCCTCGGGTAGAGCGACCGACCCCGAGGGCGACGTCCTCGGACTTAAGGCGCCCGAGCAGCGGCCGTGGGAAAATCCGGAGACGGCCCCCCGTATCTCCGCCGGGGAAAGGGCCAGATACTCGCGGGTGGGCTCGTTCGAAAGGGCTCCTCCGGCGGACCAATCGACCCGAAGGTCGAAAGCCCCGGGCCCGAGGCGCCGGAGCGGCGCGGGAACAAAATTCGGATATTCGACAGGAAGTATCTCCGGTCCACGGGGTCGCACGGACTCGTGGCCGGCGTCGCCGGAAAGCCCCTGGAATAACCTTTCGAACGAGACCGGTCACGCCTCCGGCGGACGAACGCAGCGGACGCTACGGGCGAGCAAACTCCGGACGAGCGGTTTTTTTTTTTTCGAACCGCCGTATCTCGGCCGCGGAAAGGGTCGGAGGGTCGAGGGTGGGCTCGTTCGAAAGGTCCCCTCGGGTAGAGCGACCGACCCCGAGGGCGACGTCCTGGGACTTAAGGCGCCCGAGCAGCGGCCGTGGGTAATTCCGGAGACGGCACCCCGTATCTCCGCTGTGAAAAGGGCCAGATACTCGCGGGTGGGCTCGTTCGAAAGGGCCCCTCCGGCGGACCGACCGACCCGAAGGTCGAAGGACCCGGGCCCGAGGCGCCGGAGCGGCGCTGTAACGAAATTCGGATTTTCGACCGGAAGTATCTCCGGTCCCCCGGGCCGACCGAGGCGCCCCCTCCCGGCCGCGGACCCGGCGGGTTCCCCCTTCGCGGGGGACGGTAGGGCGAACAGGTGCCATCAGGTATATAGCTAAGTCGATTGGGGTTGACCAACTGTCGGAGAGGCGAAAGCTCCAGAACCTAAGTCGATGGGGTTGACCAACTGCTGGAGAAGTGAAAGCTCCAGAGCCTAAGTCGATTGGGGTTGACCAACTGTCGGAGAGGCGAAAGCTCCAGAACCTAAGTCGATTGGGGTTGACCAACTGCTGGAAAATCTTTCGGGTTGACCAACGGTTGGAGAAATTTTGGGGTTGACCAACTGTTTGGTTCTCCAGAAGGGCCGGGAGGATGGGGCTTAGTCCGGTGGGGGAGTGCTTAAGAGTGGGATGGCAGGGACCGAACGGTGCGCCGGGTACGAGCTCCAGGGTGTCCGTCGCGGGGTCCAAAGCCGGCCTCGGGTGCACGGTGGTCGGGTTGACGGGGCGATGTTCCCGGGGTCGTATCTCGGCCGGGGAAGGGGGTACGGAGACGGGGGTGGGGTCGTTGGAAAGGGCCCCTCCTGGAGGATGAGGGCCCCAAAGGGCTAAGGTCTCGGTCTTAAGGCGCCCGAGCTACGGCCGTTTAAAGGTGCAGCGGTGGAAGTCCGTATCTCCGGCCCCCGGAGTCGCACGGACCCGAGGCTGGCGTCCCCGGAAAGCCCCGAGGGAGACCTTTCGAACGAGACCGGCCGTGCCTCCGGCGGACGAACTCAGCGGACGCTACGGGCGTGCGAACTCCGGACGAGCGTTTTTTTTTTTTTCGAACCGCCGTATCTCGGCCGCGGAAAGGGTCGGAGGGTCGAGGGCGGGCTCGTTCGAAAGGTCCCCTCGGGTAGAGCGACCGACCCCGAGGGCGACGTCCTCGGACTTAAGGCGCCCGAGCAGCGGCCGTGGGAAAATCCGGAGACGGCCCCCCGTATCTCCGCCGGGGAAAGGGCCAGATACTCGCGGGTGGGCTCGTTCGAAAGGGCTCCTCCGGCGGACCAATCGACCCGAAGGTCGAAGGCCCCGGGCCCGAGGCGCCGGAGCGGCGTGGGAACGAAATTCGGATATTCGACCGGAAGTATCTCCGGTCCACGGGGTCGCACGGACTCGGGGCCGGCGTCGCCGGAAAGCCCCGGGAAAGACCTTTCGAACGAGACCGGCCGCGCCTCCGGCGGACGAACGCAGCGGACGCTACGGGCGCGCGAACTCCGGACCAGCGTTTTTTTTTTTCGATCCGCCGTATCTCGGCCGCGGAAAGGGTCGGAGGGTCGAGGGCGGGCTCGTTCGAAAGGTCCCCTCGGGTAGAGCGACCGACCCCGAGGGCGACGTCCTCGGACTTAAGGCGCCCGAGCAGCGGCCGTGGGAAAATCCGGAGACGGCCCCCCGTATCTCCGCCGGGGAAAGGGCCAGATACTCGCGGGTGGGCTCGTTCGAAAGGGCTCCTCCGGCGGACCAATCGACCCGAAGGTCGAAGGCCCCGGGCCCGAGGCGCCGGAGCGGCGCGGGAACGAAATTCGGATATTCGACCGGAAGTATCTCCGGTCCACGGGGTCGCACGGACTCGGGGCCGGCGTCGCCGGAAAGCCCCGGGAAAGACCTTTCGAACGAGACCGGCCGCGCCTCCGGCGGACGAACGCAGCGGACGCTACGGGCGCGCGAACTCCGGACCAGCGTTTTTTTTTTCGATCCGCCGTATCTCGGCCGCGGAAAGGGTCGGAGGGTCGAGGGCGGGCTCGTTCGAAAGGTCCCCTCGGGTAGAGCGACCGACCCCGAGGGCGACGTCCTGGGACTTAAGGCGCCCGAGCAGCGGCCGTGGGTAATTCCGGAGACGGCACCCCGTATCTCCGCTGTGAAAAGGGCCAGATACTCGCGGGTGGGCTCGTTCGAAAGGGCCCCTCCGGCGGACCGACCGACCCGAAGGTCGAAGGACCCGGGCCCGAGGCGCCGGAGCGGCGCTGTAACGAAATTCGGATTTTCGACCGGAAGTATCTCCGGTCCCCCGGGCCGACCGAGGCGCCCCCTCCCGGCCGCGGACCCGGCGGGTTCCCCCTTCGCGGGGGACGGTAGGGCGAACAGGTGCCATCAGGTATATAGCTAAGTCGATTGGGGTTGACCAACTGTCGGAGAGGCGAAAGCTCCAGAACCTAAGTCGATGGGGTTGACCAACTGCTGGAGAAGTGAAAGCTCCAGAGCCTAAGTCGATTGGGGTTGACCAACTGTCGGAGAGGCGAAAGCTCCAGAACCTAAGTCGATTGGGGTTGACCAACTGCTGGAAAATCTTTCGGGTTGACCAACGGTTGGAGAAATTTTGGGGTTGACCAACTGTTTGGTTCTCCAGAAGGGCCGGGAGGATGGGGCTTAGTCCGGTGGGGGAGTGCTTAAGAGTGGGATGGCAGGGACCGAACGGTGCGCCGGGTACGAGCTCCAGGGTGTCCGTCGCGGGGTCCAAAGCCGGCCTCGGGTGCACGGTGGTCGGGTTGACGGGGCGATGTTCCCGGGGTCGTATCTCGGCCGGGGAAGGGGGTACGGAGACGGGGGTGGGGTCGTTGGAAAGGGCCCCTCCTGGAGGATGAGGGCCCCAAAGGGCTAAGGTCTCGGTCTTAAGGCGCCCGAGCTACGGCCGTTTAAAGGTGCAGCGGTGGAAGTCCGTATCTCCGGCCCCCGGAGTCGCACGGACCCGAGGCTGGCGTCCCCGGAAAGCCCCGAGGGAGACCTTTCGAACGAGACCGGCCGTGCCTCCGGCGGACGAACTCAGCGGACGCTACGGGCGTGCGAACTCCGGACGAGCGTTTTTTTTTTTTCGAACCGCCGTATCTCGGCCGCGGAAAGGGTCGGAGGGTCGAGGGCGGGCTCGTTCGAAAGGTCCCCTCGGGTAGAGCGACCGACCCCGAGGGCGACGTCCTCGGACTTAAGGCGCCCGAGCAGCGGCCGTGGGAAAATCCGGAGACGGCCCCCCGTATCTCCGCCGGGGAAAGGGCCAGATACTCGCGGGTGGGCTCGTTCGAAAGGGCTCCTCCGGCGGACCAATCGACCCGAAGGTCGAAGGCCCCGGGCCCGAGGCGCCGGAGCGGCGTGGGAACGAAATTCGGATATTCGACCGGAAGTATCTCCGGTCCACGGGGTCGCACGGACTCGGGGCCGGCGTCGCCGGAAAGCCCCGGGAAAGACCTTTCGAACGAGACCGGCCGCGCCTCCGGCGGACGAACGCAGCGGACGCTACGGGCGCGCGAACTCCGGACCAGCGTTTTTTTTTTTCGATCCGCCGTATCTCGGCCGCGGAAAGGGTCGGAGGGTCGAGGGCGGGCTCGTTCGAAAGGTCCCCTCGGGTAGAGCGACCGACCCCGAGGGCGACGTCCTCGGACTTAAGGCGCCCGAGCAGCGGCCGTGGGAAAATCCGGAGACGGCCCCCCGTATCCCCGCCGGGGAAAGGGCCAGATACTCGCGGGTGGGCTCGTTCGAAAGGGCTCCTCCGGCGGACCAATCGACCCGAAGGTCGAAGGCCCCGGGCCCGAGGCGCCGGAGCGGCGCGGGAACGAAATTCGGATATTCGACCGGAAGTATCTCCGGTCCACGGGGTCGCACGGACTCGGGGCCGGCGTCGCCGGAAAGCCCCGGGAAAGACCTTTCGAACGAGACCGGCCGCGCCTCCGGCGGACGAACGCAGCGGACGCTACGGGCGGGCGAACTCCGGACCAGCGTTTTTTTTTTTCGATCCGCCGTATCTCGGCCGCGGAAAGGGTCGGAGGGTCGAGGGCGGGCTCGTTCGAAAGGTCCCCTCGGGTAGAGCGACCGACCCCGAGGGCGACGTCCTCGGACTTAAGGCGCCCGAGCAGCGGCCGTGGGAAAATCCGGAGACGGCCCCCCGTATCTCCGCCGGGGAAAGGGCCAGATACTCGCGGGTGGGCTCGTTCGAAAGGGCTCCTCCGGCGGACCAATCGACCCGAAGGTCGAAAGCCCCGGGCCCGAGGCGCCGGAGCGGCGCGGGAACAAAATTCGGATATTCGACAGGAAGTATCTCCGGTCCACGGGGTCGCACGGACTCGTGGCCGCGTCGCCGGAAAGCCCTGGAATAACCTTTCGAACGAGACCGGTCACGCCCGGCGGACGAACGCAGCGGACGTACGGGCGAGCAAACTCCGGACTTTTTTTTTTTTCGAACCGCCGTATCTCGGCCGCGGAAAGGGTCGGAGGGTCGAGGGTGGGCTCGTTCGAAAGGTCCCCTCGGGTAGAGCGACCGACCCCGAGGGCGACGTCCTGGGACTTAAGGCGCCCGAGCAGCGGCCGTGGGTAATTCCGGAGACGGCACCCCGTATCTCCGCTGTGAAAAGGGCCAGATACTCGCGGGTGGGCTCGTTCGAAAGGGCTCCTCCGGCGGACCGACCGACCCGAAGGTCGAAAGCCCGGGCCCGAGGCGCCGGAGCGGCGCTGTAACAAAATTCGGATATTCGACAGGAAGTATCTCCGGTCCCCCGGGCCGAAAGCCCCTGGAATAACCTTTCGAACGAGACCGGTCACGCCCCCTCCCGGCCGCGGACCCGGCGGGTTCCCCCTTCGCGGGGGACGGTAGGGCGAACAGGTGCCATCAGGTATATAGCTAAGTCGATTGGGGTTGACCAACTGTCGGAGAGGCGAAAGCTCCAGAACCTAAGTCGATGGGGTTGACCAACTGCTGGAGAAGTGAAAGCTCCAGAGCCTAAGTCGATTGGGGTTGACCAACTGTCGGAGAGGCGAAAGCTCCAGAACCTAAGTCGATTGGGGTTGACCAACTGCTGGAAAATCTTTCGGGTTGACCAACGGTTGGAGAAATTTTGGGGTTGACCAACTGTTTGGTTCTCCAGAAGGGCCGGGAGGATGGGGCTTAGTCCGGTGGGGGAGTGCTTAAGAGTGGGATGGCAGGGACCGAACGGTGCGCCGGGTACGAGCTCCAGGGTGTCCGTCGCGGGGTCCAAAGCCGGCCTCGGGTGCACGGTGGTCGGGTTGACGGGGCGATGTTCCCGGGGTCGTATCTCGGCCGGGGAAGGGGGTACGGAGACGGGGGTGGGGTCGTTGGAAAGGGCCCCTCCTGGAGGATGAGGGCCCCAAAGGGCTAAGGTCTCGGTCTTAAGGCGCCCGAGCTACGGCCGTTTAAAGGTGCAGCGGTGGAAGTCCGTATCTCCGGCCCCCGGAGTCGCACGGACCCGAGGCTGGCGTCCCCGGAAAGCCCCGAGGGAGACCTTTCGAACGAGACCGGCCGTGCCTCCGGCGGACGAACTCAGCGGACGCTACGGGCGTGCGAACTCCGGACGAGCGTTTTTTTTTTTTCGAACCGCCGTATCTCGGCCGCGGAAAGGGTCGGAGGGTCGAGGGCGGGCTCGTTCGAAAGGTCCCCTCGGGTAGAGCGACCGACCCCGAGGGCGACGTCCTCGGACTTAAGGCGCCCGAGCAGCGGCCGTGGGAAAATCCGGAGACGGCCCCCCGTATCTCCGCCGGGGAAAGGGCCAGATACTCGCGGGTGGGCTCGTTCGAAAGGGCTCCTCCGGCGGACCAATCGACCCGAAGGTCGAAGGCCCCGGGCCCGAGGCGCCGGAGCGGCGTGGGAACGAAATTCGGATATTCGACCGGAAGTATCTCCGGTCCACGGGGTCGCACGGACTCGGGGCCGGCGTCGCCGGAAAGCCCCGGGAAAGACCTTTCGAACGAGACCGGCCGCGCCTCCGGCGGACGAACGCAGCGGACGCTACGGGCGCGCGAACTCCGGACCAGCGTTTTTTTTTTTCGATCCGCCGTATCTCGGCCGCGGAAAGGGTCGGAGGGTCGAGGGCGGGCTCGTTCGAAAGGTCCCCTCGGGTAGAGCGACCGACCCCGAGGGCGACGTCCTCGGACTTAAGGCGCCCGAGCAGCGGCCGTGGGAAAATCCGGAGACGGCCCCCCGTATCTCCGCCGGGGAAAGGGCCAGATACTCGCGGGTGGGCTCGTTCGAAAGGGCTCCTCCGGCGGACCAATCGACCCGAAGGTCGAAGGCCCCGGGCCCGAGGCGCCGGAGCGGCGCGGTAACGAAATTCGGATATTCGACCGGAAGTATCTCCGGTCCACGGGGTCGCACGGACTCGGGGCCGGCGTCACCGGAAAGCCCCGGGAAAGACCTTTCGAACGAGACCGGCCGCGCCTCCGGCGGACGAACGCAGCGGACGCTACGGGCGCGCGAACTCCGGACCAGCGTGTTTTTTTTTCGATCCGCCGTATCTCGGCCGCGGAAAGGGTCGGAGGGTCGAGGGCGGGCTCGTTTGAAAGGTCCCCTCGGGTAGAGCGGCCAGATACTCGCGGGTGGGCTCGTTCGAAAGGGCTCCTCCGGCGGACCAATCGACCCGAAGGTCGAAGGCCCCGGGCCCGAGGCGCCGGAGCGGCGCGGGAACGAAATTCGGATATTCGACCGGAAGTATCTCCAGTCCACGGGGTCGCACGGACTCGTGGCCGGCGTCGCCGGAAAGCCCCTGGAAAGACCTTTCGAACGAGACCGGTCACGCCTCCGGCGGACGAACGCAGCGGACGCTACGGGCGAGCAAACTCCGGACGAACGTTTTTTTCGAACCGCCGTATCTCGGCCGCAGAAAGGGTCGGAGGGTCGAGGGCGGGCTCGTTCGAAAGGTCCCCTCGGGTAGAGCGACCGACCCCGAGGGCGACGTCCTGGGACTTAAGGCGCCCGAGCAGCGGCCGTGGGAATATCCGGAGACGGCCCCCCGTATCTCCGCCGGGGAAAGGGCCAGATACTCTCGGGTGGGCTCGTTCGAAAGGGCTCCTCCGGCGGACCAATCGACCCGAAGGTCGAAGGCCCCGGGCCCGAGGCGCCGGAGCGGCGTGGGAACGAAATTCGGATATTCGACCGGAAGTATCTCCGGTCCACGGGGTCGCACGGACTCGGGGCCGGCGTCGCCGGAAAGCCCCGGGAAAGACCTTTCGAACGAGACCGGCCGCGCCTCCGGCGGACGAACGCAGCGGACGCTACGGGCGCGCGAACTCCGGACCAGCGTTTTTTTTTTTTTCGAACCGCCGTATCTCGGCCGCGGAAAGGGTCGGAGGGTCGAGGGCGGGCTCGTTCGAAAGGTCCCCTCGGGTAGAGCGACCGACCCCAAGGGCGACGTCCTCGGACTTAAGGCGCCCGAGCAGCGGCCGTGGGAAAATCCGGAGACGGCCCCCCGTATCTCCGCCGGGGAAAGGGCCAGATACTCGCGGGTGGGCTCGTTCGAAAGGGCTCCTCCGGCGGACCAATCGACCCGAAGGTCGAAGGCCCCGGGCCCGAGGCGCCGGAGCGGCGCGGTAACGAAATTCGGATATTCGACCGGAAGTATCTCCGGTCCACGGGGTCGCACGGACTCGGGGCCGGCGTCACCGGAAAGCCCCGGGAAAGACCTTTCGAACGAGACCGGCCGCGCCTCCGGCGGACGAACGCAGCGGACGCTACGGGCGCGCGAACTCCGGACCAGCGTGTTTTTTTTTCGATCCGCCGTATCTCGGCCGCGGAAAGGGTCGGAGGGTCGAGGGCGGGCTCGTTCGAAAGGTCCCCTCGGGTAGAGCGGCCAGATACTCGCGGGTGGGCTCGTTCGAAAGGGCTCCTCCGGCGGACCAATCGACCCGAAGGTCGAAGGCCCCGGGCCCGAGGCGCCGGAGCGGCGCGGGAACGAAATTCGGATATTCGACCGGAAGTATCTCCAGTCCACGGGGTCGCACGGACTCGTGGCCGGCGTCGCCGGAAAGCCCCTGGAAAGACCTTTCGAACGAGACCGGTCACGCCTCCGGCGGACGAACGCAGCGGACGCTACGGGCGAGCAAACTCCGGACGCACGTTTTTTTCGAACCGCCGTATCTCGGCCGCAGAAAGGGTCGGAGGGTCGAGGGCGGGCTCGTTCGAAAGGTCCCCTCGGGTAGAGCGACCGACCCCGAGGGCGACGTCCTCGGACTTAAGGCGCCCGAGCAGCGGCCGTGGGAAAATCCGGAGACGGCCCCCCGTATCTCCGCCGGGGAAAGGGCCAGATACTCTCGGGTGGGCTCGTTCGAAAGGGCTCCTCCGGCGGACCAATCGACCCGAAGGTCGAAGGCCCCGGGCCCGAGGCGCCGGAGCGGCGTGGGAACGAAATTCGGATATTCGACCGGAAGTATCTCCGGTCCACGGGGTCGCACGGACTCGGGGCCGGCGTCGCCGGAAAGCCCCGGGAAAGACCTTTCGAACGAGACCGGCCGCGCCTCCGGCGGACGAACGCAGCGGACGCTACGGGCGCGCGAACTCCGGACCAGCGTTTTTTTTTTTTCGATCCGCCGTATCTCGGCCGCGGAAAGGGTCGGAGGGTCGAGGGCGGGCTCGTTCGAAAGGTCCCCTCGGGTAGAGCGACCGACCCCGAGGGCGACGTCCTCGGACTTAAGGCGCCCGAGCAGCGGCCGTGGGAAAATCCGGAGACGGCCCCCCGTATCTCCGCCGGGGAAAGGGCCAGATACTCGCGGGTGGGCTCGTTCGAAAGGGCTCCTCCGGCGGACCAATCGACCCGAAGGTCGAAGGCCCCGGGCCCGAGGCGCCGGAGCGGCGCGGGAACGAAATTCGGATATTCGACCGGAAGTATCTCCGGTCCACGGGGTCGCACGGACTCGTGGCCGGCGTCGCCGGAAAGCCCCTGGAAAGACCTTTCGAACGAGACCGGTCACGCCTCCGGCGGACGAACGCAGCGGACGCTACGGGCGAGCAAACTCCGGACGAGCGTTTTTTTTTTTTTTTTTGAACCGCCGTATCTCGGCCGCGGAAAGGGTCGGAGGGTCGAGGGCGAGCTCGTTCGAAAGGTCCCCTCGGGTAGAGCGACCGACCCCGAGGGCGACGTCCTCGGACTTAAGGCGCTCGAGCAGCGGCCATGGGAAAATCCGGAGACGGACCCTCGTATCTCCGCCGCGGAAAGGGCAAGATACTCGCGGGTGGGCTCGATCGAAAGGGCCCCTCCGGCGGACCAATCGACCCGAAGGTCGAAGGCCCCGGGCCCGAGGCGCCGGAGCGGCGCGGTAACGAAATTCGGATATTCGACCGGAAGTATCTCCGGTCCACGGGGTCGCACGGACTCGGGGCCGGCGTCGCCGGAAAGCCCCGGGAAAGACCTTTCGAACGAGACCGGCCGCGCCTCCGGCGGACGAACGCAGCGGACGCTACGGGCGGGCGAACTCCGGACCAGCGTTTTTTTTTTTCGATCCGCCGTATCTCGGCCGCGGAAAGGGTCGGAGGGTCGAGGGCGGGCTCGTTCGAAAGGTCCCCTCGGGTAGAGCGACCGACCCCGAGGGCGACGTCCTCGGACTTAAGGCGCCCGAGCAGCGGCCGTGGGAAAATCCGGAGACGGCCCCCCGTATCTCCGCCGGGGAAAGGGCCAGATACTCGCGGGTGGGCTCGTTCGAAAGGGCTCCTCCGGCGGACCAATCGACCCGAAGGTCGAAAGCCCCGGGCCCGAGGCGCCGGAGCGGCGCGGGAACAAAATTCGGATATTCGACAGGAAGTATCTCCGGTCCACGGGGTCGCACGGACTCGTGGCCGGCGTCGCCGGAAAGCCCCTGGAATAACCTTTCGAACGAGACCGGTCACGCCTCCGGCGGACGAACGCAGCGGACGCTACGGGCGAGCAAACTCCGGACGAGCGGTTTTTTTTTTTTCGAACCGCCGTATCTCGGCCGCGGAAAGGGTCGGAGGGTCGAGGGTGGGCTCGTTCGAAAGGTCCCCTCGGGTAGAGCGACCGACCCCGAGGGCGACGTCCTGGGACTTAAGGCGCCCGAGCAGCGGCCGTGGGTAATTCCGGAGACGGCACCCCGTATCTCCGCTGTGAAAAGGGCCAGATACTCGCGGGTGGGCTCGTTCGAAAGGGCCCCTCCGGCGGACCGACCGACCCGAAGGTCGAAGGACCCGGGCCCGAGGCGCCGCAGCGGCGCTGTAACGAAATTCGGATTTTCGACCGGAAGTATCTCCGGTCCCCCGGGCCGACCGAGGCGCCCCCTCCCGGCCGCGGACCCGGCGGGTTCCCCCTTCGCGGGGGACGGTAGGGCGAACAGGTGCCATCAGGTATATAGCTAAGTCGATTGGGGTTGACCAACTGTCGGAGAGGCGAAAGCTCCAGAACCTAAGTCGATGGGGTTGACCAACTGCTGGAGAAGTGAAAGCTCCAGAGCCTAAGTCGATTGGGGTTGACCAACTGTCGGAGAGGCGAAAGCTCCAGAACCTAAGTCGATTGGGGTTGACCAACTGCTGGAAAATCTTTCGGGTTGACCAACGGTTGGAGAAATTTTGGGGTTGACCAACTGTTTGGTTCTCCAGAAGGGCCGGGAGGATGGGGCTTAGTCCGGTGGGGGAGTGCTTAAGAGTGGGATGGCAGGGACCGAACGGTGCGCCGGGTACGAGCTCCAGGGTGTCCGTCGCGGGGTCCAAAGCCGGCCTCGGGTGCACGGTGGTCGGGTTGACGGGGCGATGTTCCCGGGGTCGTATCTCGGCCGGGGAAGGGGGTACGGAGACGGGGGTGGGGTCGTTGGAAAGGGCCCCTCCTGGAGGATGAGGGCCCCAAAGGGCTAAGGTCTCGGTCTTAAGGCGCCCGAGCTACGGCCGTTTAAAGGTGCAGCGGTGGAAGTCCGTATCTCCGGCCCCCGGAGTCGCACGGACCCGAGGCTGGCGTCCCCGGAAAGCCCCGAGGGAGACCTTTCGAACGAGACCGGCCGTGCCTCCGGCGGACGAACTCAGCGGACGCTACGGGCGTGCGAACTCCGGACGAGCGTTTTTTTTTTTCGAACCGCCGTATCTCGGCCGCGGAAAGGGTCGGAGGGTCGAGGGCGGGCTCGTTCGAAAGGTCCCCTCGGGTAGAGCGACCGACCCCGAGGGCGACGTCCTCGGACTTAAGGCGCCCGAGCAGCGGCCGTGGGAAAATCCGGAGACGGCCCCCCGTATCTCCGCCGGGGAAAGGGCCAGATACTCGCGGGTGGGCTCGTTCGAAAGGGCTCCTCCGGCGGACCAATCGACCCGAAGGTCGAAGGCCCCGGGCCCGAGGCGCCGGAGCGGCGTGGGAACGAAATTCGGATATTCGACCGGAAGTATCTCCGGTCCACGGGGTCGCACGGACTCGGGGCCGGCGTCGCCGGAAAGCCCCGGGAAAGACCTTTCGAACGAGACCGGCCGCGCCTCCGGCGGACGAACGCAGCGGACGCTACGGGCGCGCGAACTCCGGACCAGCGTTTTTTTTTTTTCGATCCGCCGTATCTCGGCCGCGGAAAGGGTCGGAGGGTCGAGGGCGGGCTCGTTCGAAAGGTCCCCTCGGGTAGAGCGACCGACCCCGAGGGCGACGTCCTCGGACTTAAGGCGCCCGAGCAGCGGCCGTGGGAAAATCCGGAGACGGCCCCCCGTATCTCCGCCGGGGAAAGGGCCAGATACTCGCGGGTGGGCTCGTTCGAAAGGGCTCCTCCGGCGGACCAATCGACCCGAAGGTCGAAGGCCCCGGGCCCGAGGCGCCGGAGCGGCGCGGGAACGAAATTCGGATATTCGACCGGAAGTATCTCCGGTCCACGGGGTCGCACGGACTCGGGGCCGGCGTCGCCGGAAAGCCCCGGGAAAGACCTTTCGAACGAGACCGGCCGCGCCTCCGGCGGACGAACGCAGCGGACGCTACGGGCGGGCGAACTCCGGACCAGCGTTTTTTTTTTTCGATCCGCCGTATCTCGGCCGCGGAAAGGGTCGGAGGGTCGAGGGCGGGCTCGTTCGAAAGGTCCCCTCGGGTAGAGCGACCGACCCCGAGGGCGACGTCCTCGGACTTAAGGCGCCCGAGCAGCGGCCGTGGGAAAATCCGGAGACGGCCCCCCGTATCTCCGCCGGGGAAAGGGCCAGATACTCGCGGGTGGGCTCGTTCGAAAGGGCTCCTCCGGCGGACCAATCGACCCGAAGGTCGAAAGCCCCGGGCCCGAGGCGCCGGAGCGGCGCGGGAACAAAATTCGGATATTCGACAGGAAGTATCTCCGGTCCACGGGGTCGCACGGACTCGTGGCCGGCGTCGCCGGAAAGCCCCTGGAATAACCTTTCGAACGAGACCGGTCACGCCTCCGGCGGACGAACGCAGCGGACGCTACGGGCGAGCAAACTCCGGACGAGCGGTTTTTTTTTTTTTCGAACCGCCGTATCTCGGCCGCGGAAAGGGTCGGAGGGTCGAGGGTGGGCTCGTTCGAAAGGTCCCCTCGGGTAGAGCGACCGACCCCGAGGGCGACGTCCTGGGACTTAAGGCGCCCGAGCAGCGGCCGTGGGTAATTCCGGAGACGGCACCCCGTATCTCCGCTGTGAAAAGGGCCAGATACTCGCGGGTGGGCTCGTTCGAAAGGGCCCCTCCGGCGGACCGACCGACCCGAAGGTCGAAGGACCCGGGCCCGAGGCGCCGGAGCGGCGCTGTAACGAAATTCGGATTTTCGACCGGAAGTATCTCCGGTCCCCCGGGCCGACCGAGGCGCCCCCTCCCGGCCGCGGACCCGGCGGGTTCCCCCTTCGCGGGGGACGGTAGGGCGAACAGGTGCCATCAGGTATATAGCTAAGTCGATTGGGGTTGACCAACTGTCGGAGAGGCGAAAGCTCCAGAACCTAAGTCGATGGGGTTGACCAACTGCTGGAGAAGTGAAAGCTCCAGAGCCTAAGTCGATTGGGGTTGACCAACTGTCGGAGAGGCGAAAGCTCCAGAACCTAAGTCGATTGGGGTTGACCAACTGCTGGAAAATCTTTCGGGTTGACCAACGGTTGGAGAAATTTTGGGGTTGACCAACTGTTTGGTTCTCCAGAAGGGCCGGGAGGATGGGGCTTAGTCCGGTGGGGGAGTGCTTAAGAGTGGGATGGCAGGGACCGAACGGTGCGCCGGGTACGAGCTCCAGGGTGTCCGTCGCGGGGTCCAAAGCCGGCCTCGGGTGCACGGTGGTCGGGTTGACGGGGCGATGTTCCCGGGGTCGTATCTCGGCCGGGGAAGGGGGTACGGAGACGGGGGTGGGGTCGTTGGAAAGGGCCCCTCCTGGAGGATGAGGGCCCCAAAGGGCTAAGGTCTCGGTCTTAAGGCGCCCGAGCTACGGCCGTTTAAAGGTGCAGCGGTGGAAGTCCGTATCTCCGGCCCCCGGAGTCGCACGGACCCGAGGCTGGCGTCCCCGGAAAGCCCCGAGGGAGACCTTTCGAACGAGACCGGCCGTGCCTCCGGCGGACGAACTCAGCGGACGCTACGGGCGTGCGAACTCCGGACGAGCGTTTTTTTTTTTTCGAACCGCCGTATCTCGGCCGCGGAAAGGGTCGGAGGGTCGAGGGCGGGCTCGTTCGAAAGGTCCCCTCGGGTAGAGCGACCGACCCCGAGGGCGACGTCCTCGGACTTAAGGCGCCCGAGCAGCGGCCGTGGGAAAATCCGGAGACGGCCCCCCGTATCTCCGCCGGGGAAAGGGCCAGATACTCGCGGGTGGGCTCGTTCGAAAGGGCTCCTCCGGCGGACCAATCGACCCGAAGGTCGAAGGCCCCGGGCCCGAGGCGCTGGAGCGGCGTGGGAACGAAATTCGGATATTCGACCGGAAGTATCTCCGGTCCACGGGGTCGCACGGACTCGGGGCCGGCGTCGCCGGAAAGCCCCGGGAAAGACCTTTCGAACGAGACCGGCCGCGCCTCCGGCGGACGAACGCAGCGGACGCTACGGGCGCGCGAACTCCGGACCAGCGTTTTTTTTTTCGATCCGCCGTATCTCGGCCGCGGAAAGGGTCGGAGGGTCGAGGGCGGGCTCGTTCGAAAGGTCCCCTCGGGTAGAGCGACCGACCCCGAGGGCGACGTCCTCGGACTTAAGGCGCCCGAGCAGCGGCCGTGGGAAAATCCGGAGACGGCCCCCCGTATCCCCGCCGGGGAAAGGGCCAGATACTCGCGGGTGGGCTCGTTCGAAAGGGCTCCTCCGGCGGACCAATCGACCCGAAGGTCGAAGGCCCCGGGCCCGAGGCGCCGGAGCGGCGCGGGAACGAAATTCGGATATTCGACCGGAAGTATCTCCGGTCCACGGGGTCGCACGGACTCGGGGCCGGCGTCGCCGGAAAGCCCCGGGAAAGACCTTTCGAACGAGACCGGCCGCGCCTCCGGCGGACGAACGCAGCGGACGCTACGGGCGCGCGAACTCCGGACCAGCGTTTTTTTTTTCGATCCGCCGTATCTCGGCCGCGGAAAGGGTCGGAGGGTCGAGGGCGGGCTCGTTCGAAAGGTCCCCTCGGGTAGAGCGACCGACCCCGAGGGCGACGTCCTCGGACTTAAGGCGCCCGAGCAGCGGCCGTGGGAAAATCCGGAGACGGCCCCCCGTATCTCCGCCGGGGAAAGGGCCAGATACTCGCGGGTGGGCTCGTTCGAAAGGGCTCCTCCGGCGGACCAATCGACCCGAAGGTCGAAAGCCCCGGGCCCGAGGCGCCGGAGCGGCGCGGGAACAAAATTCGGATATTCGACAGGAAGTATCTCCGGTCCACGGGGTCGCACGGACTCGTGGCCGGCGTCGCCGGAAAGCCCCTGGAATAACCTTTCGAACGAGACCGGTCACGCCCCCTCCCGGCCGCGGACCCGGCGGGTTCCCCCTTCGCGGGGGACGGTAGGGCGAACAGGTGCCATCAGGTATATAGCTAAGTCGATTGGGGTTGACCAACTGTCGGAGAGGCGAAAGCTCCAGAACCTAAGTCGATGGGGTTGACCAACTGCTGGAGAAGTGAAAGCTCCAGAGCCTAAGTCGATTGGGGTTGACCAACTGTCGGAGAGGCGAAAGCTCCAGAACCTAAGTCGATTGGGGTTGACCAACTGCTGGAAAATCTTTCGGGTTGACCAACGGTTGGAGAAATTTTGGGGTTGACCAACTGTTTGGTTCTCCAGAAGGGCCGGGAGGATGGGGCTTAGTCCGGTGGGGGAGTGCTTAAGAGTGGGATGGCAGGGACCGAACGGTGCGCCGGGTACGAGCTCCAGGGTGTCCGTCGCGGGGTCCAAAGCCGGCCTCGGGTGCACGGTGGTCGGGTTGACGGGGCGATGTTCCCGGGGTCGTATCTCGGCCGGGGAAGGGGGTACGGAGACGGGGGTGGGGTCGTTGGAAAGGGCCCCTCCTGGAGGATGAGGGCCCCAAAGGGCTAAGGTCTCGGTCTTAAGGCGCCCGAGCTACGGCCGTTTAAAGGTGCAGCGGTGGAAGTCCGTATCTCCGGCCCCCGGAGTCGCACGGACCCGAGGCTGGCGTCCCCGGAAAGCCCCGAGGGAGACCTTTCGAACGAGACCGGCCGTGCCTCCGGCGGACGAACTCAGCGGACGCTACGGGCGTGCGAACTCCGGACGAGCGTTTTTTTTTTTTCGAACCGCCGTATCTCGGCCGCGGAAAGGGTCGGAGGGTCGAGGGCGGGCTCGTTCGAAAGGTCCCCTCGGGTAGAGCGACCGACCCCGAGGGCGACGTCCTCGGACTTAAGGCGCCCGAGCAGCGGCCGTGGGAAAATCCGGAGACGGCCCCCCGTATCTCCGCCGGGGAAAGGGCCAGATACTCGCGGGTGGGCTCGTTCGAAAGGGCTCCTCCGGCGGACCAATCGACCCGAAGGTCGAAGGCCCCGGGCCCGAGGCGCTGGAGCGGCGTGGGAACGAAATTCGGATATTCGACCGGAAGTATCTCCGGTCCACGGGGTCGCACGGACTCGGGGCCGGCGTCGCCGGAAAGCCCCGGGAAAGACCTTTCGAACGAGACCGGCCGCGCCTCCGGCGGACGAACGCAGCGGACGCTACGGGCGCGCGAACTCCGGACCAGCGTTTTTTTTTTTCGATCCGCCGTATCTCGGCCGCGGAAAGGGTCGGAGGGTCGAGGGCGGGCTCGTTCGAAAGGTCCCCTCGGGTAGAGCGACCGACCCCGAGGGCGACGTCCTCGGACTTAAGGCGCCCGAGCAGCGGCCGTGGGAAAATCCGGAGACGGCCCCCCGTATCCCCGCCGGGGAAAGGGCCAGATACTCGCGGGTGGGCTCGTTCGAAAGGGCTCCTCCGGCGGACCAATCGACCCGAAGGTCGAAGGCCCCGGGCCCGAGGCGCCGGAGCGGCGCGGGAACGAAATTCGGATATTCGACCGGAAGTATCTCCGGTCCACGGGGTCGCACGGACTCGGGGCCGGCGTCGCCGGAAAGCCCCGGGAAAGACCTTTCGAACGAGACCGGCCGCGCCTCCGGCGGACGAACGCAGCGGACGCTACGGGCGCGCGAACTCCGGACCAGCGTTTTTTTTTTCGATCCGCCGTATCTCGGCCGCGGAAAGGGTCGGAGGGTCGAGGGCGGGCTCGTTCGAAAGGTCCCCTCGGGTAGAGCGACCGACCCCGAGGGCGACGTCCTGGGACTTAAGGCGCCCGAGCAGCGGCCGTGGGTAATTCCGGAGACGGCACCCCGTATCTCCGCTGTGAAAAGGGCCAGATACTCGCGGGTGGGCTCGTTCGAAAGGGCCCCTCCGGCGGACCGACCGACCCGAAGGTCGAAGGACCCGGGCCCGAGGCGCCGGAGCGGCGCTGTAACGAAATTCGGATTTTCGACCGGAAGTATCTCCGGTCCCCCGGGCCGACCGAGGCGCCCCCTCCCGGCCGCGGACCCGGCGGGTTCCCCCTTCGCGGGGGACGGTAGGGCGAACAGGTGCCATCAGGTATATAGCTAAGTCGATTGGGGTTGACCAACTGTCGGAGAGGCGAAAGCTCCAGAACCTAAGTCGATGGGGTTGACCAACTGCTGGAGAAGTGAAAGCTCCAGAGCCTAAGTCGATTGGGGTTGACCAACTGTCGGAGAGGCGAAAGCTCCAGAACCTAAGTCGATTGGGGTTGACCAACTGCTGGAAAATCTTTCGGGTTGACCAACGGTTGGAGAAATTTTGGGGTTGACCAACTGTTTGGTTCTCCAGAAGGGCCGGGAGGATGGGGCTTAGTCCGGTGGGGGAGTGCTTAAGAGTGGGATGGCAGGGACCGAACGGTGCGCCGGGTACGAGCTCCAGGGTGTCCGTCGCGGGGTCCAAAGCCGGCCTCGGGTGCACGGTGGTCGGGTTGACGGGGCGATGTTCCCGGGGTCGTATCTCGGCCGGGGAAGGGGGTACGGAGACGGGGGTGGGGTCGTTGGAAAGGGCCCCTCCTGGAGGATGAGGGCCCCAAAGGGCTAAGGTCTCGGTCTTAAGGCGCCCGAGCTACGGCCGTTTAAAGGTGCAGCGGTGGAAGTCCGTATCTCCGGCCCCCGGAGTCGCACGGACCCGAGGCTGGCGTCCCCGGAAAGCCCCGAGGGAGACCTTTCGAACGAGACCGGCCGTGCCTCCGGCGGACGAACTCAGCGGACGCTACGGGCGTGCGAACTCCGGACGAGCGTTTTTTTTTTTCGAACCGCCGTATCTCGGCCGCGGAAAGGGTCGGAGGGTCGAGGGCGGGCTCGTTCGAAAGGTCCCCTCGGGTAGAGCGACCGACCCCGAGGGCGACGTCCTCGGACTTAAGGCGCCCGAGCAGCGGCCGTGGGAAAATCCGGAGACGGCCCCCCGTATCTCCGCCGGGGAAAGGGCCAGATACTCGCGGGTGGGCTCGTTCGAAAGGGCTCCTCCGGCGGACCAATCGACCCGAAGGTCGAAGGCCCCGGGCCCGAGGCGCCGGAGCGGCGTGGGAACGAAATTCGGATATTCGACCGGAAGTATCTCCGGTCCACGGGGTCGCACGGACTCGGGGCCGGCGTCGCCGGAAAGCCCCGGGAAAGACCTTTCGAACGAGACCGGCCGCGCCTCCGGCGGACGAACGCAGCGGACGCTACGGGCGCGCGAACTCCGGACCAGCGTTTTTTTTTTTCGATCCGCCGTATCTCGGCCGCGGAAAGGGTCGGAGGGTCGAGGGCGGGCTCGTTCGAAAGGTCCCCTCGGGTAGAGCGACCGACCCCGAGGGCGACGTCCTCGGACTTAAGGCGCCCGAGCAGCGGCCGTGGGAAAATCCGGAGACGGCCCCCCGTATCTCCGCCGGGGAAAGGGCCAGATACTCGCGGGTGGGCTCGTTCGAAAGGGCTCCTCCGGCGGACCAATCGACCCGAAGGTCGAAGGCCCCGGGCCCGAGGCGCCGGAGCGGCGCGGGAACGAAATTCGGATATTCGACCGGAAGTATCTCCGGTCCACGGGGTCGCACGGACTCGGGGCCGGCGTCGCCGGAAAGCCCCGGGAAAGACCTTTCGAACGAGACCGGCCGCGCCTCCGGCGGACGAACGCAGCGGACGCTACGGGCGCGCGAACTCCGGACCAGCGTTTTTTTTTTCGATCCGCCGTATCTCGGCCGCGGAAAGGGTCGGAGGGTCGAGGGCGGGCTCGTTCGAAAGGTCCCCTCGGGTAGAGCGACCGACCCCGAGGGCGACGTCCTCGGACTTAAGGCGCCCGAGCAGCGGCCGTGGGAAAATCCGGAGACGGCCCCCCGTATCTCCGCCGCGGAAAGGCCAGATACTCGCGGGTGGGCTCGTTCGAAAGGGCCCCTCCGGCGGACCGACCGACCCGAAGGTCGAAGGCCCCGGGCCCGAGGCGCCGGAGCGGCGCGGGTAACGAAATTCGGATATTCGACCGGAAGTATCTCCGGTCCACGGGGTCGCACGGACTCGGGGCCGGCGTCGCCGGAAAGCCCCGGGAAAGACCTTTCGAACGAGACCGGCCGCGCCTCCGGCGGACGAACGCAGCGGACGCTACGGGCGCGCGAACTCCGGACCAGCGTTTTTTTTTTTTCGATCCGCCGTATCTCGGACGCGGAAAGGGTTGGAGGGTCGAGGGCGGGCTCGTTCGAAAGGTCCCCTCGGGTAGAGCGACCGACCCCGAGGGCGACGTCCTCGGACTTAAGGCGCCCGAGCAGCGGCCGTGGGAAAATCCGGTGACGGCCCCCCGTATCTCCGCCGCGGAAAGGGCCAGATACTCGCGTGTGGGCTCGTTCGAAAGGGCCCCTCCGGCGGACCAATCGACCCGAAGTTCAGAGGCCCCGGACTCGATGCGCCGGAGCGGCGCGGTAACGAAATTCGTATATTCGACCGGAAGTATCTCCGGTCCACGGGGTCGCACGGACTCGGGGCCGGCGTCGCCGGAAAGCCCCGGGAAAGACCTTTCGAACGAGACCGGCCGCGCCTCCGGCGGACGAACGCAGCGGACGCTACGGGCGCGCGAACTCCGGACCAGCGTTTTTTTTTTTCGATCCGCCGTATCTCGGCCGCGGAAAGGGTCGGAGGGTCGAGGGCGGGCTCGTTCGAAAGGTCCCCTCGGGTAGAGCGACCGACCCCGAGGGCGACGTCCTCGGACTTAAGGCGCCCGAGCAGCGGCCGTGGGAAAATCCGGAGACGGCCCCCCGTATCTCCGCCGGGGAAAGGGCCAGATACTCGCGGGTGGGCTCGTTCGAAAGGGCCCCTCCGGCGGACCAATCGACCCGAAGGTCGAAGGCCCCGGGCCCGAGGCGCCGGAGCGGCGCGGTAACGAAATTCGGATATTCGACCGGAAGTATCTCCGGTCCACGGGGTCGCACGGACTCGGGGCCGGCGTCGCCGGAAAGCCCCGGAAAAGACCTTTCGAACGAGCCCAGTCACGCCTCCGGCGGACGAACGCAGCGGACGCTACGGGCGAGCAAACTCCGGACGAGCGTTTTTTTTTTTTTCGAACCGCCGTATCTCGGCCGCGGAAAGGGTCGGAGGGTCGAGGGCGGGCTCGTTCGAAAGGTCCCCTCGGGTAGAGCGACCGACCCCGAGGGCGACGTCCTGGGACTTAAGGCGCCCGAGCAGCGGCCGAGGGAATATCCGGAGTCGGCACCCCGTATCTCCGCTGCGGAAAGGGCCAGATACTCGCGGGTGGGCTCGTTCGAAAGGGCCCCTCCGGCGGACCGACCGACCCGAAGGTCGAATGACCCGGGCCCGAGGCGCCGGAGCGGCGCTGTAACGAAATTCGGATTTTCGACCGGAAGTATCTCCGGTCCACCTGCTGGAGAGGCGAAAGCTCCAGAGCCTAAGTCGATTGAGGTTGACCAACTGCTGGAAACGCGAACGCTCCAAAACCTAAGTCGATTGAGGTTGACCAACTGCTGGAAACGCGAACACTCCAAAACCTAAGTCGATTGAGGTTGACCAACTGCTGGAAACTCGAACGCTCCAAAACCTAAGTCGATTGAGGTTGACCAACTGCTGGAAACGCGAACGCTCCAAAACCTTAGTCGATTGGGGTTGACCAACTGCTGGAAAATCTTTCGGGTTGACCAACGGTTGGAGAAATTTTGGGGTTGACCAACTGTTTGGTTCTCCAGAAGGGCCGGGAGGATGGGGCTTAGTCCGGTGGGTGAGTGCTTAAGAGTGGGATGGCAGGGACCGACCGGTGCGCCGGGTACGAGCTCCAGGGTGTCCGTCGCGGGGTCCAAATCCGGCCTCGGGTGCACGGTGGTCGGGTTGACGGGGCGATGTTCCCGGGGTCGTATCTCGGCCGGGGAAGGGGGTACGGAGACGGGGGTGGGGTCGTTGGAAAGTGCCCCTCCTGGAGGATGATGGACCCAAAGGGCTAAGGTCTCGGTCTTAAGGCGCCCGAGCTACGGCCGTTTAAAGGTGCAGCGGTGGAAGTCCGTATCTCCGGCCCCCGGGGTCGCACGGACCCGAGGCTGGCGTCCCCGGAAAGCCCCGCGAGAGACCTTTCGAACGAGACCGGCCGCGCCTCCGGCGGACGAACGCACCGGACGCTACGGGCGCGCGAACTCCGGACGAGCGTTTTTTTTTTTTCGAACCGCCGTATCTCTGCCGCGAAAAGGGTCGGAGGGTCGAGGGCGGGCTCGTTCGAAAGGTCTCCTCGGGTAGAGCGACCGACCCCGAGGGCGACGTCCTCGGACTTAAGGTGCCCGAGCAGCTGCAGTGGGAAAATCCGGAGACGGCCCCCCGTATCTCCGCTGCGGAAGGGGCCAGATACTCCCGAATGGGCTCGTTCGAAAGGGCCCCTCCGGCGGACCGACCGACCCGAAGTTCGAAGGCCCCGGGCCCGAGGCGCCCGAGATACGGCCGTTCGAAGTTTTCCGAAATTTGACCGGAAGTATCTCCGGTCCCCGGGGTCGCACGGACTCGGGGCCGGCGTCGCCGAAAAGCCCCGGGAAAGACCTTTCGAACGAGACCGGCCGCGCCTCCGGCGGACGAACGCAGCGGACGCTACGGGCGCGCGAACTCCGGACCAGTGGTTTTTTTTTTCGATCCGCCGTATCTCGGCCGCGGAAAGGGTCGGAGGGTCGAGGGCGGGCTCGTTCGAAAGGTCCCCTCGGGTAGAGCGACCGACCCCGAGGGCGACGTCCTCGGACCTAAGGCGCCCGAGCAGCGGCCGTGGGAAAATCCGGTGACGGCCCCCCGTATCTCGGGCGCGGAAAGAGCCAGATACTCGCGGGTGGGCTCGTTCGAAAGGGCCCCTCCGGCGGACCAATCGACCCGAAGTTCGAAGGCCCCGGACCCGAGGCGCCGGAGCGGCGCGGTAACGAAATTCGGATATTCGACCGGAAGTATCTCCGGTCCACGGGGTCGCACGGACTCGGGCCCGGCGTCGCCGGAAAGCCCCGGGAAAGACCTTTCGAACGAGACCGGCCGCGCCTCCGGCGGACGAACGCAGCGGACGCTACGGGCGCGCGAACTACGGACCAGCGGTTTTTTTTCGATCCGCCGTATCTCGTCCGCGGAAAGGGTCGGAGGGTCGAGGGCGGGCTCGTCCGAAAGGTCCCCTCGGGTAGAGCGACCGACCCCGAGGGCGACATCCTTGGACTTAAGGCGCCCGAGCAGCGGCCGTGGGAAAATCCGGAGACGGCCCCCCGTATCTCCGCCGGGGAAAGGGCCAGATACTCGCGGGTGGGCTCGTTCGAAAGGGCCCCTCCGGCGGACCAATCGACCCGAAGGTCGAAGGCCCCGGGCCCGAGGCGCCGGAGCAGCGCGGTAACGAAATTCGGATATTCGACCGGAAGTATCTCCGGTCCACGGGGTCGCACGGACTCGGGGCCGGCGTCGCCGAAAAGCCCCGGGAAAGACCTTTCGAACGAGACCGGCCGCGCCTCCGGCGGACGAACGCAGCGGACGCTACGGGCGCGCGAACTCCGGACCAGCGTTTTTTTTTTTCGATCCGCCGTATCTCGGCCGCGGAAAGGGTCGGAGGGTCGAGGGCGGGCTCGTTCGAAAGGTCCCCTCGGGTAGAGCGACCGACCCCGAGGGCGACGTCCTCGGACTTAAGGCGCCCGAGCAGCGGCCGTGGGAAAATCCGGAGACGGCCCCCCGTATCTCCGCCGGGGAAAGGGCCAGATACTCGCGGGTGGGCTCGTTCGAAAGGGCCCCTCCGGCGGACCAATCGACCCGAAGGTCGAAGGCCCCGGGCCCGAGGCGCCGGAGCGGCGCGGTAACGAAATTCGGATATTCGACCGGAAGTATCTCCGGTCCACGGGGTCGCACGGACTCGGGGCCGGCGTCGCCGGAAAGCCCCGGGAAAGACCTTTCGAACGAGACCGGTCAAGCCTCCGGCGGACGAACGCAGCGGACGCTACGGGCGAGCAAACTCCGGACGAGCGTTTTTTTTTTTTTCGAACCGCCGTATCTCGGCCGCGGAAAGGGTCGGAGGGTCGAGGGCGGGCTCGTTCGAAAGGTCCCCTCGGGTAGAGCGACCGACCCCGAGGGCGACGTCCTGGGACTTAAGGCGCCCGAGCAGCGGCCGTGGGAAAATCCGGAGACGGCACCCCGTATCTCCGCTGCGGAAAGGGCCAGATACTCGCGGGTGGGCTCGTTCGAAAGGGCCCCTCCGGCGGACCGACCGACCCGAAGGTCGAAGGACCCGGGCCCGAGGCGCCGGAGCGGCGCTGTAACGAAATTCGGATTTTTGACTGGAAGTATCTCCGGTCCCCCGGGCCGACCGAGGCGCACCCTCCCGGCCGCGGACCCGGCGGGTTCCCCCTTCGCGGGGGACGGTAGGGCGAACAGGTGCCATCAGGTATATAGCTAAGTCGATCGGGGTTGACCAACTGTCGGAGAGGCGAAAGCTCCAGAACCTAAGTCGATGGGGTTGACCAACTGCTGGAGAAGTGAAAGCTCCAGAGCCTAAGTCGATTGGGGTTGACCAACTGTCGGAGAGGCGAAAGCTCTAGAACCTAAGTCTATGGCAGGAGAAGCGAACGCCCCAGAACCTAAGTCGATGGGGTTGACCAACTGCTGGAGAAGTGAAAGCTCAAGAGCCTAAGTTGTTGGGGTTGACCAACTGCTGGAGAGGCGAAAGCTCCAGAGCCTAAGTCGATTGAGGTTGACCAACTGCTGGAAACGCGAACGCTCCAAAACCTAAGTCGATTGAGGTTGACCAACTGCTGGAAACTCGAACGCTCCAAAACCTAAGTCGATTGAGGTTGACCAACTGCTGGAAACGCGAACGCTCCAAAACCTAAGTCGATTGGGGTTGACCAACTGCTGGAAAATCTTTCGGGTTGACCAACGGTTGGAGAAATTTTGGGGTTGACCAACTGTTTGGTTCTCCAGAAGGGCCGGGAGGATGGGGCTTAGTCTGGTGGGGGAGTGCTTAAGAGTGGGATGGCAGGGACCGAACGGTGCGCCGGGTACGAGCTCCAGGGTGTCTGTCGCGGGGTCCAAAGCCGTCCTCGGGTGCACGGTGGTCGGGTTGATGGGGCGATGTTCCCGGGGTCGTATCTCGGCCGGGGAAGGGGGTACGGAGACGGGGGTGGGATCGTTGGAAAGGGCCCCTCCTGGAGGATGAGGGACCCAAAGGGCTAAGGTCTCGGTCTTAAGGCGCCTGAGCTACGGCCGTTTGAAGGTGCAGCGGTGGAAGTCCGTATCTCCGGCCCCCGGGGTCGCACGGACCCGAGGCTGGCGTCCCCGGAAAGCCCCGAGAGAGGCCTTTCGAACGAGACCGTCCGCGCCTCCGGCGGACGAACGCAGCGGACGCTACGGGCGCGCGAACTCCGGACGAGCGTTTTTTTTTTTTCGAACCGCCGTATCTCGGCCCGCGAAAAGGGTCGGAGGGTCGAGGGCGGGCTCGTTCGAAAGGTCCCCTCGGGTATGGCGAGTGGATAGTGCCACGGATAACCAAGCAAAGGAGACAGTCGTGTACTTTTACGCGAGATAAGGATACGTCGCCTCCACTGACGCGTGAGACCAACGTCGTGGATAAGTACGTCGCCTCCACTGACGCGTGAGACCAACGTCGTGGAGAAGCACGTCGCCTCCACTGACGCGTGAGACCAACGTCGTGGAGAAGCACGTCGCCTCCACTGACGCGTGAGACCAACGTCGTGGAGAAGCACGTCGCCTCCTCTGACGCGTGAGACCAACGTCGTGGAGAAGCACGTCGCCGCCATAGACACTTACCTCAAAAGTAGTTGCAGATGCTGTCAGACCTTTTTAGAAGTGTGTGATTGTACAAAACTCCGCAACTGTAGCTTGGTCTTAAAAGCTGCACGTGTTATATTCTGTATTTTATTCCGAAAACTGAAATGTTATTATGTATTTATAAGTTACCATTGACTTTTATTTTAGGTTTAGAATAGACCAATTTTAACTACGTGTTATAAAACCTTTCTACTAGAAAATGCCAAAAGCAAACATACAGTAAGTGCCCAATTAACTGTGGCTGTTGTTATATCTAGGACAATACACATTTGCCACTGCAAATTTATAATCCGTTATATTGCAAAATGCAAATGTTTAATAACATTGCAAATTTACACACTTAGCTGTATGTTACACGAGCAAATTTAATAGTTTAAATACTAGGTGTTTAATATTCAACACGTAAATTAAATAATTACAATCTATATTGTTAACTTTTACTCTTGATACTTTTATAGACCTTGATGTGAATAATTTGTAATT
Source organism: Misgurnus anguillicaudatus (assembly GCF_027580225.2). Classification (NCBI taxonomy): domain Eukaryota; kingdom Metazoa; phylum Chordata; class Actinopteri; order Cypriniformes; family Cobitidae; genus Misgurnus; species Misgurnus anguillicaudatus. Next base: position 36,336,791 of record NC_073350.2, on the reverse strand, counting down.
TTCCATATAGATTTACCTAATTTCTGAAATAAAGAAAAATGACACAACTTTGTACATTGTGGTGCAGTTTCAAGCCTGTATACATATACAACAATAAATAACTATATAACAAGTATCCACAGTAAACTATTAAAGGCGGAGTCCACGATGTTTGAAAAACGCGTTGGAAAAGGAGACGGGCCGACTACCAAAACACACTTATAGCCAATCAAATCAAATAAAATGCCGGGTTGCGTATGTGTGGGGCGGGTCTATCAACAGAAGGTCCAGATTCTATTGGGTGTAGGGGCGTGTTTGTTTAGGTGATTTCAAATATCAACATTGGCTTTCAAACATCATGGACTCCGCCTTTAATACGTCAGCTGCTACATGGACATGCTGCAGGCTACAATGACTCATGTGCATCATTAAAATGGGGATTAAAGTGTTAATGATTTGTTTGCCCTAGATAAAACTAAAAACAAATAATTCACAACTAATGGCTTAATTTAAATACTTTTTTTTCCTAAACATATTTTTAAAATGTGTAAAATGTTTGGACTCAGATCTTGTTGCTTTTACGTTTTCACCAGCAGGTGGCGCAATATTATGTGTTTTGAGCGCTTTGAAACAGTGAATCATTTGCGCACCCTTCTGCTCGGGAGTGTGAATCAGATAATCTAGCTGCGTCCGAAACCTCTACCTTGTTCACTATTTCTTATATAACAAATGACAATTTAGTCCACTATATGGGGAAGAAGGGAACGAAAATGAGTGAGCGATTTCGAAACTGATGTAAATACCATGCGTCAGAGAGCTGTCGCAGAGATTCGTCATAAACCCTTACCTGTGTGGCTTCATTGATTTTACTGAGAAACGGTACATTTATTTTCTTACTGTTGGTCACATTTGTCATGTTTATTGTATTAGTTATTAATAAAGAGAACAAAACCACTGCTTGTCATATTTGTTTACTGTTGTTTATTTATTGTTTTATAAAAAATTGTATTATGTTTTAAATATAATAAATCGCAGTTAATTTTAATGTGTTTATTTGTAAAAAGTAGAAAATTACTGACAACTAAACAATTGTTTATAAGCGTAAATTTGTGGTGTTCACTGTCAGTATATCCTTAAGCTGATTCCACATAAGCATTCGTCACCCGTTATAGTGCACTATATGTGGATAGGGAGCGGTTTTGGACACAGCTTCTGTTCAAAATGTAAATTATTTTATCCCATTAGGCTTTTTTAAACATGGCACCTCTAGTGGTAGGGAAGAAAACTACACCTATTAACCCAAAATAACCCTTGTTGTCTGTTTTTCACCTTAAACCTGTTTTTGGATTACACTTGGACTGCCTTTTAATAAAATGCTGCATGTGCATCCTTACACATATCTCTCAGACAGTACCATTACAATTTGTGTTTTTTTGGAAAGTAGTCTGTCAATTCTTAAAACTATCATAACCCAGTTTATCATTGTTTTGTCACTGTTTGAATATTATGAACTATAAAAATAATGAACTGGAAGAAATAATGTACAATGGACACAGTGTTTTAAGTACTTAATTTGAACTACATTGATAACACTTAGCAACAACAACACTAGGCTTTTTGCCATAAAACCTATTGTCAACATTGCGTCAGGTAACAATGCTAAGAAATAAGGCATTTATAAAGGCTAGTGATGAAAACACACATACACGCAGATGTTGCGAAAATGCCATTAAACAAAACTCTCAGACGATTAAATACTGAGAATCATAAAACCACCGTTTAAATGTGTTAACGATTACATACGTTAACAGAATTCAGTACAACACTGCAACATACCGGTTCCAAAAACATTACAAATACAAAATTACCAAATTAGACCTAGTAAGCAATTTTGTTCTTTACAAGTAATAAGAAGAATGTTGCGCAAATTGTGTAAACATGATGCACTAAGACTAAGATGCCAACACAGGCCCGGTTGTTCTTTACAAGTCATTTTTTGGTAGTGAGGGACATGACCAGGTAAATTTTATACATTCAGTTTTACAAAACCGCAACAATAATGCAAGAATCTGTGTCAAAATGTCAAAACTGAAATTAAGATAAATTGGACATTACAGGCTTATCCATACGACACTGATGTTTATGGAAAAAGAGATAATGAAGATAATGGAGAGAATGAAAAAACCTCAGCAGGACCATATGTGTGCAAATTCTTGAAAAAAAAGTGATCCTATTGTATGACCAAAACATTAATCATGCTTGTACATGAAACTTCGACAGAAATGAATCAAGGTATGCCAAAATGTGGGGACTGCACAACTCCAGAAATCATGTACTCATTAAATTTTTCATAAGAACTATGAATTGGCAGCCTCAAAATTAATCCACATGTATTGGCCTCTGGAAATTGTCTTTGTTCCTTATCTGCATGAAGGAATCCTAATGTTGGCAACTCATCAAATCCATGTGGAGGAATCCGATTGGTGCCCGTGCTAAACATAAGGACATCCTCCAAAGTAATTTGTATGTTTTCATTCCAGGGCAGCACAGCATCTCCACCTGCAAATAAAATTTGTTTTTTTTTAACAAAGTGATTCATGGCAAAATTGTTGAATACTTCACATAATCAGAACCTAAGTTAAGTCCTTAATAATTTTCTTTGTCAAGTTGAAAACCTTTTATCTGCTTAATAGCTAGATCTATATAACCTATATAAAATAAATAATTTGCCACAAGATGCCACTGTCTATATCAGTGTTACAAAATAAGTATTTACATAATTCTATACATTTTGTGGTTTCTTGGACAGGGATTAGTCTATGCCAGGACTAGAGATCAACCGATATCTGTTTTTCTATATTTTCCCCGATATTTGAGCATTTTCCGATGATCGGATATCTGTTTTGTAATATCGAATTGACCAATAAGTGAGAGAATTGACAATTGCGCGCTGGACGCATCTGAAGAGAGGAGCTCACAGCAGCAGCAGCAGCGTGCACAGCAAATATGACGGCGGAGTGACGCGACTTTATTAAAAGTACTTTGAGTATACTTACTTTGCATATGAGGCATTTATAGCACAGCTTATTTGTGCATTAATGTATGTTATGTTAAATAAGTTGATATATTAAAAGCAATGTATGCAGCTTCTCCAAGAATAGAGACGAACTCACAGAGTCACGCTGATCCATAAAATCCGCTCGCAATAACGACGTAGCTTTGCATGAATAAAACAACCATGAATTAATGCTTTGTGGAATTAAAAACTCTAAATTAAATTAGTTTTTCTTTTATTTATGCTTATCATTAGCATAGTAAAATCACGTTCATATTGCTGTTCACTTAAGTTACCGGGGTTGAAGGCCTGAAGCACAGCCACCACATGTAGCTAACTTTTAACAAGATTTACCCCAAGTTATGTTAAAATTTCCCAGATAAACATTATTTTGCTAAAATATCTAAATAAATGTCTGTTGATATTAATTAATTATTTATTACCTCCGCAAGCGGTCACAGTTTGATACAGTTAATGTGTGAGTAAATGCATAGATAACAGCCATTTCATAAGCTATAACAACAAAATATTAATTATTCTGACATCAAATTACATTACCAGTTAAGAAATTCAGTGATATATAAGCCACTTTGTTTGTTACTTTCCTGAATGTAGTATTCCAGTCAGTGATTTCATTTGTCGAACCTCTTTGCTAACTATTGGTTGGATTGCTGAAGGCTACATGTTGCTAGTCAAGACAAATATATTACATCCCAAAAAAGGCACGTAATCCACCTGTTTTACTATATGTAGAATATGCAGCCAACTCCGCTAAACTTTTCTCTCTCTCCCGCTCCCTTACCTGGCAACCTTAGCGCGAACTTTGGATCAGTCCATTTCTGACGAAATGATAGGGGTGTTTGGAATGGTCCATGTATTTGGAATACAGTTTCTACATTATTCATTAAATTAATATTATTCTTCACTCTGTCAGACCCCTCTATTTATTACTTTGTATGCAAAGAGGGAGTGATTATTATTATTATTTTTATAAGGGTCTGTTCAGTTCAGTAGTGTTGTAGTAATTATGTCAAAATCAAAAGTATAACAGTAAATAAAAATCGGTTCAGCATATTGGTCATCGGGCACATAAGCATCCAAATATTTGTTATCGGTATCGGTTTAAAAAAAATTATTATCGGTCGATCTCTAGCCAGGACTAGGCCTTAGTTTAATTAGGAAACATAGTATCCTTCCTTACATTACTTGTGTGCATTTTAACACAAAACAAAGCGTACTGATATATTTTAAGATATGTTTTTAGTTTGGACAGCCTCTACATTTTTTTAGTCTAGGACTAGTGTAATCCTTGTCCAGGAAACCACCCCATGTTTTTGTCCTTAAAATAAAATTGACCATTACTGTGAGACAATGCCCAGGAAATGAGGGGGGAAAAACTGTTTTTTTTGTACAGTATATTTGCAGACAATGGTGTAGTAGACCACAACAAATTATGTGAATCACTATATTTTACATTAAGTGTTAAACACTACATGTGTCTTCTGGTAAGAGTGCATACCCTCAAGGTCTATGAGCCAGTCTCGCCACTGGCCAACTGCACGCTCCTCCTCCACCCGGCGCGTGCTTCCTTTTTCAGAATAACAGACCTTAAAGAGGTCTGTTATTTGTTTTGCCGTTAGCGGTGCAGGGGGACCTCCAACAAACAGATCTCTTAGGCACGGGTTATTTTTTAGTGCCTGTAGCACTCCCAGAGTTTCCAAGCCCTCCTTCAATCTAGTAAAGACATTCCACAAAGTGATATCAGTGACTTGATACATTACTACCTGGGTGTACAAACCAACATTCAGGACATTTCCCTGCTTAACAAGGTTATGCAGATAATCACTTCAACAAACACACAACATATGGTTGTTTGATATTAACATTATACTGCACTCTATAATGCTTGATTCTGATTGGGCAGTCACAACATGTGATTTTATTCCGAGATGACACAGCCATTTGCTTACTGACATTAGGAAATAATAATAATAAAAAATAGGCTCATGCTGCGTCCGAAACCGCCTACTACATACTATATAGTACGCGAAAAGCAGTAGGCGAAGCGAGTAGTATGTCCGAATACATAGTATTCGAAAAACAGTATGCGAAAAGTACCCGGATGACCTACTACTTCCGGTTAGATTTTGCAGTGTGCATACGATGGACGCTACACTATCCCATGATGCCCTGGACGAGGAGTTATCCAACGAAGAAGAAGAGGCACGCGGCTGTTTTCGCGCTGAAATGACACGACGTGATGACGACGTATGTCACGTGATGTAGCAACATGGCGGATGTAGTACGTCCGAATCTCATTCATACTACCAGGATTCATACTATACAGTACCTACTGTTTTAACGCCAAGTAAGTAGGTACTTCATCTAATTCAGTACCTACTATACAGTATGCGGTTTCGGACGCAGCCTCAGTGTTTCCCCTACCATTATATAAGGGGGGCGCCCCGCCCTCCTAACGTCTCAACCCGCCCCCCTTGAAGGTCAAGTATATTTTATTTGATTTTCTTTATAGCGCCAGATAACAATTTGTTATTTTATTAAACAAACTAAATAGCCCTCAAGTAATGTGTTATTTATCTTATTTCTACGATGGCATGTCTTTTTGTCTGTGTTTGCGCGTTTAAAATTATCCAATTGAGTGCGCACATTTATATTTTACTGTTCGGCTTAATTCACTGAATGCGCGCTCTGTCATGTTGCGTGCAGCGCACGCCTCATAACTGAAAAGGTGAAGGTGTTTTCCCACACACACACACGCGCGCATTCTCTCCCTCTCTATCATGCTGTACAGTAGCTATATGCTATAACTCTGTGTAACATTAACAGTATATGCTGTCATATTTCTGAATTTGCATCGATTTGTGTGCGCTACGCGACCAGGGCTTGACATTAAAACACCCGCCAAATGTAGGTAGATTTTGGTTGTGGCGGTTAAGACAGCCAATCCCACTTGCCACTTTGGCTTGTTAAATATGTTTTTTTAATTGTAGTTTTCTTAAAAGATATGCGAAATTATAAACAATGCGCAATGACACTGGGAAACTACAACTCCCGTGAGCACTCCCTGCACCCTGCGCAACGTACTGAGACGCGCACGCGATGCAGCGGAGGCTCGCCTTGCGGACCAAGCGCCAATGTTTTACCAGAGAGAGCGCAAAAGCTGATGGATTTGCGAATGCACGGAACGCAGTCTGAGCGCATACACGCACACTTTGGGAAGGAGAACACAATTGCATGGAAGTGACTGAAGAGATTTAAAGTGCGTGCACACTCTCTGGGCAAGAGCGGAGAGAAATTCATAGCGCACACCTAAATGCACACGTCCCAGTTTTGTCCGAAATCAAAGGAAACCCACAAGTGGAGAGGTTCGCGCACATTTTAATGTAGGCTACTTTGTGCAAAAATAATACCCTCTCGACATTTGCCATTTAAAGTCTTAAATAACTTTTAACAGCAACCATGATCAAGCATATACATTTTACTGCTGTTGTTAATAAATATTTCAAGTGTTTGTCTAGAGTTTTTGTGTTTATCTTTTTAGTTAATCTTCTACACCGCGCTCCACTGTTAATATATTAAAGTTAATCTATTTATGCCTTTCTAGCATGTTTTTCATGCACCTAAATATATGATATGATCTATACTGATATTAACAGCTAAATAATGTAGTCTTAACTTGGGTGGTCAGTCTGCATTTGAAAGTCAATCTGCATCTAATCTAGCTAAATCGAGTACAATTACTCAAAGTCATTTTAGGATGCCATAGTCAAGTTTAATCATATAAAATGTATTTTACCAGCAACAAAATTGTTGCAAGTGAAAATCCTGAGTGGGTAGTAACTTTGGAAAACAACTAGCCGCTTTGGCTGGTGAGCAAAAAGTTATTGTCAAGCCCTGTACGCAACATACAATTAAACTCACATTTGAAATAAAAAGCTCATAACACAAAAAGACATGATGAGAAAACAGCAGTAAGGCTTCAATGTAAATGTATGGTTATTTTGTCAGACAATTATTAATCGAGTTTATGTATCAGGATTTCAGCAGAGTTAAAGGAACAGCTGGTTGGATTAAACTCAATGTGTGACTGCATCGTGTTTACTCACTACTTTTCTGTCTGTCTGTCTGTCTGTCTGTCTGTCTGTCTGTCTGTCTGTCTGTCTGTCTGTCTGTCCAACCAACCCCACCCCCGAAGCTGTAAAACACTGAGGCTTATAAAAGTAATCATACTTTTAATGTAATATGTCCAAAAAACAGTATTTATAAATGGCCAGAAAACAGAATACAGTGGATCTGAAGCGAAAGTATTTAATGTCTAGATAACACATGGTGAGAACATTTGGTTAATATCACTCTCACTTTTGACGGAGGTTGTATTTAGCAACTTTTATATATACACGAGTGCCACATATTTACTTGTATAGCAACTAAATGTGTACTATGTGGAATAATACACAGCAAGCAGTCTTAATATCACAAATAAATCCCTTCAGGGTGATACAAGTCACTTCAATGTAATGTTGGGGTTCAGTTTACCCTGTCAGTATTTATTTTGTGATAACCAGTTGGATGCACATTATCACTTACTTAACCCTCTGGGGTCTAAGGGGTTTTTAGGTCCCTGGGGAAGTTTTGACATGCACTGACATTTGTGCTTTTTTCAGTTGCTTAAAAACATACTAATGGCAAAAGTCTCATAACACTGTGTTCATCACAAACTGGGCTACAATATCATATAATCAACATGTATGTATATGTTTGTATTTTTGAGAGAAAAATGTTTATGCGTGGTTTTGAAAAAGCTAAATTTTTAAGTCACTGATATAACTCCACAAAACTCATTCTAAACATGTTTTCCCAAGACTTTTCAAAACAGGATCTAGTAGTCTAGAGTTTTTTCTTCAAAATGATGTGAAAATCATATGGCCTACTCATTCACATAAAGCAAGATTTTGATTTACAATTTCGAAGACAATTTTGCTTGGGAAAGGCTGTATGCGTGGATGCGGGAAAGCTCCTGAATAATCAGTGATTGACAGCTGAGAGACAAAAGGGTTGCATAATGAGCCACATAATGAGCCTTGTGGGGATGTTCAACAGGAATGTAACTTTCTCTGTAGTAATGATAAGGTTTACTTTTTAATATAATGTAAATACACACACACACACATTATATATATTTCTATTGAAATATTTTCTATTAATTTCACAAGTATAAGTTACCTTTTAAAAACCATAGTAGCCTAATCATAGTAAAGGTACTGTTTGGCTATCGTAAAGTGAACACACTTCAACACAGGGTTAGTGTTTGGTTGGCCAGCGAGAGGTTTACTTTTGTACCGTAAAAAGCTCAAAAGAACAACTGCCTATCGGTGTCTGGACTCTTATTTGTGTTTTTGTAATCATTAGAAACACAACAAGGGACACGCGTGATAAACCTATCAATGTTTGTTTACAGTCGCCGCCATTACCTCACGTGTTGATCATGAATGCAGTGAATGTGTGCACACGCAAGTGATCCTGTGTTTAAAGGAATAGTCTACTCATTTTCAATATTAAAATATGTTATTACCTTAACTAAGAACTGTTGATACATCCCTCTATCATCTGTGTGCGTGCACGTAAGCGCTGGAGCGCGCTGCGACGCTTCGATAGCATTTAGCTTAGCCCCATTCATTCAATGGTACCATTTAGAGATAAAGTTAGAAGTGACCAAACACATCAACGTTTTCCCTATTTAAGACGAGTAGTTATACGAGCAAGTTTGGTGGTACAAAATAAAACGTAGCGCTTTTCTAAGTGGATTTAAAAGAGGAACTATATTTTAAGGCGTAATAGCACTTTTGTGAGTACTTCGACTCGGCGCAGTAACACCCTCCCTCTCCCATTATGAGAGTGAGAAGGGGAGCGGACTTTTCAGGCGAGTCGAAGTACTCCCAAAAGTGCTATTACGCCATAAAATATAGTTCCTCTTTTAAATCCGCTTAGAAAAGCGCTACGTTTTATTTTGTACCACCAAACTTGCTCGTATAACTACTCGTCTTAAATAGGAAAAACGTTGATGTGTTTGGTCACTTCTAACTTTATCTCTAAATGGTACCATTGAATGAATGGGGCTAAGCTAAATGCTATCGAAGCGTCGCAGCGCGCTCCAGCGCTTACGTGCACGCACACAGATGATAGAGGGATGTATCAACAATTCTTAGTTAAGGTAATAACATGTTTTAATATTGAAAATGAGTAGACTACTCCTTTAATGAACATGCTGTGCGGAGATATGCGCTTAGACGCAACTAAATAAGGATTGTACTGTTTGTAATCGCGTATTTTATAAGAATACCAAAAAGCGCGTCGAGTTTCCTTACTCGTGTGTTTGTGTATGTGCGTTCCCGTCGCGTCAACTGTTTGACGGAAGACAAAGAAAACACTCGCTTCTGGAGATACTGACACACATACGCAAGTAAATAAGGATTTAGATGTCATGTTTGGTGCAATCGGATGGAACAACAAGGAATGGAGAGAATGGATTGTGGATTGCGTATCCATTGACTGCAGAAGGCACGAGTCATGCATATGGATGTTTCTGCTCGTTCACTTCAATGGCGCCGGGGTGTGGCGATCTCCAACAGCAAATCGAATTAATGTTGTGAGGACAGACATTGTTGAAAGTGCTTTCCGAGCATTTAAAAGAAAGCAATTCAATCCTAAAATGAGACTTGATGTTGTGTTCGTTGACACCTGTGGTCTAGGTGAAGGGGCTGTGGACAATGGTGGACCCACCAGGGAATTTTTGACCCTGCTACTGAGAGATCTATTGAACTCTATTACAAAGCACAACATTCTGTTTTTATTGGGAGTGGACAGAAAAAAACTAGACACTGTAACGTTTTAAATGATGTATAAATCATATCTGTATGTCAAAAATCAGCAGAGTACTTTAAGTCTCTTTGTGGAGTGATTGAAAAATAAAGAGTTTGCGGCGCCCGCGCCGCCGTCGACCCCAGAGTGTTAAGTAACAAAACTAGATGTTACCAAACCTTATTTAATCTCAAATGGACATCATTTTGGTTCATTAGGCACTATAAAAACACTTACTGCCTCAAAGGTGCATCAAGTCTTCCCTCTAGATAATAATTTAGGGATGACGACAGTATATCATCACGGTCACTCAATGTTCTGATGACTGTCAGGGACCCAAGAAGTGAAAGGTTATTGGCTGCCACATTTGCAGCTTCTCGTGTCTCCTCCACAGTTTTGGCTTCTTGAATCTGTAATGAACAAATAATTACTTTATTAGAAATTTCTCAGTACAAAATGTGTGTAGATGATGTTTTAAACTTTCTTAGCCCAGTTTGTGATTAGGGTAGTTTCCAGGCGTTGTTTTACATCACACTTAAGCTGCTGTTTAAAACCAGTTACAGTACAGAAACATACTAGTTACTTCTTTACTGTTGCAAATCATATTTTGTCATCATAATGAAAATGAGTACTATCCCATCATAAGAATTCTCACAGTGCAGCACAATGCTATAGAAACACAGAAAAAAGAATGCCTTCATGAATTTGACACCGGCCTTTTGTAACTGTTGTCTAAGGTCAGCATCGTCCACCTCCATGATGTCAACAGGGGGGCTGGGTTCTCCAATCAGTTGGCAGAGTAGTCTATTAGAAAAAACAGGGGGTCCGAGTCCTCCATGAACTAAACAGACAGATAATATCATACCAACAATTCGGTAGGTGCCTCTGCTGAGTCCTGTAAATATAAAATACAATTTGTAGACATCTTTTATAATGTTGTGTAAGTTCTGAAGATAACATACAGCCTCATTTGGACAGTAACTAAAGCAACAGATCAGGGAGTAGTTAAGCATATAAGTAAATTGACCTGAACAGGACACAAAAACATGCAACGATATAATCAAATACTTGTCAAACATATTCTGTAAATTGTAATCTATGAGCAATTCTGTAACGTGCTTACCTATAGAGTCTAGCCCTAGATTTTTCACAGATGCCGGCCCAACAAAGAAATGCGAATTCAATAGATCTCTCAGTACCAGGGTCAAAAATTCACTGGTGGGTCCACCATTGTCCACAGCCCCTTCACCTAGACCACAGGTGTCAACGAACACAACATCAAGTCTCATTTTAGGATTGAATTGCTTTCTTTTAAATGCTCGGAAAGCACTTTCAACAATGTCTGTCCTCACAACGTTAATTCGATTTGCTGTTGGTGGCGCCACGTGAAAAAGAACATTTGAATGCAAAGTGCGTAATACATCCTTTATGTTTGAATCTAAATGACTCAGAGAAGAATGTTGAGAAAGTGTAGAGCGTGAAGGAGACCATGGAGGTATGGGTGATGGAGACCGTGGAGACCCTAAGAGAGACCGCGGAGGAGACCACAGAGGAGACGGTGGAGCATACCACAGAGGAGACTGTGGAGGAGATCCAGACGGAGGCGTAGGCGGCGGGGGAGTCCCAGACGGAGGCGTAGGCGGCGGAGGAGTCCCAGACGGAGGCGGCGGCGCAGTCCCAGACGGAGGCGGAGGCGGCGGAGCAGTCCCAGACGGAGGCACCGGCGCAGTCCCAGACGGAGGCGGCGACGCCGGAGCAGTCCCAGACGGAGGCGGTGGCGCCGGAGCAGTCCCAGACGGAGGCGGGGGCGCCGGAGCAGTCCCAGACGGAGGCGGCGGAGCAGTCCCAGACGGAGGCGCCGGCGGCGGAGCAGTCCCAGACGGAGGCGCCGGCGCAGTCCCAGACGGAGGCGCCGGCGCCGGAGCAGTCCCAGATGGTTTTGTTTTTGAGTAAAGTAATCTCACACTTTCCAAACCATTTGTATTACCATTGTATTGCATAAATGTAAGCATTATAAAACATTATTTGCATAATTTTATTTCTTAAGATTAACTAACCTGACCACCATTTATCCAGTGAATAAATATGGTTGTTGACTCAAACAAACCATTTTCTCTTATGGTTCCAGTCTGCTGACTGTGAAGTTGTAAGAAAAGACTTGGAGCAGTTAAATTAAAGTCCTCTGTTGCAGAAGGAACAGCCCCAGCAAAAGAAATTAGGCTCTGTAAACAAAGAACATATGTTAGGCATATTGCACAGCTGGTGAAGACAAAGGAACCTATAAAACATAACAACTAACACAAAAACATAATAAAAAATTAGTGCTTCAGAAGTATCAGGTACCATCAGGTGCTAGCTAAGGTGCCTGGGTTATTAAAGACTAGTGTAAGGCCTGATGCCAAACCCTAATTAAATCAATCGTTGTAATCTAAACATTGCAATTGGATTAAAAAGCAAATTTACATGTACTGTACATCCTATGTAATCTGAATGTCTGCGCAATCGAAATGCATATTCATAACTAGCCCAAAATAATCCATGACTATTCACGGTCCAAATAACAATAACTAATAGACGGAATTTCGTTCATCTCTAGCAAAAAAAAAAAACCCAGCCGAGACAGTAGCCCCAATCTGAACTCGAAAAAAGCAGCACAGCATCTATCAACGGGTTTACATTTTATCTCTGGATAAATGTACAAAGCTGAGTTAGAGAAAGTTTTTTTTCTTGCATCAGACTGAGAAAATACTACACTCTAAAAAATTTGCTGTAATTTTGCAGCTGGTTGCCAGTAACTTACTGTAGAAGATAATGTCAAAAAATATTTCATGTTCATTTAACTTTGAACAAAATGTTGCCAGTAAATAACATAAATGTAAAATCTACAGTAAGTTACTGGCAGCTAGTTGCCAGTAATACCCATTAATACTGTAATTTCTACAGACATTTTTTACAGTGTAGATTCACGCGTTTACATGCCTAATTTTTTCCTGATGATCAGATCACAGTTTGGACAACACCCCCCCCCCAATAAGATCAAAATAAGCATCTGATCAACCTCAATTGTCTTGAATAAGGTGTTAACATGAGGCTTTTCAATACAATTGAGCTATCAATGGGATTACAGCCGGATTACTTGGTTGCATCTAAATGTATATAGTGAGAACTAAATCAGCCAATCGCAGGAAACAGAATGTTCTACTCTCATAATAATATGGGAGAAGGTAAGCATTCATTATTTTAAAGGCAGTGCAATGATTGTTTGGGCCTTTCTTCTATTGAGTAGTGTTTGCTTAGTAGGGGTGTGACGAGACACTTAATCCACGAGACGAGACACCAGACTGGGTTCACGAGAACGAGACAAGACGTTATTTTTACACTTTAAGAAATCCTCCACGATAAAATAAATGAACAAGAAACTGAAATCACATCATTTTTAAAAGTTTCAACTAATCAAGGACTGTCCCTAACAATTTTTTTGCGAACTGATAATGAAGAAATTTGTTATTTTTTGGTAATAAAAATAGACCCAAGTGAGCAGTAGTCTTTTAAATTACATAATAACGAAGATGCAATAATAATTGGTTCAAATAAAGTATTAAAAGCAAGCTACATTAAACAACATTACATGAACAAACACATTACATTTGTGTCCTATAAATAAAAAGCATTATGTATGTATTATAACAAATGCCTGCAGGGGGCGATAGTGGACTCGTCTCACGGACGCCATCTTCACTTTCACTTTCGAGGGAGAGAAACACTAATTTTTAGTCAAACAATGTTTAAATCCATTTGAATATTTAATATATGTCCATTTATTTACAATAGAAATGATACAGCCACTGTCATTTTTTGAGCAAGAACATGCAGACATTAAATCATGTAAACTCTGTGTGAGGGTTCAATCTGGTGAGACCTCTGACACTGATCAACAGACACACAATGCTTCTCAGACTTAATGTGAGTTCCCGAACGAACATTATTGGAAACCCAACCAAAAAAACAAAACGCAGTAAAAGACAGAATATAAAGCATGCACTGTAAAAGGTTCAAACAGAAAGCTGCATCCTCCAGAGGTTGCATATGCAGGCTGCATACATCATCAAGGTTTATTTCAGTTAATTTATTATCAAGGTTTATTTCAGTTAATTTATTATCAAGGTTTATTTCACTTAATTTATTATCAAGGTTTATTTCAGTTAATTCATAATCTGAGCATTACATTCGCAATTTGAAGTATACATTTATGATTTGCTTACATTAAGATTTAAGTGTTTTTATATTTTGGATACATGGTAATCATTGAAGTAGTTTATTTTAATCCAAATATGTGCATTATGAGTTTACTAATATAATCCAACTATGCAGTAGTCTAAAGAACCATCTGGACCATCTGGACCAGCTGGGTATTCAGGTTTCAAGGAAGTTTAAAGTGGGTGTATTCAGGTTTCAAGGAAGTTTAAAGTGCCATCTGGTCAGGCACAAAGGGAATAGCCCAGGGTCAAATAGGTCATGGGAGGGAGCCACGGGTCTGAGGAATGTCATGTGGTTCTATAGATTACAAATCATATATTTGTTCTAAGCATTAAGGGGAGGGACCTAAAAGTATATATATATCAGCCAGGGTGCCAGAAGAAGCCAGTGGATCTTGCAAGTTCTCCTCACGGCTTTATTTCGCTAACAATAAAGTCCATCTTTGAAATCAAAACCTGAAGATTGTTTTATTTGAAGAAAAGGAAAACCACAACATTTGGTGCCGAAACCCGGGATAGAAAAGAGCTGGACAGTCACACCACCTGGGCGAACCTGACGAGCAACACAAACAACGTATGGCCATAAGGTAAGCACTTTTTGCTTATGAAATTAGGTTTGTGTTGTTTGGCAGGCTTTGCTCAATGTGGTGAGAAATTTAAGCTTTTCTAAATTTAAGAACCATAGATGTGAACTGGGTTTTGATTTCAAGGATACAATCTAACGAAGGCATGCATGCATGAATCTGTATTTTCTTACTGATGAGTTGGCGTTGATGATCACAGTGACCTGAAACAGATTTGAAGTAAAAGAAAACGCGTAAGAGTTTGTATGCAAGGGTGCATATGCTACGTTTGTCGAGGAAGTGAATAACGTAGAGGTTTAATTTGGTTTAATTTGAAGTTAAAAGTTTAAATCATTATATCGAGGAAATGGATTAATGATGGCTTAATTGGTTAATGTAAAAAAGGACACGCAAAAGTCATCACGTCGGGGAAGTGCACTGATGATTGTGTAAATTATTTAATAATTTGTGTTTGAGTGTGTGTGTGTTTGAAAGCTGCAGTGTGAGAGTGTGTGTGTTCTATAAACTTTGCATCTAGTGGGGGTGGTGCATACGTTTCCCTTGGTCTGTCATTGTGGCTGAGCAGGGGGGCCGTGGGTGCTGTCTTACTGGGTATAAAGTGAATGCTTGAAATAAGCCCGATAAGGGATAAAGTATGCTAGATAAGCCCTATAAATAAAGGGATAACTGTATGACTGAATTATACACCCTACAAATAAAGGTTTAGAGTATGCAAGTAATGAGCCCTAAACTATAAAGGGAGCCCAAATAAATTAATAAAGGGATGGATATGAATGCTGAGTCATTACTGAAACATTCTTGGGTAACAATGTGGTTTATATATTATTGAGCTAAAGTATTGATGTATACTTTTGAAATTTAAGGTTTGGTCAAAACTTATTTTCTGTACCAAATATAAAAAGTTTAGGAAATATAAAAGGTGGCTGATATTGTGGTTTGATATGTTTTGGATGTGAAAAAAAAATAACAATTTTAAAACATTTTGAGAAACTGTGGGGATTTTTTGGAGATATAAGATAAGAACATTATAAAGTGTTCTGAGTACAAGAAAATTAGAGGGCTGGTGTATTACAAAATAAAGATATGGCAGACAGTCCTGTTGAACTCTTGGGAGTAAAATACCCATTGAGTAAAGATCTCATAAAGCATCTCTCTAAGAAATGGCAAAAACGTACAAAAAGTATGGTTACCAGATGGCCAAAAGAGGGGACTTTTGATGTGGCATTGTGTGAGGAAATGGAAACATTGGTTAAAAATTACAAAACCAAAAATACGAGTAAGAAAAACAAAAAAAGAGAAGAAAAACGTGAAAAGGAGCATGAAGTGTTAGCATTGTTCAAAAAAGAAGGGGAATGTCTGCGGAAAAATTTAAAACAGGCCAAAAGGCTGTTGAAAGACATGGAACAAGAAACCATGATTAAGGAACAAAAATATGCAGACCCCCCTCCTTATTTGACCTCTGAGGGTCAGTTTCCATTGCTCAAAGGAACTGTTGAAATTTTGGGTGAGATGCAGATGAAGGGAAATGTGGAAATAGACGATGAGGAGAAAGAGGAGGATGAGGAGATGGAACAAGTAGTAAGACCTAAAACTAAGCCAGCTATAAAAACAAAAGAAACAACACTGCAGTTAGATTGTTACAAACTAGCACGAACAGCATTAGAAAAAATGAAAACACAGTATAAAATGAAAACACCAAGTGAAAAACTACCATATGAGCAGGCAGACAAGAAAAAAGAGGTTATAAAAGAAATCTTACCAGAAAAGGAAGAATCTGAGGAAGAATATTTGTTTGAGGTCACATGTGAACCGAGCAGGGAGGGAGAAAGAGGAGCGGAGTCCCTGGTTGATGAGGGAAAGTGGTCACGCGGGGAAGAAAAATCACTAAGACCATTAACAAAGCAGCTCCCCATTCTAATTAAAGGAGCTCAAGGGAACTACGTACCCTGGGGGTCACAGGACTTGGAAAATCTGGTCAACCGACTCCCGGACATCCACGAGGGGGCTGGTAAGTTCATCAGAATTCTGGAGGAAGAATTAGCTGGAAAGCTGATTGCAGTAGGAGACATCAAAGCCCTCCTAGCGAGAATTGTAGGGGGAGCAAAGACTGATCAAATCCTTCAGGACTCTAACTTGCACAGAGCCGTTGATTCCTACGATATGGATGGGATTGTTTTTGATGCATACCGTCCTGCCGTTTGGCGAGTTTTACGAACTGAATATGAAACCAGAATCGACCCCAAGGCACTGAAGGGGGAGGAACTGGGGGACACAGAGAATCCCATCACTTATGTTCAGAGACACTTAAAGAGATGGAAACAAGAGACTGAGGGAGACCCCGAGGGGGACCCTTTAATGACAACCCTTTTTAGAAATGCCATAGTGGATGCTATGCCACAGACTGTAAAAAGCAAACTAGAAGATGTGGTAGGTCTAAACTCTAAATCACACAAAGAGTTTTGTGACCACGTGTGTCATGCTGTGGACTTATTCAGAAAAAATGAACAAAAGCTGAAAACACAAGAGAAAGAACTGCAAAGAAAACTGACGCAGTTACAGCTGGAAGAACTTTCAAATAAAAACAAGAGAAAGATTCAAGCTGCAGTACAGAAAGACGAACCTAACCAGATGTCAGTGATGGCTCCTGTGAATTCTCTTCCACCAGCTGTCCAGCAGACTCCGCCCACAACAAACCCTCCTAATGCACACCAGACCCCCGCACCCATCATCAATGTATACGCTCAGCAGCCAGGGCCGATGCAGTGGAAAAGAAATCTACCACAAGGGGGCGAGAGAGGCAGAGGCAGAGGTTTTGGAGATCCTGAAGGAGTGTGTTGGGGGTGTGGCCAGAAGGGCCATATTAAAAGAAACTGTTACACAAACCCTTGGACTCAGCCCCCGAGGGGGAGAAGGGGGAACAATTGGCAACGATCTGTACAAGGTCCGGTGAACCCCTGGGTAGGTAGAAATCAAGATTTTTAGAGATGCCCAGAGAATCCTATTGGGGAGAGACAGTTACCAATTTTAACCACTAATGCAAATCAAGAACCAATTTTACAGGTTGAAGTAGAAGGAAAAAACATACCCATGATGGTAGACACAGGAGCGGTTTATACATGTGTAAATTCAAATTATGCATCACATCTCCCCATGTCTGGCAAATTTGTAAAGACAATAGGATTCTCGGGACAAACACAGTTAATTCCAATGACCGCTCCAATTTGTCTACAAACTAATAACAACCGTGTGACCTTACCAATCCTGATATCAAACCAGACTCCTATTAATCTTTTAGGAAGAGATGCATTGTGCAAATTAGGTCTTAAAATTTGGTGTTCAGCAGAGGGAGTGTATGTGGACATAAAAGGAACTCAAATGATGATATCTGAGCCAAAAGCTAATGTGTACTGGTTAGGACAGATAGAGAATGATGTGAAACAAGCATTTGATAAATGGGGTAAATTTATTGAAGCACAGATTCCTGATGCACAAATACCAAAATCACAGTTCCATTGTACAATGATGTATGACCCTTCAAGAAATACAGAACTTGAAACAAAATGGCAGGAAGGAACCAAAGGGCAAAAAAATTCAATTGATTTCACATTCTATCATAATAGGTAAACAGGGAGCCGCTATAACTGTAAGTGAGAATGACTTTACAAAGCAATGGTTCAATGTAGCAAATTCTGTACCACATATATCTTTATATGTAGGAAAAAATTGGAAAACA
Source organism: Misgurnus anguillicaudatus (assembly GCF_027580225.2). Taxonomy (NCBI): domain Eukaryota; kingdom Metazoa; phylum Chordata; class Actinopteri; order Cypriniformes; family Cobitidae; genus Misgurnus; species Misgurnus anguillicaudatus. The sequence goes on along the minus strand of NC_073350.2, from coordinate 36,318,305 downwards.
AAAGATATTGGGCCTATGTTAAAAAAGGCTACACAAAGTCAATGGGAAACAACTGACAATCCATTGATTTTTCATTCAGCTGATAAAAATTACATTCAAATACTGTATGGAAATTCTTTGTTAGGTGTTCCTCAGGAAATCATGATTAACAAACAGGAACAAATTCAAATGATGTCAATACCTGAAACACAGGAGAGTTTTTATGCTGAGCTATTACAAGATGTAGAACGACAAGTCCCAACAGAGCTATGGTCAAAAAATGAAACAGATGTGGGTTTGGTAAAATCAGCCAGCCCAGTCAAAGTAAAGCTTAAGCCAAATGCATGCCTGCCTAGGAAAGCACAATACCCGTTAAGCCCAGAGGCTGAGTTAGGCATAAAAGATACAATAGAAGGATTAGTGACAGCGGGAGTACTGTTTGAAACAAACAGCTATTGTAACACGCCAATTTATCCTGTAATTAAAGCAAACAAAAATAAATGGCGCCTCGTACATGACCTACGAGCAATAAATGACATAGTAGAGGATAGTCCAGTTGATGTGCCAAATCCACACACTCTGCTAACAAATGTCCCCACTGATGCCAAATACTTTACTGTGATTGATCTATGTTCTGCATTTTTCAGCATACCAGTTGCGGAGGAAAGTAGATATTTGTTTGCATTTACATATGCGGGTAAACAATATTCATATGCAAAATTACCTATGGGTTTTAAGGAATCACCCACAATATTTAATCAGGTACTTAAAGCTGATTTGGAAGATCTCATGATAGACAGCACTTTGCTGCAATACATGGATGATTTGATGATTTGTTCAACCTCGCTCGAACAATGCCATAGAGACTCAATAAAGGTACTTACTAAACTAGCTCAAGGAGGTCATAAAGTATCCAAAACCAAACTACAATATTGCCAGCCACAGGTGGAATATTTAGGGAGGTTAATCTCATATGGCACAAAGGCCATAGCCCCAACACACCTAGAAGGCATAAGTAAAGCACCATTGCCACAAAAAGTAGGACAGATGATGACTTTTTTAGGAATGACAGGTTTCAATGCTGATTGGATAGAAGATTATGCAATCAAAACAGCACCATTGAGAGACATAATGAAACAGGCAGGGTTACAAAATCTAAATGCCTCCTTAAGTTGGACTACAGATGCATTAACAGCATTTGAATTGATTAAACAGGAACTACAAAAATCACCTGTTTTAAGTACACCTGATTATACCAAACCTTTCCACTTGTTTGTTGCCAACAGAGCTGATGGATATGCTTCTGCAGTATTAATGCAAGAAACCTGCAGTGGTAGGAAAAAGCAACCAATAGCATATTACAGCACTAAACTAGACAATGTAGCACAAGGGTATCCACCTTGTTATCAACAAGGTCTTGCAGCAGTATTTCAGACATATGAAAAAGCATCTACAATAACTATGGGATACCCAGTTATCATATATACTCATCACAAAATTGCAGAATTAATTGAACAAGGGAAATTTGTTTTGACACAAGCCCGTACTTTGGCATATTCATTGCTACTTACACATCCAGATATTACAATTAAAAGGTGTAATACAGTTAATCCTGCAGAGTTGATTCCTTTAGCTTATGAAGGTGAGCCACATGAATGTGTTGCTAACTCATTAGCATTCACCAGGTTACGACCTGATCTTGAATCTACTCCAATTACTGAAACGGATGTCACATACTTTGTAGATGGGTCCAGTTTCAGAGATCATTTAGGAATTCACACTGGTTATGCAGTAGTGAAAAAAGAGGGAGAAGACTTTGTGCCCATACTATCCCAAAACTGCACCCAGCCATGTTCTGCTCAATTAGCAGAATTAAAAGCTCTTACAGCAGCATGTAAATTAGCAAAAGGTCAAACAGCAAACATATTTACTGACTCTGCCTATGCACACGGTGTCAGCCACTTTTTTGGGGCAGTATGGAAACAAAGAGGTTTTAAAAGAAGTGATGGAACTCCCATTCAACATGCTGAACAGATAGTTGAATTAATTTCTGCTATGATGTTGCCAAAAAGATTAGCTATTATCAAATGTCAAGCTCACAAAAAAGGCAACAATTTTGTCATCAAAGGTAATAATGCAGCAGATTCAGAGGCTAAAAAAGCCTCCGGGTGTCAGGTGGCAATAATAGCTCCAGAAGTTCTTATAGAACCCAATCCAACCATAGATGATATTGCTCGGATTCAGCAACAGGCAGGACCGTATGAGCAATCTATGTGGCACAGAAGAGGGGCTACAAAAGACTCCCAAAACATTTGGCGGTCTCATGAAGGTCACATTGTTGCACCAACCGCACTGTTGAATATTCTAATCCCAGATGCACATGGATTTGATCATTGTGCCAAAGCAGAAGTGATTAGAAAGATTAAAGAACAAGGGTATTGGTCTCCATATTTGTATGCAACCGTAGAGGAATTTTTGTCAACATGTGAAGTGTGTGCTAAATACAATGTCAGAAAAGGAATAACAACACCAATAGGTCATATTCCGGTACCAGAGGGTCCTTTTAAACACTTGGTGATGGATTATGTGGATATGATCAAAAGAGTGCAGGGTAAGAAATATATGCTTGTTGTTATTTGTAGATTTAGTCGCTGGGTGGAAGCTGTACCGTCGGCTGATGAAGGAGCTGGGACAGTGATTAAATTTCTGACAAGAGAGGTTATTCCTAGATTCGGAATACCATCAGAAATAAGTTCAGACAATGGATCTGCGTTTATTCAAAAAACTGTAAAACAAGTACTACAACATTTAAGAATAAAGCAAAGATTGGGATGTGTTTATCATCCACAATCTCAAGGAATGGTAGAAAAAGCCAATGGGATCATCAAAGCAAAACTCAATAAAATATGTGCAAGTACTAAACTTAACTGGGTTGATGCTTTACCTCTAGCACTAATGAGCTATCGCATGCAAACTAACAGAAATACACATCTAACACCGCATGAAATGCTTACAGGTCGACCTATGCCCGCTCCCTTTTGTAGAGGCCCATACTCGGGTCCTCCATTAGAACAATTGCAAATGGAATTAAGGTCATACATGAAAAAACTAACTGCTATCCATAAGGCTATTTATGTGCAGGAAAAAAGAAAGCAGTCGTGTGAGGAGACGGAGACCACATGCCCAATTGCCCCAGGGGACCACGTCTATCTGAGGGTATTCAGGAGGAAATGGAACCAGGCCAGAAGGGAGGGACCCTATAAAGTAGTGGCCGCTACCCCAACAGCAGTTCGAGTGGAAGGCAGCAACACGTGGTATCACTTGAACCACTGCACCAAAGCTCATACAGAAAAGCCAGCGACTGGACAGGACAGCCTTGGAACAAACAACCAAGAATCATCGACGGATAAAAGCAATGAGACACAAGGTGTGGCATCAGGAAATGACAATGGACCGAACACATCTGACAACATGCCTGATCATCATATGCTTGTGGCCAATACATGCTACGGACAACACAACGACACCAACCATTCAAATTCAGAATCACACCACAATGCCATGGACACCAACACCTGTAACTCCGATTCTGAATCATACTTCCCTGTCATTAACTTCACCTGGAACAGCACAGATAATTAATCACACATCTCGGACATCAATTTCACCGGCCATAACACAGACTTTGAACGATGCATCCGTTACATCACCGTCACTTGCAACCACAAAGACTTTTAATCACAGCTCATTTCAGCCAATCTCAATTGCACCGACACAAAACCTCAGTAACATGGCCCTGTCATCAACTTTACTACCCTTAACACAAACGCTCAATCACACATCCCAGCAATTGACTTTTGCACACACAAAGGAACCTAAGAACAACACAATTGCGAATACCACTGAACTGACACTAAGTGGAAAACAAAGGAGAAACATTGAGGACGATTACAACATGTATGAAGAAGATACCCAACTAGATATTTTGTGGGAAACGGCACAAAGTAATCAATGGTATGAATGGGCAACCTTTACAGCAACAGACATACAAGGAAAAAACTGCCTATTTTGTTCTAAATCACCTGCAAGCCAAGTAATAATAGTACCAAATCCATTTGATTTTGAGAAATGTGCCGAGATGAATAGACTCTATTGTGATATGAAAATGCTTAAACCTACTTGTCCAGCAGAATGTTTGGGTTTTCTAAGTAATGCCAAAGATAGACTTATGTATCGACACATACGACACTTAGCAGCTAGATGTAAAGGTATTGATATATCCAAAATTATGCAAATACAAAATAATCAAAAAATAGAGATTCCACAATGGTACACCATAGATTATAGTAAGGAATATGAGTGCTTTGTAAAAACCACAGGGGATATTAATATGGGACAATTTAAAGGAAAATGCAAAGTAATTTGGACCATAGATAAAACAAAACTTCGACAGGCCGGCGATTCCTTAGATTTCCACCCTATTAGGTCATCAGGAATAAGAAAGGGAAAGAAAATAGTTCCAGAAAAAACCTGTGAAAATCAAACTATAGCATTACCTGATGCGGATACCTATAAAGATCAAACACAAGCGATAGCAGATTTTTTCTGGGTTTGTGGCCATAGAAAACTTTTACCGTCTTTGCCAGTAGGATGGAAAGGAAAATGCACAAGAGTACGACTAATACAGGAAATTCAAATAATAGAATGGGATTTTGATAATAAGTTAGAGAAAAAAGACACAATTAACCATAGAGTTAAGAGAAGTTACGAACCAGATCCTAAAGTATATTTAGACCCAATAGGTCAACCAAGAGGGGTACCAAATCAATTTAAGGCTAGAGATGAAGTAAAATCAGGTTTTGAATCAATATTTATTTGGATTTCACAAAATAAAAATACAGAATGGATAAATTACATATATTATAATCAGCAAAGATTCATTAATCACACCAATGAGGCGTTAATGTCGTTAGGAGAACAACTAGATGCAACAAGTAAAATGACATGGCAGAATAGACTTGCTCTAAATTGGATATTAGCAGATAAAAATGGAGTGTGTATTTTATTTGGACATCAATGTTGTACATTTATCCCTAATAATACCTCACCAGAAGGTACATTTACAAAAGCCATGGCAAAACTCAAAGACTTACAAATAGAAATGGAAAACAATGCAGGAAGGGATGAGAAAATATGGGACTGGTTCGATTTAAAACTAGGAGCATGGGGGGCTTGGTTAGCAAAATTAGGTATATTCTTGGGAGTAGCAAGCAGCATTGGAGGACTATTATTTTGTTGTGTAATACCCTTATTAAAAGTCTTCATTATCAAAGCCACAGTTAAACAAATGGAAGTGCTGAAATATCAAGATGATAGGAAATTGAAATCGCAGAATAATCAATCTGTATATTATCAAGATCTGCTTTACAAGACAGTAATGAATTTACAACTAGTAAATGAGAATTCAAGCACCTCTGATGAGGATGGAGACGAAGATTAAAAAAAAAAAAGGGCTTTCTTGATATCAAGAATTATTATGCATGCTTTACTCAATTGTATTATTGGTTATTTCCATTTACTAGTTTTATTTGAATTAATTACATTTATGTGTGTATTATGCAATCTTTACTTAGTGTATTATTGGTAAATTCCTTTTACTAGTTTTATTTGAATTAATTACATTTATGTGTGTATTATGCAATCCTTACTTAGTTTGTTATTGGTTATTTACATTTACTTGATTTATTTGGAATACTTTACTTTCATGTGTGTTGCAATCTTTACTTAGTATATTAGTGGCTCACATTTTCTTATATTATTTGAGTTAATCTACATTTATTTGTGTTTATTATGCCATCTTTACCTAGTTTTATTATTGGTTATTTTTATTTACTTTGTTTATTTGAATCAACTTACATTTATACTTGTTTATTATACTTATTTTTTACTTTTTATGATTGAATTCAGTATCAATTAGTTATATTTACTCGTTTTGAATTTGAACATTAATCTTTAACATTTATTTTGTGTTTATTATGCATACTTTACTTTTGTTTTTATTATTTACTTGGATTCATTAACGTTGACTTTACATTTACGATGTTTTTCATATACTCTACATAACTATAATGACATCTGTAAGCGCAAAACCAATTGCGCACAAACTGTTTAGGGCTTAAGTACTTTTACTTTTACATTCAAGTCAAAATGAGAATGGAAAGATGTTTGTCTTAATGTCCATAGTTCGAAGTGCTGTGGCATAATTGGGTAATTGGTAATGTATAGTGGCTTTCTTTAGCCACAAGATAGTAATAGGGAGACACTGAATTATGAAACAGCACTCCGGATTAAAATAAATAAACAGGAAAACTGAGGCTAGGTAAGCCTCAGAGCGGGGATTATGAAGTAGTTTATTTTAATCCAAATATGTGCATTATGAGTTTACTAATATAATCCAACTATGCAGTAGTCTAAAGAACCATCTGGACCATCTGGACCAGCTGGGTATTCAGGTTTCAAGGAAGTTTAAAGTGGGTGTATTCAGGTTTCAAGGAAGTTTAAAGTGCCATCTGGTCAGGCACAAAGGGAATAGCCCAGGGTCAAATAGGTCATGGGAGGGAGCCACGGGTCTGAGGAATGTCATGTGGTTCTATAGATTACAAATCATATATTTGTTCTAAGCATTAAGGGGAGGGACCCAAAAGTATATATATATCAGCCAGGGTGCCAGAAGAAGCCAGTGGATCTTGCAAGATCTCCTCACGGCTTTATTTCGCTAACAATAAAGTCCATCTTTGAAATCAAAACCTGAAGATTGTTTTATTTGAAGAAAAGGAAAACCACAACATTATCAATAAAAATCATATTTACAATGTTTCATTCACAATTTGCACAATCATGTGCAATCAAGAACAAACCTCCTAAAGGGCCGTTCAAATTATAATGATAACTATAACTCTAAAAAATAGTTTTGAAAACCATTTTATGTTAAAGATAATAGCGGAGTTCACACCACTTTAATTTTCAGGTTATTTCCACTTTTATGTTAAAATAACTAAATATGATTGGATTTTCTTTTCAAGAATTTAGGTAAACTGTGCATGTGTAAAGGGGCTTCTGTTACATTTTATGCATTAATGCTTCATAGGTAAATTATGTCATTGGACTATTCCACATACCTGCATAGGGCTGTCAAGATGGAAATCCCTCCTACGATAACTTCCATCAGAATAACGGAACTGAAAGGAAGTACCACCTGTTTCAGAAGCCATTTCTGCCTCAGCCATCCTCTGATTCACAATCTGTGTAAATGATTAACAATGAATAAGTGTCTTTTCAAGAAACCCTGTGTCACTACACCACCATATTTGCAAAGGCTCCAGGGGTGCCCAATCGTACTCCTGACAATTGACTGTCCTGTAGAATTTTGGCCCAACTATAATCAAACACTCCTGCCTTTAACTATGAAATGATCCTAAAGACAATGATTAGTAGATGCATGCACCACTAATTAGGCTTGCAATACAAAAAAGATTTGACACCTACATCGACACGCCTCTTCTCTGCCTCCTCTATACATTTAGCAATGCGGTGGGCCTCTCTCTCTCTCTCTGAGTCTATGCACAGAGACATACAGAGAGTGATTAACTTCATTTTTTTATCAAATTTAAAATTAGATAATATCTTATTGTATTACCTTCTGTCTGTCAGTTTCCAAAGATCTTTGGAATGCTGCATCCTGTTCCATAATAAGGTTACGTCTTTGTTGAAGACTTTCCTAAAATGAACGATCAATAGTCAATTTTGACAGACATTGGATAGTGATTACTTGAATGAAATTTATTACTGAGCACTACTAAATATATAAATATTAAGTATTGTAAAGTGAATATTACCATATTCTCTCAAATATAAGTCAACCCCCTTTAGGAAAAATGCCTTTTAAAAAGCAACTCTTTCCTTTTACAAAGAACATGCTTTAATTTGAAAATAGTTTCATAAGTCAAAGGGTTTCACACATATGCACAAACACATGCAAACTAGATCCACCAAGAGGTGAGAGCCTATTGCCCCGTTTCTAAAACCTCCGGCCACTGTTGAGATTTCTGATAACCATAGTTACTGTATGTGTTGCTGTGTCAACTGGAAAATACAGGGGTTTAGATTCTGAAACGTCACATTATGTGCCAGAAAATGCTTAATGTCATGTGAGCGCCCTATGTTTACAGTTAAAAGGAACAGGAAGTCGCTCATGTTATTCGTTGGTGCCGATTCTGAGGATTTTGATTGACTTGCATGACTTTATTTCCCTCCCTACACTCCGTTTGACATAGTTATTATAGCACCCGAAGGCATATTTATGCAGGTTAATGTTAATGACAAGTTTTTGAATAACGCTATTATTGAAAACGGGGGCAGGGAAATATTTGTTTCTTTAAATACCCAGCTATGTGGTCTATGTGTGTTTGTTTTGATGCACCTCTACGTAGACCAATCCTGCTCCTGAAGGGTCAGTGTCTCTGCAGAGTTTAGCTCAAACCCTAAATAAACACACCTGAAGCACCTTAGGGCGCACTCACATTATCCAAACCAAACCAAGCCCCAGCGCGAATGTCACCCCTCCCTACTCCCCCATGTGCACGCACTCACACTGTACTTGTATCGATCGAGTCCGGGCGCGCTTTCGTCATTAAGATGTGATTGTTTTGGAAAAAGCAGGAAGTAAAGCTCTCACTGAACACTGGAACCCACCGTAATGAAAGGTCGGTGTTTTTTAATCGGAGTCGTTTGGTGCGCGATTACAGACAGCCCTTTCACATGCCATCATATTGCTTAGTTGATCTGTCACGCATCAAAAGGTTTTTACGAAGGCAGATGAAGGTGAGTGGTCGCGCAACTGACGTCTTCACCTTTTGAAGCGCGCCCAGGCGCGATTGCGCTCACACCACAGCCTTCCGCGCCTGAGCCCAAGTGAACCGCGCTCCGGCCCACCTCTGCAACCCGGCCGCGGCGCGATTAACCAATCTGCGCTCGGGCGCGGAACAGAGCACTCACACTAGTCAAACGAACCAGGCTTTGGGGGTCAAACGCGCCCGAGCGCGGTTTGGTTTGGATAGTGTGAGTGCGCCCTTAATTAGCTGCTTTAGAAGTTTTGGATTAGGGTTGGAGCTAAACTATGCAAAGACAATGGTCTTCCTGGAGCAGGATTGGTGACCCTTGACATAGACCAATACAAGCACAGCTCTACAAGAACAAAGATTTCCGTATTCTTTCCAAATGTTCTCGCAGAACTTCACCAAATGCCAGTCGGCTTGCTTGGGCAATTAATTGCATTATTTTATTTAAACGCGTTAATGATTAATAAATTAATTGTATGCATTTATGCTGACATCCCTAGTTTAAACTTTAAATGAATGAAATTCTAAACGTAACTTCAGGAGAAGCACAAACATTTAGTTAGTTATGTTAATCATCAATAAAAATTATAAAAAAAAGGTAAATGCATTCCTCCTCCTTAACCATCTCCTCCTTCACCACTCCACTATTTTCCTTCATGCACTTTTAAAACAATGGGGTCGTTTACCATTGAATTGTTAAGACTGAATGGGCATGGGTGTGAATTTACATTAAATTCAGTGATTGTTTTACATATCACTAGGCAGGAGCTACTGTGAGAACCACTGGTCTAAAGCTTAAATATAAGAGCTTTTATTGACTTTCAAATAAAAAAAAATTGTATATTAGGACAATACAATCAATTGTTGTACGCTTTTTAATCATGTACATTAACTTAATGTTGTGCATGAATCAATACCATTTGATGTTGTCTGGTTGATTGTGTAACTACACCACTCTCCCCAACAGAATTAACCATTGTGTCCTGTATGGGATGTCAACAACATATAAAAGTCAGTGTTATTTTTATACTAACAGCGAACATAAATGGTGCTGAATGCTCACCATATTTTCCTCAGTGTTACGTGTGTCTGCCACGTCTGATGTATCATCCTCGGTAGTGTCCTCACGAGCAGATGTGTCGGTCACGTGTGATGTATCATCCTCGGTAGTGTCCTCACGAGCAGATGTGTCGGTCACGTGTGATGTATCATCCTCAGTGTCCTCACGAGCAGTTGTGTGAGTGACGTGTGATTTATCATACTCAGTATCCTCACGAGCATATGTGTCTATCTCATGTGACGTTTCATACTCAGGATCCTCATGAGCAGATACATTTACCAAAAAATAATACAAATACAGAAATACATTTACAGTTGCCATTTTTAACTGTGTATATTAGTAATGAAAATTTCAAAGTACTTTTGTTCCTTACCAAATCTACCACTTGACTGCTATCACTGTCACTATCACTGTGAATGTCATGCTACAAAATATGGAAACATTAGCAAAAACATTAATTCTGTGCTACAAACCAGAGAAAGAGATTCTGGAAGTTTTTTTTTTTACCTCAGGACGAATATATACTGCTGATCGTCCCATCACTTCACCTGAACGAGTGGCTTTGGGAGTAAAATTTTCCACTGGGGTTACAACTCTATGTCTATTGACCTTACAAAGGTCAAAATTCTGTGTTTTTAACTGTGGAAATATTATTCGTAGATGGTCTTTAAAGCCATTTGCATCCAAATTTTTGGGGACTTTGTAGATCTTTACTGGTTTAGCTAAAAAGAAACAATAATAGGCAAGGCAAGGCAAGGCAAGGCAAGTTTATTTGTATAGCACATTTCATACACAGAGGTCATTCAAAGTGCTTTACATAGAAATGAGAAAACAATATATAAAAGAGAAAAAAGAAAATGTAAAAATAATAGATACACAATAAAATCACAATAAAAACACTTTAAAATGTTAAAAATAATAAAACAGAAATAAAAGTGACTTGAGTTAAAAGTGCAGTCAGTGTGAAGCAGCACAGTGCTCATTCAGTAAATGCAAAGTTAGACAGATGTGTTTTTAATCTAGATTTAAAAGTGTTTACTGTTGAAGCACATCTGATCTCTTCTGGAAGCTGATTCCAGCTAGAGGTGGCATAATAACTAAATGCTGACGCACCTTGTTTTGAGTGAACCCTTGGTATTTCTAACTGACCGGATCCTAATGATCTGAGTAATCTTTTAGGTTTATATACAGTTAGCATATCTGTCATGTATTTGGGTCCTAAGCCATGAAGTGATTTATAAACGAGTAACAATACTTTAAAATCTATTCTAAATGTAACAGGTAGCCAGTGTAAGGACCTGAGGACTGGAGTAATGTGCTCAGATTTTTTGGTTCTGGTCAGAATTCTGGCAGCAGAGTTTTGTATGAGCTGCAGCTGTCTAATGGTCTTTTTGGGGATCCCCGTAAGAAGTCCATTGCAGTAATCCACCCTGCTGGTGATGAAAGCATGAACAAGTTTTTCTAAGTCCTGTCTTGAGACAAAACATCTAATTCGGGCAATATTTCTGAGATGGTAGTAAGCTGATTTGCTTATTGCTTTCACATGACTACTGAAATTAAGGTCAGACTCTAAAATTACACCAAGATTTCTGACTTTATTTTGTGTCTTTAGACCCCTAGAGTCAAGGTATGTGTTAACTTTGAGAGTTTCATCTTTATTTCCAAATACAATGACTTCAGTTTTGTCTTTGTTTAACTGGAGGAAGTTTTGACGCATCCAACAGTTAATTTCATCAATGCATTTACATAGAGAGTCAATGGGGCTGTAGTCATTGGGTGACAGGGCTAAGTATATCTGGGTGTCATCTGCATAGCTGTGGTAAGCAATTTGGTTCTTTTTCATTATTTGACCAAGTGGGAGCATATACAAATTAAACAGAAGCGGTGCAAGAATTGAACCCTGTGGGACTCCACATGTCATGGATGTCCACTCAGATAATATGGAGAAATATTTAGAAATAAACACATTGATGGTTTTCAAGTCGGTTTATTTTAACTTATATTAAACATAGAGATAATTACAAATAATGATTATTTGACAAGATGTCAATAATTTAAATATGTTTTACCTTTTTGACAGTTGAACATCTGTTGGTGACTCAACATGAGACAAATCCTCATTGAGCATGTGTTGGCCTCCACAGTTTTTGGAGTACTTTATTAAAACAAAAGAACACACAAGCAAAGTTGGTAATGGTAATATAATACATATGCAGTTGTGTTGGGATAAATTGGAAAGTATGGGCACACTTAGACAATCCCCATGTGTGGATATAATTACATGCATGTCAAATAAAAACATATTCAAGTGAGTTTTATAAACTGCATTATTTCATAAATTTCCTTGTGTGGTGAAAATCAAGTTCACAATGTCCGCGCTCGTCAATGCTAGCTACGCTTGTATGCTGTGTGGGCTAACCTGACCTATTCTACCCTTCACAGGATTACCATTTCATTGTTGTGAAGAGTTTGGATTTTAGGATTACCTGTTCTACATCTTCGGCTCTGGAGTGAGTGTGTGTGAGTGTGTGCGCGCACCTGGAATCTCATTTATTTGCATTTATCGTTTATCTCAACTGTTGTTTACTTTTAATCCTGCCTCCATTGTCTTTTGTCACTGACACCTATGTGATGTCTTTGATATGCTTTAAGTAATGTGTAAAATAATAATTTAACTCCATTACTAAGTATCTTCTCCATAAAACATCTGTGGTTACCATTTTAACCTTGAATACCTAAGAGAAGGGAACTAGACATTGCATAAGCTACTGTATTACTGCTCAAATCACCTTTACTGTTTGTTCAGTCGAAAGAATCTGGATATTTTCTGCACAGATGGGCTATATAGTTGGCATTGGCCAGGCGTTGTTCAGTAAAGCTTCAAAGAAACCATAGCGTCCGCTCGTGACACAATGTCAAGAGCGTTTTTACGAAAAAGAACTGGAATTTACAAAACAGTCTCATTTTTATGCTTTGAAATCGCCTCAGTTTCCTACATCACAAACATGTCACCAATCACATCAACAGAGTTAAACGAGTGGATAAGGGGCCTGTATCATGAAAAAGGTTAAACAAACTCAGTGTTACAGGACAAGTTTCAATTTGATAAAAACAAGCTATTATGAACAGGCCTTGTTGTTTCAAGCTAATGTCATGGTAGGGCTGGGCGATATGGAGTGAAAATTATATCTCGATAAACAATATATATCTAGATGGCTTTTCACGAAACATACCCTCCTCAACAATCTACTACAAAACAAAAATGCAAAGTTCCACAAGGTATTTTTTTATTAAAGTGCAAAGAGGTAGTTCACGTAGGAACAAAGTGCTTCTGCAGCATTTAAAAAAATATATACAAAAATTATAATTTAACTATAAAATAAGACAATTTGTGTGTGTGTGTGTGTGTGTGAGTGTGTGTGTGAGTGTGTGTGTGAGTGTGTGTGTGAGTGTGTGTGTGTGTGAGTGTGTGTGTGAGTGTGTGAGTGTGAGTGTGTGTGTGAGTGTGTGTGTGAGTGTGAGTGTGAGTGTGAGTGTGAGTGTGAGTGTGTGTGTGAGTGAGAGAGAGAGAGAGAGAGAGAGAGAGAGAGAGAGAGAGAGAGAGAGAGAGAGACTACTGCTAACCTGTGTGTGTGTGTGGGGAGGGGAACAAAAACAAGGAGGTGGAGGCGAGCACAGCACACAGAGAAGGCAATCAGAATTAAATACAAAAATTCTATCGATATATACGATATCATAAAATCAACATTGTGTTTTACAAATATCGATATAGTTTGAATATCGAGATATCACCCACCCCTATGTCATGGTACACAAAACTAGAGGTCGACCGATTTATCGGCCGGCCGATTAATTGGCCGATTTTTGGCATATTTAAAAAAAATCGGCTTTGGCCGATTTTGCTGCAAAATTAGACAGATTAATAGGCAGGCGCATCTGCGGGCACCTAAGCGCTGTTGTAGAACTCGTGACGCTGCCTCTTGCTGCAAGTAGATCGCTCCCGTGTGTGTGCAGCCGTGCCTTGTTCACAAACAGCTTTAGTAAACGATGGCGGGATTGCGCGAATTAAGCAGCCAGTACAACAGCGCGACGGGCTTATGTCTCGTGATGAACTGTCCGTGCAAAGATTAGGCTCATTTCATGTGATTAATGAGTGATGATGATCTTTGTTTGCGTGATAGAGAGAGAAGAGCTGCGCGCGCACGCTTTCTGTCTCCCTGCTTTTATTACTCAAAACAAAACTGACTCGATGGCGAAAGGTCAGAAGACCAAATCATATCCACAAAGGAAATGTTTTTCGTGTTGTTACAGTAACACTTTGTTTACAGTTTTGCGCTGTTCAGCCTGGATTAGAACACAGCGCCCGATTCGCAAACTGACTCCTTTGAACGGATTCGTTTGAATGAAAGGTTGAAACAACAGATCTGTCCCAACACTAAACTCACAAGACGTCACTGTCAACACAGTGACTTATAGCGCCTCAGAAATGAGGATGTAAATGTGTTTAGAAAGATTTGCCCTAAATAACAGTCTCAACTAAAAAACAGACATTTACTATGTTAACTTTATGATGAATAAATATTTTATCAGGTCTACCAAATAAGGATTTTATCCTACAAAGCAATAAAAGCCATGGTAAAAAAACTGATCAAAGATGATGACAGTAGAGTGTCAGGTAATATCCGTGTCTGATAAATGCATGTTGCAGAGGAGGTTGTAAAACTCTTCAGAAAGACCAGTCATATATTTTTAAATGCTTTGACTTAAATAGTGACATTTTTGCATTTAAAATATCTGCTAATAATGATGAGAACATTTTGATTATTATGTACATATAGAAAATTGGCCAAACATATTGGCCATCGGCTGCCCTGATTTCTAAAAAATCGGCATCGGCCAGAGAAAAAGCATATCGGTCGACCTCTACATAAAACTAGGGATAGGCCGATCTTATATGGTATGTCAATATTAGACCGATATTGGCGAAAATGGCCAGATTAAATATTGTAGAAGTCAGTGAGTACAATCCAATCCAATGCCAACACGGACCGTAACAGTCATGGCAACTTGGCATAAAGGTGACTTACTGAGCAACATATCGTAAATTCAATTCAATTCAATTCAATTTTATTTATATAGCGCTTTTCACAATTTGGTAATTGTATCAAAGCAGCTTTACATAATAGATGCAGTGAAAAGCACAGAAAAACGACAGATAGCACAACATAATAAACGATAGCACAAGCAGTTAAATTTGCTACGGCTATAAATCAACATTATAAACAAACGTATTACTAATGTAACGTATAGAAGTTAAGCCCAAAAAGGCTGCCTCCCCGGGTTGAAAAACCCCCTAGGAGAAAAAAACCCCGGAATTTTAGCCGGGGAAGTAAAAAAAGTCATAGGAGGAAAAAACCCTTGGGAGGTATATATATATATATACACATTGAAACGGAAGGAGATTGAGCTGAGATTAAGCGGAGATTAAGCGGGTTCTGCCGGTGGTCTTTGGTCAGGCATCAGCTGGACATCACGTTGAAGAACAGCTAGTAGATCAGTTGTGTGCCGACTTTCACATGTACCGGAACTGGATCTGTTTGTCTCGTCCTCGGGATCAAGGACGAGACAGGGAGAGAGACACAAAATCTTATTAGCGTAGGGGCCGTTCACATAGAAAACAAGTGTCATACAGTAATGTGGTTTTAGTCAGCTCGGTTCCGGACAGGCTAACTATTGCTGGTTAAGTGTATTACATATAGTTAATGATTTTAGAAACGGAAACAGAACTCGTTTGACTAAGGCCAGAGGCCCCACTGCCGTCGTTAATGCTAACGTACAGTGGCAAACGGTTCTGTATGACATACTATTTTAAGGTCGTGGGAAAAGGCCAAAATTGCAAGCCGGCCATATTTGGCAGTTAAGACTCAGTCGAAAACCAATTCAAAGTTTCAGCATATTACTAAAGAGTATTAATGAGATTTACCATGCTTTGAAGTGTTGACGAAAAAAAAAGGTTTTAATTTATTCATTAATTAATTTATTTATTTATTAGGTTGTACAAGCTAGCTATTAGGAGATAAGTACCATTGTTAAAACAACTATTTGAAAGCCTTGTTAAAGAGAAAAGTTTTAAGTCTAGATTTAAAGTTATCTACTGTCTCTGATTTTCGGACGTCGGTTGGTAAATCATTCCATAGCTTAGGGGCTAAGTAGGAAAAGGATCTGCCACCTTTAGACACTTTTGATATTTTAGGGATAATTAAGAGGCCAGAATTTTGTGACCGCAATGCACGTGATGGATTGTATTCTGATAATAATTCTCTAAGATATGAGGGTGCTAGGCCATTTAAGGCTTTGTAGGTGATTAGTAATATTTTAAATTGTATATGTCACAGGGGTGACGATCTTTTGGGCGGAACCAAAGATTGGGAAAGTTTGGTTCCGCCCGGATGTTTCCACCCGGACCGGTAAGAGAAGACACCGGACATCCGGTAGCGTCGCGAACGCTGAAATCAGCCAAATCATACACAGCTGGCAGTTATTAACTTCTTCCACCCTGAAGCTATTTTGGGGATTTTCGCCTGGATTTGGCCTACCCAATTTCAAAAGCTTCCCATACCCACATGCAGAGGTTTACATACAAATGTTTGGTATCATTTTACAGGAAACCCTTTGAAATTACATAAAACACTGTTGAAAGTGCTAAACATGGTTGTATGTGATGTCAGTCCTCTAATAAACACAAAAATAAATAGGCGCTTTTTGATGTTTTTTTTCTAAAGTTTTTATTTAAAAGTGTATAACTCTAGCCCTGAGTGCCTCAGCTCCCTGCAGACAGTTTTGTTTGATTCCAGCAATTGCCAGCTTACAGAGGAAAAAAGTTTTTTTTCTCTATCATAATCTATGCAAAAGTTATTTTACTCCAACTGATGGGAGGAATAATACGCTTATGGAGTTAAATTTCTGCCAAAAAACATTTGAAGTGCTACCATAACCACATACAGTGGAATAAATGCAATTGCTTTATATCATTTTAAAGAAAACCCTTTGAAGGTACATAAAAAGCTGCTGTTTGTGACAAATAGTGTTATTTATGTTGTTTTTCATATGATGAAACACCAAATTTTCTTTTTTTATGTTGTAAATACTGCCTCTGATAGTGTATAACTCTGGTTCTGTGTGCTCTAGCAGACTGCAGACAGTTCTGGTTGTTACCAGCAGCAGACAGTAAACACCCAAAAAAAGAATGATCTCTTTAGCATGTCGCATTCAAAAGTTATTTTCATTTTACTGAAGTGTCCGAAAATACATTTTTCATATAAATATTAATTTTTTGTTTTGGACATATAATAAATAACAAGGGATTATTCATGCACACAACCTAAGAAAATGCTGTGAATGGACTCATTTTTTAGAGTAGGACCTAAGAGAAAAGATGGTGTATCATTTGTGGCTATATGTGCTATCTGAGGCAGTCCACACTCAATTTTCCCATATGTTTACAAAAGACGATTTTTTACCTTATTATTCATTCAACTATTGTTGGATATGTGTTGATAATAGAACAAAAATAACGCTGTAGCCTTATTCCTGAGAATGAGAGCTTTCAGTTGATATAAGACTTGCCCATGTTTGTCATACTTGAAAAATATGAAATATGTGAATATTAAATCATATAAAAAATTATGGGGGGGGTGATAGTGTAAATTAAGTGTAAATAACTTTCTTACAGTAAAAGATTTCTCAAAGTGATGCATATCTGGAGAAAGTAGAGAGTCTAAGCTTTCAAACAGTATCTCATATGTGTTACTGGGGTCCATGATGGACCATTAAAGATTAAAAGAATATTTTATTTGAGTCAAAATACGAAATTTTGTACCCGGGACTGGGTCCTCAGGCTATTTTGGGGATTTTCGCCTGGATTTGGCCTACCCAATTTCAAAAGCATCCCATACCCACATGCAGAGGTTTACATACAAATGTTTGGTATCATTTTACAGGAAACCCTTTGAAATTACATAAAACACTGTTGAAAGTGCTAAACATGGTTGTATGTGATGTCAGTCCTCTAATAAACACAAAAACAAATAGGCGCTTTTTGATGTTTTTTTTCTAAAGTTTTTATTTAAAAGTGTATAACTCTAGCCCTGAGTGCCTCAGCTCCCTGCAGACAGTTTTGTTTGATTCCAGCAATTGCCAGCTTACAGAGGAAAAAAGATTTTTTTCTCTATCATAATCTATGCAAAAGTTATTTTACTCCAACTGATGGGAGGAATAATACCCTTTTTGTATACAATTTCTGCTTAAAACATTTGAAGTGCTCCCATAACCACATACAGTGGAATACATGCAATTGCTTTATATCATTTTAAAGAAAACCCTTTGAAGTTACATAAAAAGCTGCTGTTTGTGACAAATAGTGTTATTTATGTTGTTTTTCATATGAGGAAACACCAAATTTTCTTTTTATATGTTGTAAATACTGCCTCTGATAGTGTATAACTCTGGTTCTGGGTGCTCTAGCAGACTGCAGACAGTTCTGGTTGTTACCAGCAGCAGACAGTAAACACCCAAAAAAAGAATGATCTCTTTAGCATGCCGCATTCAAAAGTTATTTTCATTTTACTGAAGTGTCCGAAAATACATTTTTCATATAAATATTAATTTTTTGTTTTGGACATATAATAAATAACAAGGGATTATTCATGCACACAACCAAAGAAAATCCTGTGAATGGACTCATTTTTTAGAGTAGGACCTAAGAGAAAAGATGGTGTATCATTTGTGGCTATATGTGCTATCTGAGGCAGTCCACACTCAATTTTCCCATATGTTTACAAAAGACGATTTTTTACCTTATTATTCATTCAACTATTGTTGGAAATGTGTTGATAATAGAACAAAAATAACGCTGTAGCCTTATTCCTGAGAATGAGAGCTTTCATTTGATATAAGACTTGCCCATGTTTGTCATACTTGAAAAATATGAAATATGTGAATATTAAATCATATACAAAATTATGTGGGGGGTGATAGTGTAAATTAAGTGTAAATAACTTTCTTACAGTAAAAGATTTCTCAAAGTGATGCATATCTGGAGAAAGTAGAGGGTCTAAGCTTTCAAACAGTATCTCATATGTGTTACTGGGGTCCATGATGGACCATTAAAGATTAAAAGAATATTTTATTTGAGTCAAAATACGAAATTTTGTACCCGGGACTGGGTCCTCAGGGTTTAAGAGGTTAAGAGGAGCGCCGGGTGATTGGACGAAAGGGACACCAGGAGAGTATTTTAGAACAACGTAAATCACAGTCTTGGTTGTTGTTGCGGTGTGTTGTTGTGTATCGTAGCGCCGAGTTGGGCTCGCCGGATACGCTGTTTGGATCGCTGTATTGCTCTCTCTCTCTCTTGCTTGGATTACAGATCTATGCAAAGGAAGATATCGACGACCTTATAGGTGGAATATTAGACGAATACTAACGTTGGATGAGAGAAACGGAGGAAGAGGAAAACTTACTGTTGTGAGTACGCACCTGTGGAAGAGTGGTGTTGGTGGCTGGAAAACACCTCGTTGATGCATCTGGAGTTATTACAGCGTGAAGTCAACCTAGGACGAAGGGAGACAAAAGTCGTGAGTAACTACATCTCTTGAAGTAGGTGTTTTACATGCAGTTGATTTATGCAATCGTTTGGAGTGTTTTTCAAGAGAGAACGAGTGGCCCTACCCCTGTACCAGCGTGGTGGGTGAGCCGAAGGGTTTTTGTGTAAGCAGCTACAGTGACGACAATAAACAAACGCTAGGCCGTCTACCATCTCCCTATTCTCGCCCAGAGCAAAGTGGAAGAAGGCGGGTGTCATTGTGTGCACTGAGCGTGGTGGGTGAGTCTTTTGGATGTAGAACTTTTCACTTGAAGTGGTGCTGTGTAATGCTGTGTATTGCAGTGAGAGTGCTGTGTCTTGTCTGACGTAACCCTGCCTTCAGTCACTCGTCCCGGGACGACGAAGAGGAAAAACGGCGCTAGAGAACATCTGCACGATTATGCTGTAGTGTGCTTCAGTCTGACGGTATTATAGAGTGGCGGTGAAGAACTATGCGAGTGGCGGTGTGCGTGAGTACTACATTTGCTGTTGTTACTTTACCTGTGTCTTTTTCATCATTACAGAGTAGAGGCGAACGAGATCCGCCGGCCCGAGGTCTCGACGAAAGGGCGCCCCGGTCCGGTTTTCGATTGACCAACGGGTCTCGAGGAAAGGGCAGCGCTCGACCCGGTGTGCCGGCGTGACGTCCTCGCCCCTCTGTCAACCAACAAGTTCGCCGAGTGGGTCTTGGTCCCCGGCGTCCCATTGTAAACTACTGTCCAATCGACGCATTGCATAGCCAGCCAGCGTTAAGCCCGCCACCCGTAGCCGTTTGTGAGAGATTGAGCTGTGGAGAGAGCCATACCTACCTAGAAGCTGTAACCGGCACAGAGGTGAGAGAAAACCTAGAAATCGATTCACTGTGTCCTTGTATCCCAGCAGTCGTCTGTGGAGAGAAAGAGAGCCAGCGCGAGCACTGAGATATTGAGCTGTGGAGAGAGCCATACCTACCTAGAAGCTGTAACCAGCACAGAGGTGAGAGAAAACCTAGAAATCGATTAACTGTGTCCTTGTATCCCAGCAGTCGTCTGTGGAGAGAAAGAGAGCCAGTGCGAGCACTGAGATATTGAGCTGTGGAGAGAGCCATACCTACCTAGAAGCTGTAATCAGCGCAGAGGTGAGAGAAAACCTAGAACTCGATTCACTGTGTCCTTGCATCCCAGCAGTCGTCTGTGGAGAGAAAGAGAGCCAGTGCGAGCACTGAGATATTGAGCTGTGGAGAGAGCCATACCTACCTAGAAGCTGTAATCAGCGCAGAGGTGAGAGAAAACCTAGAACTCGATTCACTGTGTCCTTGCATCCCAGCAGTCGTCTGTGGAGAGAAAGAGAGCCAGCGTGAGCACTGAGATATTGAGCTGTGGAGAGAGCCATACCTGCCTAGAAGCTGTAACCAGCACAGAGGTGAGAGAAAACCTAGAACTCGATTCACTGTGTCCTTGTATCCCAGCAGTCGTCTGTGGAGAGAAAGAGAGCCAGCGCGAGCACTGAGATATTGAGCTGTGGAGAGAGCCATACCTACCTAGAAGCTGTAATCAGCGCAGAGGGGAGAGAAAACCTAGAACTCGATTCACTGTGTCCTTGCATCCCAGCAGTCGTCTGTGGAGAGAAAGAGAGCCAGTGCGAGCACTGAGATATTGAGCTGTGGAGAGAGCCATACCTACCTAGAAGCTGTAATCAGCGCAGAGGTGAGAGAAAATCTAGAACTCGATTCACTGTGTCCTTGCATCCCAGCAGTCGTCTGTGGAGAGAAAGAGAGCCAGCGTGAGCACTGAGATATTGAGCTGTGGAGAGAGCCATACCTGCCTAGAAGCTGTAACCAGCACAGAGGTGAGAGAAAACCTAGAACTCGATTCACTGTGTCCTTGTATCCCAGCAGTCGTCTGTGGAGAGAAAAGAGAGCCAGCGCGAGCACTGAGATATTGAGCTGTGGAGAGAGCCATACCTACCTAGAAGCTGTAACCAGCACAGAGGTGAGAGAAAACCTAGAACTCGATTCACTGTGTCCTTGTATCCCAGCAGAGTCTGTGAAGAGATAGAGAATAAAGAAGAAGAGTGAGTCAACGAGCAAGGAACTGTGGGAGATAGGCGGCGAAACGCCGTGCGCTGCAGAAAGGTACACTGATCAGAAAAGTCCATGCCCCCACTCATTGTGATTTTATTCTGCCTCCAGGAAGGAAGAGGAGCGCGCCACGGGTAGAGGGAACCAGAGGCGGGAGCCAGTTCCCCGACGCAAAATCCCCTCCCCTTACCCTCCGTCTTCCATTCAGCCGTGGCCCCCTGGAGGACAGATTCTGATTTTAGTTTTAATTCCCCTTTCCCCAAGTCCCCGTATATTTTAACTATTTAAATAAATAAAGAATATTTTTATACTTACCTGTACTCGTTGTTGTCTGGTCATTGGGTTGGTTTTGGGGACCTCCTCGAGGTGGAAGTTTAGAAGGGGCGTGGCTCAACCATTAGCGGCCAGCCCCTGGCTTGTGACAGATTTTGGCGTAGTCGGCAGGGTTTCACCTCGAGTTGAGTAACCAGACTAGCCCAATGACCGACAACGCGGGACCCGCAGCCCAACCCCGTGCGGTGCCTGTCTTTATGGGCAGCCCTTGGGTCCAAAAGTATGGAGGGACAGAGTCGGGAGTACGACTTACGGAATGGAAGGCCCAGTTGGAGTATCTAGCCGATCTGCAAGGCCTTAGTGTAGCCCAGCGGCTCCAGTTCGTGCTGAACTCCCTAGAGGGAGAAGCGCGGCGAGAAGTACAGGCCGCCCCTGAAGCTGTCCGAACCAGCGCCCAAACTATATTCCAGTTTCTCACCGAGCAATATGGTGATCACACCCCTGTAGCCGTCCTCCGTTCCCAATTTTTTAATAGTAAACAAGGCCCCCGACAACCCATTAGAGCTTTTGCCCTGAGACTGCGAGAGCAGTTCACCCGGTTACAGACCCGCCGCGATCATGGATTGGGAGATGGAGAGACTTTGCTGCGCGA
The DNA here is from genome assembly GCF_027580225.2 of Misgurnus anguillicaudatus. NCBI lineage: Eukaryota > Metazoa > Chordata > Actinopteri > Cypriniformes > Cobitidae > Misgurnus > Misgurnus anguillicaudatus. The sequence continues at coordinate 36,295,745 of NC_073350.2, read as the reverse complement.
CCAATTCCTTTTGGGGATGAAAGGGGGCCCCGTGAGACAGAGTCTGAGGGTCCAGTTTCGGAGAGACCCCGACCTCACATTTGAAGATCTAAGGAAGGAGGCGCTAGCGTTGGAGGGCGACGAGGTTGAGGTGAGTGAGACCCCAGTGTGTGCGGCTGTGAACGAAAGCGTGCCACCACCACCTGAGCGCACAGATTGGAAACAGGCTCTGAAGGCAGAACTCTTGAAAGACGTCCGGGAACAGATGTCAGAAATATCTAAGACCCTCCTGGGAGAGCTACGCCAAGGAAGGGCGCGGGAGGAACCAAGGCCGGCACCCCGAGAGCGAGTGTACTCGGAGAGGAGCCGAGAGCCACCTGGACGCCCAAGCCGCTACAATCGGCCCCGTTTCGAATGGGATGACCAGGGGCGGCCGATTTGCAACCGCTGTGGTGAGCCAGGACATTATAGCCGTCAGTGTGGGCCCCGCAGGGCATCGGAAGGGGGTTTGTAGGACGACCGGCCACAGTGGGTCGTGTGGCCGGGGCCCCTCGAGGAGACCCAGGAAGAAGGGACAGCTCAAGGCAACAGATGATCGGGCATAGCCCGGTGGCAGAAGTAAAAGTGTGTGGCAAGTGGATTCAGTGCCTGGTAGATACGGGCTCACAGGTAACGATGTTTGCAGAAAGCCTCTCCAAGGAGATATTCGGACGAGGGGGAACACAAGGAGCGGAGGCCCCCTGGCTGACGTTGAAGGGCGCTAATGGCCTGGAAATCCCCTACATTGGCTATCGCCTGACGGATCTGGAAGTGCATGGAGTCGTTGTCCCCCAAAAAGGTGTGATCATTGTTGAAGATAAGTGTTTGGGCGCCCACAGGGCCCTGTTGGGCATGAATGTCCTCTCTGAGTGTTGGGAGGAGATATTCCGGGCTAGGCCTGGTCCAAGGATCTCACCTACCGAGAGGTCCAATTGGGAGCGCGTAGTGGCCGACTGCCGCCGGGTCCAGATGAACCAGGTTCGTAGAGATCAGGAGGAAGTGGGAAGAGTAATGTGTCGTTTTGCTTTGTCTATTCCCCCTAGGAGTGAGGCTATCGTATGGGCGAGAGTGCCCCTTCGGGAAGCGAGCCCTGAGGAGTGGGTGTTGGTAGAGCCACACACAGATTGTCCACAAGTGGAGGTAGCACGAGGATTAGCTGCGGTCCACCAGGGGAGGATCCCTGTGAGGGTACGAAACGAGCACCCCTATGCAGTACAATTGGACCGACATCAACGACTGGCCCGGCTGACGATGGTCACGCCCCACCAGGTGAGAGAAGAGAGGGACGTCAGTTTCCGTCAGGTGTGCCCCACTGTGATCGAGGTGGCCCTGACTCAGATGGATGCCCCGGCGAGTAGCCAGGGTAGAGGTGTGCCAAGACATCTGGCGGGTGAGTCACTGCAAGGGGATGACCTGGGACAGGTACAGACACAGAAACTACAGACACTCCTTCGGAAGTGGCAACATGTGTTTGCGAGGCACGATGAGGACTATGGGTGTCAAGTCAAGTCAAGTCAACCTTTATTTTTATAGCACATTTAAAAACAACAAAGGTTGAGCCAAAGTGCTTTACAAATGAATAAAAATATTAAAAAGAGTTAAAAAAAACAACAACACATAATTTATCAACCTCAGCACATAATTTGTTATCTATTCAAAGGCTACAGAGAACAGATATGTCTTCAAGGACGACTTAAAAATGGCTAAAGATGAAGATGACCTCACATAGAGAGGAAGACTATTCCACAATTTTGGACCCCTCACCGAAAAAGCGTGGTCGCCCTTGGATTTATACCGGCAGCGAGGAACCGTCAGTAACAGTTGGTCAGAGGACCTTAGTGCTCTAGTCGGAGAGTAAAGATGTAAAAGATCACTGATGTACTTGGGAGCGAGCCCTGCTAATGCCTTATAAACAAACATCAAAATTTTGAAATCCACTCTGTATTTGACCGGGAGCCAGTGTAAGTTTCTCAGAGCTGGGGTAATGTGATCCCTTTTCCTTAAACCAAGTAACAGTCTGGCTGCAGCATTCTGGACAAGTTGTAAACGAGATAATGCATTTTGGGGCAAGCCACTGTACAGTGAATTACAATAATCTAACCTAGATGTAATAAATGAATGGATTACAATTTCCAAGTCAGAAGGGGAAAGCAAGGATTTAATTTTAGCAATTTGTCTAAGTTGGTAAAAACTGCTTTTTACAACGGCACTAATCTGCTTGTTGAAAAGAAGGGAAGAGTCAAAAATTACTCCAAGGTTCCTCACATGGTCTTGTATATTCGATGCTAACGGGCCTAGTTCGACAACTAGTCCAGGCTGACTGGACAAGGAGGATCCAAGAATCAGGACTTCCGTTTTGCTCTCATTTAATTGTAAAAAGTTGTTTGCCAGCCACTGTTTTATATCTTTAAAACAATTTAATGCATTGTTAGATGCACAGTTCTTGTCTATACTCACAGGAAAATAAAATTGGGAGTCGTCGGCGTAGCAGTGATAGGATATACTATACTTCTGAAAGATGGAACTCAGAGGAAGCATGTACAATGAAAATAACAGGGGTCCCAAAATTGATCCCTGAGGAACACCACATTTTAACTGGGATGAAGCAGAAGAGAAGTTGGCCATGTTCACAGAGAAAGTCCTTTCTTTTAAATAGGAAGAGAACCACTGAAGGGTTGTCCCATGGATGCCCACCATGCATTCTAAACGTTTTAGAAGAATATCATGATCAATTGTGTCAAAGGCAGCGCTGAGATCTAACAAAACTAGGACCACCGGCGAACCTGAATCCATAGATAATAAGATATCGTTTGTGACCCTAAGTAATGCAGATTCAGTGCTGTGCAAACATCTGAAACCGGACTGAAATGTATCCAAAATATTAAATGCGTTTAAGTAGGAGTAGAGCTGAGAGTAGACGACTCTCTCCAAAATCTTTGACATAAAAGGCAATTTGGAGATAGGTCTGTAATTATCATGTTTCGAAGGATCCAGATAAGATTTCTTCAAAAGGGGATGTATAATAGCATGCTTAAAGCTACTGGGCACAATGCCACTTGCTAATGAGCTGTTGACTATAGCTGTCACACTGACATTAAGTGTCATAAAAACTTCTTTAAAAAGACGTGTAGGAAGTGAATCCAGCTTATAGCTTGAACACTTCAACTTAGCAACTATGTCTGCTATTTGTTCTGATGTAACTAGTTCGAAATTAGTCAGAGAACTGGTAACTGGAGTAGTTTGAGGTTGATCAAATGGAACGGGTATAATCCCACATTTTATTTGCTCAATTTTATGAGTAAAAGAGTGTAGAAATAATTGACAGTTCTCTTCAGAAGCTTCCAGAACAATGTTTTCTGTTGGATTTAAAACCGAATTAATTGTCTTAAACAAAACTTTCGGTCTATTAGCATTTTCAGAGATCAGTGTTGAAAAATAGTTGGCTTTTGCATCCTTAACAGCTTTCTGATAAGTTGTCAAACATTCTTTTAGGATGCCATAAGAGACTTGAAGCTTATCTCGTTTCCATTTTCGCTCAGCTATTCTGCACTCTTGCCTGAGAGCGCGAGTTTCATCATTTAACCAAGGCTGAGAGACACTCTTAATCTTCTTGATTTTAAAAGGAGCAACATTATCAAGTGTGAAGGTACAAGAATCGTTAAAAGCTTCTACCAAAGATTCTGTATCAACCCCAATTGATACATCATTCGAAAAATGCATTTGATAGAATTCTGAGAAAAGACTGGCAGTAGACGAGTGGATAGACCTTAGTTTACATGAAGGCTGAACATATGTAGGGCGGGGACAGGTAAACACAGACTCAAATATTAATGAATAATGGTCAGAAATTCCCGAATCTAGAATCTCCAAATTAAGCACAGAGAAACCATATGAAAATACAAGGTCTAAAATATGACCCTTGTTGTGAGTAGGATCAGTAACATATTGTACAAGATTTAACGACTCAGTGAGCAAAAGAAAATCATTTACCAAGGGTTTTGATGGACAGCATACATGTATATTAAAGTCCCCAATAATAAGGAGTCTGTCACCACGAGATACAAGTCCAGAGAGGAAATCGGAAAATTGTTGTATGAAATCCTTATTAAATTTAGGAGGTCTGTAAACAAGTACGCAGAAAACAGGGATCATCATTTCAATTTTTAACAGCTGGGCCTCAAAGCTGGAATACGTATCCATAGGCAGTCTTTTACATTTAAAAGAGTTTTTAAAAACAGTAGCAACACCGCCTCCACGTCCTGAAATTCGCGGGGAATTTAGAAAGTTGCAGCCTGGAGGTGTCAGATCCCCCAAGGCCATTTGTTCGCCTGGATTAACCCAAGTCTCAGTAATAAATAAAAAATCCAAGGATTGTGATGTAAAAAAGTTGTTGAGAATAAAAGACTTGTTCGCTATTGAACGAGTATTAATAAGAGCCATTTTAATGTTCGTGCTATCCGTGTTTTCCTGAGGAAGAAATGTGCGGTTTAGTACGCAGATGTTGGCATTGTCCCTCTTCAAACTTCTGTCGCCAGCTGGTGAGCGCCGGTATGATGACCAAATAACTGGTATTTCGTTGTTATCAGACTGGTCAGTCTGCCCGCTGCAAAAATATCGACGCTTTGACCCTCGATGAATATAGCGGCGACGCGCAATTCCAAGTGCAGCGCAATGATTGTATATTCCATCTGACAAACGATCCGGGGAGTTCATACTCCACAACTCCGAAAATGAGTACGATCGGACCATATCAGAGAAACAGAAGGATCTATGTTGAGAGTATCTAGAACAGGTAGTAAAATTCCAAAGGGCCAAAAGAAGCAGCAGGAGAAAGATCATTCTCACCAAGTCCTCCAGAAAGTCGCACTTAAATTCCACACACGCCGGTCCGACGGTGATGTTCACAATAAAGCATACGGCCTAGATTCATGTCACAATGAGTGCAGCGATGTTAATCTCCTTTTAGCAATCCAATCCAATGTGAGGTATGCCATAAATTTTGGCGCAATTAAAAGTCACTAATCCATGAAGATAAATCCGTAGAAACTATATTAAAATTTCATGGGTGCACCCGGGTGGTGGAACATCACATCCCCACTGGGGATGCAGGGCCCAGCAGGGAGAGGTACCGACCGATTCCACCTACCTTGTATGCAGAAGTGCGTACACTTCTGCAGGGCCTGTTGGGCCGGGGCATCGTCAGAGAGAGTAGTAGCCCCTGGGCAGCCCCCATCGTGCTCGTACAAAAGAAGACGGGAGCCTGGAGGTTCTGTGTGGACTATCGCAAGTTGAACCTGGTAACCAAGAAAGATGCTTTCCCTTTACCACGAATTGAAGACTCCCTTGCTGGCCTCACGCAGTCGGCCTGGTACTCCACCCTGGATCTGGCCAGTGGATATTGGCAGGTGCAAGTAGCCGAGGTAGACCGGGAGAAGACTGCCTTTACGACCCCGTTCGGACTATTTGAATGGGACCGGATGCCTTTCGGGCTTTGCAACGCTCCGGCCACCTTCCAACGCCTGATGCAACGCTGCCTTGGAGGTCAGTTGATGGAGTCAGTACTGGTATACTTGCATGATGTGATTGTGTATTCCCCAGATTTCGACTCTCACCTCCGGCACCTAGAGGAAGTCTTTCGAGCCATGGAGAGATACGGGCTGAAGCTGCAGCCAGACAAATGCCACCTACTGCGGCGAGAGGTGAAATTTCTGGGCCATGTTGTCAGCGCAGCAGGGGTGGCCGTGGACCCCGAGAAAGTCTCTGCAGTGAAGGATTGGAATGCGCCTAAGACTGTGAGGCAAGTACGATCCTTTCTGGGGTTCGTGGGATATTACAGACGTTTTATTAAGGATTTCTCGAAGATTGCCAAGCCCCTTAACCAGTTGCTGGTTGGCACGGGACGACGCCGGGGCCGTGGATCGCCCTCTATTAACTGGGGTAGTGAGTGCGAGATGGCTTTTCAGAGGCTGAAGCAGGAGTTGTTACAGGCCCCCATCTTGGCGTATGCTGATTTTTCTAAACCTTTTGTCTTATATACAGACGCGAGCAACCTGGGATTGGGGGCAGTATTGGCCCAACGACAAGAGGGAACAGAGCGGGTAATCGCTTATGCGAGCTGGAGCCTTCATCCGGCAGAGAGGAACGATGCAAATTACAGCTCCTTCAAGCTGGAACTGCTGGCCCTGAAGTGGGCCCTGAGCGAAAAGTTCAAGGACTACCTGTGGGGAGCTAAGGTAACAGTCATCACAGATAACAACCCTTTAGTACATTTACAGACGGCGAAGCTGGGGGCCGTGGAGCAGCGATGGGTGGCTCAGCTGGCCAACTTTGATTACAAGTTGCAGTATCGGCCCGGACGAGAGCATACGAACGCGGACGTCCTCTCAAGACTGCCAGAGGTAAAGAGCCCCAGATACCAGGAGTATCGAAGGGAGGATAGCCAAGAGGAGGGCTACATGATAGGGGCTGTAGAGGCGCCAGGAGGCCAGCAGGAAGCCGCACCAGGGAACTGGGGGTGGGACCCCCGCCGTTGGATGGAAAGGCAGGCCCAGGACCGGGACGTGCGTCAGGTGAAGACGTGGGTGGAGCAGGGCCAACGGCCCACGCCGGCGGAAAGGCTAGCCCAGACAGAGACTGGGAAGAAGTTGCTGGGACAGTGGGAGAAGCTGGAGCTACAGGAGGGGGTACTTTGCAGGAAGACCCGTGATCCGAAAGTGGGCGAAGAGGTGTGCCAGATCGTAGTGCCCGCCGACCAGGTAAACGCATTGGTCTCAGCCTATCATGACCAGTTGGGACATCAGGGACAGGAGAGGACTGTATCTCTACTGCGTAGATTCTTCTACTGGCCGGGACTGGAGGCGTCTGTGCACAACCTAATTCAAGCTTGCCCCCGGTGCATGTTGTTTAAATTTAGACGAGAGGCCCGAGCACCGATGGTACCCATTCACGCGAAAGCCCCCCTCCATATAATGGCAATGGACTTCCTGACGCTGGGTCGCCCTCGGGACCGTTATCAAAACATTCTGGTAATTACTGACCTATTTACCAAATACGCCTGGGCAGTCCCGACGCTCGATCAGACAGCCAACACCACCGCCACAGCTCTATGGCGAAATGTGTTCCAGAGAGTGCTGTGTCTTGTCTGACGTAACCCTGCCTTCAGTCACTCGTCCCGGGATGACGAAGAGGAGAAACGGCGCTAGAGAACATCTGCACGATTATGCTGTAGTGTGCTTCAGTCTGACGGTATTATAGAGTGGCGGTGAAGAACTGTGCGAGTGGCGGTGTGCGTGAGTACTACATTTGCTGTTGTTACTTTACCTGTGTCTTTTTCATCATTACAGAGTAGAGGCGAACGAGATCCGCCGGCCCGAGGTCTCGACGAAAGGGCGCCCCGGTCCGGTTTTCGATTGACCAACGGGTCTCGAGGAAAGGGCAGCGCTCGACCCGGTGTGCCGGCGTGACGTCCTCGCCCCTCTGTCAACCAACAAGTTCGCCGAGTGGGTCTTGGTCCCCGGCGTCCCATTGTAAACTACTGTCCAATCGACGCATTGCATAGCCAGCCAGCGTTAAGCCCGCCACCCGTAGCCGTTTGTGAGAGATTGAGCTGTGGAGAGAGCCATACCTACCTAGAAGCTGTAACCGGCACAGAGGTGAGAGAAAACCTAGAAATCGATTCACTGTGTCCTTGTATCCCAGCAGTCGTCTGTGGAGAGAAAGAGAGCCAGCGCGAGCACTGAGATATTGAGCTGTGGAGAGAGCCATACCTACCTAGAAGCTGTAACCAGCACAGAGGTGAGAGAAAACCTAGAAATCGATTCACTGTGTCCTTGTATCCCAGCAGTCGTCTGTGGAGAGAAAGAGAGCCAGTGCGAGCACTGAGATATTGAGCTGTGGAGAGAGCCATACCTACCTAGAAGCTGTAATCAGCGCAGAGGTGAGAGAAAACCTAGAACTCGATTCACTGTGTTCTTGCATCCCAGCAGTCGTCTGTGGAGAGAAAGAGAGCCAGTGCGAGCACTGAGATATTGAGCTGTGGAGAGAGCCATACCTACCTAGAAGCTGTAATCAGCGCAGAGGTGAGAGAAAACCTAGAACTCGATTCACTGTGTCCTTGCATCCCAGCAGTCGTCTGTGGAGAGAAAGAGAGCCAGCGTGAGCACTGAGATATTGAGCTGTGGAGAGAGCCATACCTGCCTAGAAGCTGTAACCAGCACAGAGGTGAGCGAAAACCTAGAACTCGATTCACTGTGTCCTTGTATACCAGCAGTCGTCTGTGGAGAGAAAAGAGAGCCAGCGCGAGCACTGAGATATTGAGCTGTGGAGAGAGCCATACCTACCTAGAAGCTGTAACCAGCACAGAGGTGAGAGAAAACCTAGAACTCGATTCACTGTGTCCTTGTATCCCAGCAGAGTCTGTGAAGAGATAGAGAATAAAGAAGAAGAGTGAGTCAACGAGCAAGGAACTGTGGGAGATAGGCGGCGAAACGCCGTGCGCTGCAGAAAGGTACACTGATCAGAAAAGTCCATACCCCCACTCATTGTGATTTTATTCTGCCTCCAGGAAGGAAGAGGAGCGCGCCACGGGTAGAGGGAACCAGAGGCGGGAGCCAGTTCCCCGACGCAAAATCCCCTCCCCTTACCCTCCGTCTTCCATTCAGCCGTGGCCCCCTGGAGGACAGATTCTGATTTTAGTTTTAATTCCCCTTTCCCCAAGTCCCCGTATATTTTAACTATTTAAATAAATAAAGAATATTTTTATACTTACCTGTACTCGTTGTTGTCTGGTCATTGGGTTGGTTTTGGGGACCTCCTCGAGGTGGAAGTTTAGAAGGGGCGTGGCTCAACCATTAGCGGCCAGCCCCTGGCTTGTGACATATACGATATTTAACTGGTAGCCAGTGTAAAGATGCCAGAATTGGTCTTATGCTGTCATACTTCTTAGTTCGAGTAAGAACTCTTGCAGAAGCGTTTTGAACTAGCTGAAGCTTGTTGACCTGTTTTGCATGGCATCCTCCTAGTAACGAGTTACAATAGTCTATTCTAGAGGTCATAAAAGCGTGGATAAGCTTCTCTGCATCTGATGCAGACAACATATGGCGTATTTTTGAGATATTTCTAAGGTGGAAGAATGCTGTGCGGCAGACATTGGAGATATGGCTGTCGAAGGATAAACTGCTGTCGAACATCACACCTAAATTCTTAACCGTGGAAGTTGGCACCACAGTGCAGCCATTTATGGGCAACTTGTAATCTGTCATATTATATTTGTAGCGATTCGGTTCGATAACAAGTATCTCTGTCTTATTGGAGTTTAGCATAAGAAAGTTATGTGACATCCAGTCACTTATATCGCTGATGCAGTCTGATAGTTTAGAAAAATTTTGTGTTTCGCTAGGATGCGAGGAGATGTAAAGCTGTGTGTCATCTGCATAGCAGTGAAACTGTATGTTATGATTTCTGATAATATCTCCCAGAGGTAAAAGCACAACATAAGTAACATACATGGCTTACTTCACAGATTTACTTTACCTTTTTTTGGCTAACAAATGTGTTATTTACAGCTTAATGATTAAAAGGGCAATAAAGATGATACTGGATCGGGATTGACAAATACTCAAGGTTCTGGTATCGACATCGACCCAGCCCTACGCAAAACCCAGGATTTGCACAAAGTAATCCTAAACTTACCTGGCTAACCAACTAAAACGCCTTCATGGTATTGTATGTGGATGCAACACAGACTGAGCGCTAACACGATTGCAGCATTGCTGCTTCAAATCCACTTCTGTGATGCTAACACGTGCAGTGTTAATGCTGTTAACATCAGTGCTAAATTAAAGTTTGTGCTGCAAATGTTCAATTAACGTAAATGCATTGTGTGAAACTAGACTTCACAGTTCTCTATCTCTATCTCTATCTCTCTCTATATATATTATACACACACACACAACTACATGTATATTAGACATGTCATTGACCAGTGGTTCTTAACGTTATTTCTGGAGGCCCACTGCCCTGCACATTTTGTATGTCTCTTTTGTCTGACAGACTCAGTTCAGTTCATAAAATCTCTTCAAATGAGCTGATGATTTGATTCAGGTGTGTTAAATAAGGAACACATACAAAATATGTAGGGCAGTGGGCCTCCAGGAATAACGTTAAGAACCACTGCAATAGACGGTTTGTTGTTAAGGAGCTAATCGGTTTACAGCTTTGACTTTACAGGTTGACTTTACAGCTAATCTGCATGTAATATAATAAGCTAAGGGTATGCTGCTTTTAAATTAATATTTATTAATTCACAAAAAGTTCTTCTTTGGCAAGATTAGGCTAGATTTTTTATAGCATGAACATAGTCTTTACTGCCTTCAAACTTTAACTGAAATATCGCCGTTTCTGTCACTGATTAAAAATCTCTGTATAAAGGCTATACATCTTTCCTTCCCATTATTTGCACGTAAGACAGTGATAACATAATAAACAAATGTAATTTCTATTGTTGTTCTCAGTTTACATTTTCTTCACTTAATATGTGGTAAAAGTTGTTTACAGAAACAGTATAAAATGTCTCTGTTGATAATGTTCTCTGCATTATGAGCTTTGCTACTGCAACAGCCAGAATTTAGGCATTTAGAACTTAAATATGAAAATAAGAATGAAAATAAGTTTAAACATTTTTGTTTTTTTAACTAATTTGGCCTTTTCTCAATTTTTTTGTGTTAACCACATGCTAGGAATGAAGCTAGAAAAATGTTTACTTACATATTGCCGGAGCTTGTCATTGTTGCAGTGACACTGCAGAGAAATCAAGGAGCCAACATTAAAGGGGACAGAGAATGAAAAACCATTTTTACCTTGTCTTTGTTGAATAATGTTAGTCTACCCACATTCACAAACATACAAAAAATGCTAAACATGCCAGTCTCATAGAAATTCCTCTTTTAGAAATGTCAGCCAGAAAACAGCCCAATCTGAAATATTGATGGTTATGACATCACAGGCATCTAACTGCCCCTCCACATTAAAATAATTGGCTACATTTTTTGAGTGGCAGCAAAGTCAGCCAATCAGTAATGAGATTGCAAGTTAAGCCAGTAGGGGGAGCCAAATAGGTGCAAAACCACTTGTTTAAATCCCCCACCCTAATAGAGCTATCTGAGAGAGGTTTTTAGGAAGCTTCTAAAGCATTAAAGACCCAAACAATAAATATTTTGTCTACATGTCACATCACAGAATGATTGAACGTGGTATTTATCCTTGTGCTATGTCACCTTTAATTTGTATAGTTGGATTACTTTTGTTGTTTTATCTATTTTTAGAAAAGTGTAACACTTTACAATAAGTTCATTAGTTAACATTACTTGTTTTATATTAACTAACATGAACAAAACATGAGCAATACATTTGCTACAGTATTTATTAATCTTTGTGTAACATCTGGCTGGACGTCAACTGGAGGTCTCTTCAGTCTGGGTCGTTAACGGTTTCATGCTGTGACCCTAGATTGAGTTTTGTCACCAGGTCTGCTCAGACGCTTTCATCAGAAGATCCTAATCTCCTGATGACACACATTTACAGACCCATCGACTCTCTCTGGCTGTCTTTATTGCACCAATCTAAGCAAATTAACACCTCAAAGCAAACTTCAAACCGTGGCCAGAGACGAAGCAGCCATGACACAAAAATGTGTCTGTCTAAGATCACAGCTAAGACCAAGATAAATTTGTTTAAATTGTATATATTATATATCCTTGTATTGCATATTTGTTTCTGTAATGAACCACTTTCTTGTAACACTATAGGGATACTTCGTTTATCTTAGCATGTCTCATAATTCACATTTATGAGATTACTATTTGATTTGTGTTTAAGTAATATCTTGTCTACACTCTTAATAATGCCCTTTTCCTTTCCTGATCAATGATGTGCATCATCTTACCATAACTTATATCAAACTTGTTAAATATTAATCTAAATTATTATTGTAACAAATCCCTGGCATAGCACATCTATGCAAATGAGTCTGGTGAAACAAAGACAAAGTTTCCCTGCTCGATTAACACCCTTTTGGATTGGTCATCTGAACTTCAAGGGGTTGGTCTAAGCTCAGGTTAAGAGGCCTGCACCTCAATTCATCGATGCTCATAGCTCGTGCCCGGCACGCCACACGGCTGCTCAACAGCGAGGCCGTGGCGCCCATCCGGGCTTCCTATGAGAACTGTCCCTCTATCGAATAGTTTTGGGTACCCTGCCACTTGGACTTAAACTTCAACTCCTACGGACACCTCCAAGAACTCCGTCACGTGACCACAAACTCAGGAACTCTCTTCCTCGCATACGCGCCCATATACAGCCTGTGTCTCTATATAATATATATTATTAAATACTCACGCCAGTCTCCGCAAGTCCGCATCGCAAGACTTCACACCCGCGTCTCCCAAAACGAATGATGCGTTAAAACTTTACACAGACACACGCCCAACAATATTTACAAGCCTGGCTCCTTATTTAAAACAAACTGAAATACCATTTAACTTGGTTGCTAATGTCACTTGAATGAAATGACTTTTAACGCATTTGGATATTATATTCATTTTAAAAATCCCAAATGTAGCTATTTAATATTTTGATAGTTATGAAGTTGAGTATTACAGTTCTTTGTTTACAAAAAACAAACATGCATTCAAATCTTTCCAGTTAAACTCAGTCACCCATTTAAATATTTTAACTTCTTGTTAAAGTTGAAGCTATAATGAACCTACTTATTTAAATACGGTTACAGTGTTCATTTCATTAATATGTGTAAAGAACTGTATGCAAAGTGTTTTCTATTAAAATAAATTCTTCTGATACACGTGTACACAAAAACACAAACTGAATTTAAGAGGTATGATACATTATCTAAGAGATTTAGGTATTACGTGACACAAGTAGCTCTCGACCACTTTTATTTTTTAGAATGTATGGTATTTTGTTTACTATTTGTACTGTCATGGCAGTGATGGTGCTGTCAGTTTACCTTGTTGTTGCATTTCAAAAGTGCAGAATAAATTGTGACACTGAATTTGAAACATCACATTTGTAATTTCTGCATCTATTATTAAAGTATTTATTAGTAATAAAGTGGAAATTAGTAGATTTGGTTACCATTTTGATTTACGTTGTGCGCCCCTACATTTTCTGGTTGTGCTCATAAAATTTTCAGTTGGGGGCCACTGTGCTCCTAGCGAAAAAAGTTAGTCTGGAGCCCTGGTGCCTCACAAAAGCCAACGCAAGTATCGCTTGTTCATTCGCTGTAAAAAAGTTATTGCCCCTTTTAATTAAGGTGATTCTTAGAGTTCTGATGGTTTGTGCAGAAGTTAAGTCTATAGTGATATTGCCCTTCTTTTACTTCTCTCTCTCTCTCTCTCTCTCTCTCTCTCTTAATTTTCCATTCTTTCTCTTTCATATATGTTTCTTGTTTGTTTGTATGTATGTATAGTTAGTCTGGTGTGTTTTTGTAGTGTAACGTAGTTTAATAAACCGGTTTTGCATTTCACAATTGAATTGTTTCTGTGTTCAATGCTAATGAAATCAATGTCACTTAGGCTATGTTTACATTAATGCGTTTATCCTTTAAAACGCGTTACTTTTGCTACGTTTACGCCTTTCATCTACACTACAGCACCGTTTTCGACCCTCATAAACGGATTCGTTCGCAAACGCTGAAGACCCTGTTTTAGTTTGAGAACTCAGACGTTGCACTGCAGGGTAAACGAACATAGACGGAGTCTTATGTAAACGAACAGCTAATGTTAACGTGACGGCGCATCATTTTCAAAGTAAAAAATATTTTATTCAGGTAAATGGAGGTTTGCTACGGAGGTTTTGCCAAAAATAGTAAACCTCTACAAACCAGCTATTATAAATGCTATATCAGATTGTTTTAACATGTACCCTTATAGATAATGTCTGTTTTATATTTATGTTTGAGTATTGTTGAGTTTGAATATTATTGTAATGCTGTTTATGTTTTGTTTAAATTTAGTTAGCTTATTACGAAAGATAGACTGTAATTTTAAACGCCATAGGGCGTTGTAAAGGCCAATATGAAGGGAGAATTGTAATGGGTCAGACATTATTTTCGAGTTTAATTGAAGTTTTGTTTGCTAAAAATTAAATTTACATTTAAAATTAATTTTGTTTCATATCATTTGTCACTTAATTTTAATCGATGTTTTGTTGATAAGTTTTGTTATATAAATTAATAAAAACAATAAAATCAATATCATTAATATTTAATACTCGTTTAGCCGATTGCGCTTTTTGCTATTTCTGTGTTGCTAGCGGAGGACGTGCACGGACCTCGCACACTTTTAAAAATTGACATCATATTAATTTTTAATACTTAAGCCGGCCACGCTTTTTGTCGGAGAACGTGTGTGAGGGAACACAACCACAAACGCACTGAACAGCGACAGGTGAGGGAAGATAAGTTATTTGGTGTTTTTCTGAAGAATACAGTCAGTTCACGAAAATTTTTAAATGGACTAAGATCATAAATATGAACTGCGAACATTGAGCTATTATAAATATAACAGCGTAAAATGGCTGAAGAGGAACTCCCTACATTAAAGCAATAAGCATTTCTGTAGGCTAAAGCTATACTTCACCTCTTATTATGTTTGATTGAAGTTTGCATTTGCAGAAATTTATTTTTGCTTCAAGTTCGCTTCTGTTTAGTAATGTTCACTTGAATGCTTCCTTTTTAAATCATAAAGACCTTTCTGTTTGGTTTAAAACATCAACATTAACCCATTAAAGGCGGAGTCCACGATGTTTGAAAAACGCGTTGGAAAAGGAGACGGGCCGACTACCAAAACACACTTATAGCCAATCGAATCAAATCAAATGCCGGGTTGCGTATGTGTGGGGCGGGTCTATCAACAGAAGGTCCAGATTCTATTGGGGTAGGGGCGTGTTTGTTTAGGTGATTTCAAATATCAACATTGGCTTTCAAACATCATGGACTCCGCCTTTAATCAAATTAATTTGTAGGTGGGAAGTTAGAACAATATAAGACTTTCTCAAACACATTTTTATAGGTTCAAAAATAGTGTCTGTTGTAGTTGCTGGAAAAGGATCCAGGTATTAATTCTTGTCATTGTCGCACACCCCTAATCTGCATAAATGTGCAAAGGTAAGCTATTATTAGAGTAATAATTTATTTTACACTTTAATGCGCATGCCCAGTTACGTGATTGGTCATGTTTCATGCGTTTATGGTGGTGTATAGTGTGGATGAAGATTCTTTTTAAAATGCCAGTATAAACGAGGATTGTTTTCATTTTAAAATGCAGTTTTAAAACGCAAATGCTCTAATGTAAACGGCCTTAATCTGCCTTTTAAGATCTTAAAGCTACATGCTTAATAATACTTTATAGCAGTAAGAATGTTATTTTCTAAAGGCCACGGAATTAACTTGTTAATGTACAAATTATGAGTATTTGCTAGACAAATGTATTAATTAATTTTTATTATTATTCTGCTAAATCACTTAAAATCTTAATAATTTGTATAATTAACTGTACTTATTCCATTTGACCTAAATCTGTGAATTTCCCCAAATTCCCTTAAATTCCCGTAGTGTTTCGGTTGGAGGTTTATAGTGTTTTAAATAACGCCGTTCTCCTCCTCCGGCTGAATTCGCTACATAAGTTAATTTTAGTTAATACAAATAAAGCTTTTAATTGTTTGTTCATGTTAGTTTAATGTATTTGCTAAAAACAAAAACCAAAAGAGTGAAAGTGACATTTTTGTCAAGTATGGAACACACACTAAATGTGACCTCTGCATTTAACTCATCGTGAATACTGAAAACACACAGTGCAAATGGTGAACAAACACACACTTGGAACAGGGAGCACTATAGTGCCCATGGACCAATTGGTGTTAAGGTGCCTTGCTCAAGGGCACCTCACTCGCAACCTGCCAGTCGTGAGACTCGAACTGGCAATAAGTGTAAGATTGAGAGTGGTTTACCTGGTGTTGCACTGTTTTCGGTGGCTTGAAAGCATGTGCAGAGGCACTTCTTGGTTGCACGTTCTGCATATTTGTTTCAAAGTATAATTCTCCACATTCCCATTCTGTAATATTATTTAAACAGACATTAGTGAAGAACATAAAAACTAAACACAGAAAAAAAACTGACATTTCGTACCTGTTGCCCGTTTGCATTAAGTGGGAGATCGCATTGTAAGGGTACAATGTATGCCACAGCTTTATTAAGATTGCTTCTGTTTTTTAAAAATTCTACAGAATACCCTCCTGGCGGGATAGGTATGTCAAATAGCTGTTTGCTCTGGCCACACCGCATTAGCTTAAAGCCTCCAGCCATCTTAAGAGCAGAAAACGCTTCCTCAATGGTATTAATAAAATCAGATGGTGTGCATTGCACATCATCAAATCTCAGGTTTTTTTTCCCAAGCCCGTTCGCCTGTAAGCACATGCTTTCTTCCAGCGTTGGTATTTCTACAGTATTCATTAGAGAGCAGCAGAAAAATGTGTGCTCCCATGGCTGGGTAAGATGGTTTTTTTTTTCTTTTTAAACCTTTATAAGGCTGGAACAGCCTGCTCAAACTAGCAGTTACAGATTCCGGACGATGAGATGAAAACTGACCCATACCAAGGAAGGGGGCACGGACAGTCTGTCCTGTCAGATCAGTGGTTGGTCCAGGGAGACCAGCAGTAGGTCCAGGCAGTCGAGTGATCGATCCAGGGGGTATAGCGGTAAGTCTTCCGGCGGGTACAGCGGTCGGTCCTGCGGGTGCAGCGGTCGGTCCTGCGGGTGCAGCGGTCGGTCCTGCGGGTGCAGCGGTCGGTCCTGCGGGTGCAGCGGTCGGTCCTGCGGGTGCAGCGGTCGGTCCTGCGGGTGCAGCGGTCGGTCCTGCGGGTGCAGCGGTCGGTCCTGCGGGTGCAGCCTGCACACTTGTTTGGTGCCTCAGGAGATGGCTAAGCTCCATTATAAGAGCACTTGCCCTGTTGGAAAAAATAAAAAGCAAGGAAGCATGAAATAGCTCTGTAGGTAAAAAAGTAAAAGCTGTTATTTTTTATTACTGTGTTGGTGTTTGTCTTTGGTTGGCTTAATCTCTGCATTTACTAGCTGCAAAATCTTAGCCTGGCTAACACCAGACCAGTCTCATAGAAAATGAGACGTGGTCTGGGAACCATATGCTCATTTTCTCGTATTTGAGGCGTGGTTTACGAATGCCCAGAGCCATTTATTGAGCGCTACGAATGTCTGTCAAACATGTCTGTACGCAGCTCATAGCCAATCGTTTAAATTTTACCAGATTACGTATGTAGAGCGTATGTAAACAAATTTTATCGGGTACGAGTGCAGCTGAGAGCTATGCAACTAAACCGGTAGCTGTATATTATATTGAAAAGCAACACATTTTAGTGGCACTACGACAACCACCGTACACGCATAATGACAATGATATTAATAAATACCACTTACAATTTATAACTTATATGTACTTCGTCGACGACGATGCCTAGCAGGTTGGTCCTATAAAACTCCGTGTTTATCATGTCTTGCCATATAGACGGTTTCATCAGACACACGTGATTCACGTCTGGATCCGAACCTTACTTCCGGTTTCATTTTTTTAATGGTCTGACTAGTTACTAAACTAATCTCTTGAACGAATGCCTCGTCGAAAATAACAAATGTTTTGGTTTCCTAGATAATCTATGGGTTGTTTTTTTTGCTTGTTATATAAACTACGTTTAAAAACGTTTTATTTATTCTTAGCGGAGTTTACCGGAAGTTACGTGCGGACCGCGACAGCCGCTTGTTTATGTTGTTACTGCTGAAACCGTCTATACAAACATCCTTCTTGGATATTAAATAGCCCAGTTTAACGCCAAAAGGTGCTCTTTTTTTAAAAGGATAGTTCGGCCAAAAATGATATTAAACCACTGATCTATATAAATGACTGGATTGCGCATAGAACGCTTACGTAACAGCGTGAGGTGAAGCCAGTGCAGAGTTCGAGCAGCCATCTTGGTATACCCAACCGGCAGAGGGCGTCATTGACTTCTATTCAAAATCATGATCTAAATTCACCCGCTTTACAGCGTATCAGTCACTTTTAGGATTCATTTTTAGGATATGTGTACATAAATTAATAGTTAATTCTGGTGTTATTTGCAATGTTTATGTTTTAATCGGGCAGGATAATGGATTTATAAAAAACAGTTAAGGTGAGTGTGTCTGCTGCATTCTGTTAATGACATGGATATAAAGAAAGTTGTTTTTTTTTAGATTCAGCTACACCGTTATTTCTCTAAATAAGTTTAGGTGACTTGTAATTTCAGATAACATAATTACAAAACCACCAAATTATTGCATGCATATACAGTACAAAGCATATTTATTTAGATTTCAAAATGAGCACGTTTGTCATTAATAATAGGCTGGTCGGCCGCTGATCTGATACTGTAATAAAGATGAATGTAATTGATTAAAAAGCAAAATGTACAACTTTCAGTAAATAACTATGTACATGTTTAGGAGGTTTGTGTTGTAATAATGTACAGGATAACTTCAGATATAAAAACGAAGACTAGTAAAGTGATGTTTTATCATTAAAATCTGATAACGTCCATTGATTTAATGGAATGTTTGGGTATACCAACATGGCGGCGCGGTGGCTTAACAAGTGTGACGTCATGCGCAATCCAGTCATTTATATAGATCAGTGTATTAAACCCATGATTAACTCACCCCCAAGCTGTCCGAGTTGCATATGTCCATCGTTTTTCAGACAAACACATTTTCGGATATTTTAGAAAATGTTTTAGATCTTTCAGTTAATTAAATGTAATGTTACGGGGTCCACGACCTTCAAGTCCAAAAAAGTGCGTCCATCCTTCACAAATTAAATCCAAACGGCTCCAGGATGATAAACAAAGGTATTCTGAGGGTAATCCGTGCGGTGTTGTTGTAGAAATATAAATATTTAAAACTTTATTAACGAAATTAAATACCTTCCGGTAGCGCCGCCATCTTAGTCGCGTCCGCATTCAGGATGAGATCTAAGATGGCGGCGCTACCGGTTATTTTCCTTTATATAGTTTTAAATTTGGATATTTCAACAACACCACCGCGCGGAAGACCTTTATTTATCATCCTGGAGCCGTTTGGATTTATTTTGTGAAGGATGGATGCACATTTTTTTTATCATGGGTTTAATATCATTTTTGGCCGAACTATACTTTTAATATCACACTATTGTGACTTGCCACATCTACTGGCAGGATGAGTTTCATATTTTAAAAAGAATAAACTTAAATTTAGACATCTGCCATTTTAGATTACGGTATTCAAAAAATATATATTTTTGCATCTGAATTTAATTTGTATAGGGGTTACTTCATTTAATCTAATTGCCAACTTTATTTCGCGAAAATGATATATAAAAATTAATGTGATTATTAATGTCAAATGTCTCTGAAATAAAATAACTTGTGAAAATTATCACTTAAAGATTCTGTGTAACGTTAAGTGAATCATCATTTACTGTAACGTTAGGCAACGACAAAATCCCACATCATTATTAATGTTACACCCAGCTTGTATTAACTTCTTTCGACTCGGCTGTCTCGTATTTAAAAAATTAACACTTTAAATAAAAAAAGTGAGTTATAGGACTAATGTTATTAAAAACTAATTTACCTTTGATGCTCTGAAGACATTCTCTCCGATGCAGAAACCACAAACGGAAATGTTGATTTTGGCGCAAATCCGCCTTTTCATATGTAGGGGCGTGGTCAATAACTGTCTTTTCAAATTGATTGGCACAACATTGATGTCAATCTATATCGAGACCAACGGGATACATTTAAATATTTTTATTCTGCTTTTTATTTTAACCTACTTAACAAATATTTCATATCGTCCAATATATTAACTTATTTTATAATTAATTAATTAATAAATCAAAACACACAAGTGTCTGATGAATTAAGACAGACTGCTTTCTACGAAGAGGCCAATAACAAACAAAAAAGACAAACACAGTCAATGCAACATGAACAATCAGGATGGTTGAGAAGCAAGACTATTCAAGTTGATCGGCAGCAGTGGCAGACACTTAACCGTGCTGGGTGTGTTTCATAGTTGCTAACTGATCAGGGAGTCGGCCATTTTAAAGGCTGTCACAACCGCAAAATCCTTCCAGTGCATTGGAACCTTCGTTCCCTAAAAATGCCCATAATGCAACGAAAAAATCAGTGAGCATCGATACCGGAAATCACGTGACCTTTTCTGAAACTCGTCAACCGAAAATCACGTGGGCCAACTTAAAATTTATGAAATGTGACAGAACTTTTCATACAAACATTTCTTTTAGTTTTAAATATAAACACACATTACAAGTTTTAAATTCCCCTAACCTCTAAGGTCTGGAGGGGAGATAAGAGAAAAAAGGCGACCCACTTCAATCCTCTGTCCCAGAGGATTGACAACACCAGATGGTATAATAAAAGAAAAGGCTTTATTCAGAATTAAGGGACAGAACAGGATACTAGGGAGCAAAGGCTCAGGGGAGAGCAAGGACTAAAAATAACAATTAAAACAATACACTGACTACTTTTGGGAGCAGTCCTAACTAACCTAAGAGAGGTTAAACAAAAAGAAATAAACTTTCCTCAACTCCCTAGCTATTGAGAGTGAGGAGTCACGTGCCGATTTGGGCGGAGTCTGGGCCAGTCGGCCATGATGGTAGGAGACGCTGTCGGTTGCCAGAGGCAACTTCACAGAGGCGCGACTTCCAAAGCTCTTAATTTATTATTTCGGCAGGACAGAGACGATCTACAAATACGATAAAGAAAAGGAATATGGCAATGCAAAAAGATAAGGCTAAAGAAAGGGACCTTACAGGAACAAGCTCACAAACAGCGTTGTACTGGCAAAGGTAACTTAAGTTTCTTCACATGCGTTTAGTGTATTTTAATTACATTGCATTTAGCAGACACTTCTTGACCAAAATGACAAAGTAATTAACTGCAACGGTTTCTAAACACGAGATGTCCAATGTACACAAACGTTTCCAACATGTTGTGATGTAGAATATTTAGGTATTTAGTTGTAATTTGATTTTAGCCCAATACCACTGTTGTAACTTTACCAGGTTTTTGTGTTGGGGCTGCAAAGTGCCTATGGTAGTTATATGTGTGATTGCAAGATGTAAATGATTAAAGATTAAAGCCATTAACCGTGTGGGTAACACTTTACTAGAAGGGCTGTGCATAAGACTGACATAAAACTTTCATAATTATTTATGACCTGACATGTCATGAATATAAATGAGGTTTTATGCATGTTTATGACAATTGCAAGTGTCATACATTCAATTATGACATTTTTAATGCAAATATGCCATTGTTTGAGATGTCTTTGTTATGCATAATGGTGTCTTCATTTCGGTAACCTAAAAACGGTATTCCACTGTTCGTATGTCTTCCATATTTATCGTGTGAGGTACTGGAGCAGTTTTTAACGCAGCAGTAACTGCGGGGCATGGTAAAACAGTGTAGAATTGCGAAAAACTACCCTACTACGGAGCTAAGAACACACGTAAACAATCATGTTCTGCCGCCGGAATCCTGCCAACATGGCGGAAAGGGGGAGGGGCTCTGTACGATGACGACAGCTCCTAACTCTCAATACAAAAAAAAAAACCCCAGATAAAACAGTATTAAAGGAAAAAGGCACTCACCACCTACAACAAACAAACATACCTTCTCCTTAATGTTTAGTTGTAGTAAGATCAATTTCACTGAATACCAGCCACTGCTAAACCACAATTACTATCTCTGAATGTCAAAACATATCAATACAGCTTTCAATCTGGAGAAGTGTGGACTGCTCTCTTATACTCTCCGTCTCAGGCACACTCACAAACAAGTTGCAGGTGCTGATGATTAGGCCTGAAAGTGAGTAGAGAGAGAGAGAGAGAGACAGAGAGAGAGAGACAGAGAGAGAGAGACAAAGAGAGAGAGACAGAGAGAGAGAGAGAGAAAGCAAAAAACACAGGTCACACAACCAGTCCCACACTTTCAGAAAGTAAATCAAAAAGGTTCAGGAAAAAAAATCATCATAATAGTATTAACATAACACGTCCTGGGATGAAACAAAAGACTGTAAGGGACCACAATTTACTCAATATTTAAAATATTTTTACATTTGACGTTTAATTATACTCCTCCAATTTTATGCATGTGTAACAGAATAATGATTATTTTTTTGCAATGTACTGTTTAAAATTGAAGTCAGAGAGATGTTGGTTTTACTGGTTGTTGATGAGTAACAGCTGTGAATGATCATTCACAACCCACTTAAGCACCCACATGACAGAAAAATAAGTGAACAGTGTCCCAATGTCAAGTGAGCTAGGGTCCTTACTAGTGCCCGAACCTGTGTACACGATATACTGATTCACGACCTCGGGAGCTAGGGAACGAAATGAGAGACATGGTTTGTTTCAGGAAGCCAAGCTGCATGGCTAAGGATGACAGGCAGAAATATTGAAACAGCAGAAATAAGAGCCAAGGTGGACCCATAGGAACAAGAGTACATGTGGAGGGAATCCTGAGCCAGTGGACGAGAGACTAGGGAAGATGGCATGAGCAATAGCCTACAGAGACACATAGAGAGGGAAAGTTAGACCACTGGCAAACTTACTGGACACATTGAGAAATTAGATCTTCAGGAGAAAATACAAGACTAAGGTAGAACTACAATTACAGGACTAGAAGCATATTAATTACTAAACTGGACAAGACTAGAGAAATACAGCATAACACCAAAACAAAAGCACCAGATGAGGTACAACATGGGGAAAATAGAGAACTAAACAAAACAGGTCAGTTGAGTGCACTGCTAGACAAAAATTAATGAGTTAAGATGGAAAGACGTGATCATGTCAGTTAAGCACATTGTGGGCTGTCAAAACAATGCTGCATGCACAATAACCACAAACTAAAACACACAAAGACAAATTCAAATTTATGACATCACAAAAATATTTAGATGGCAGAGTCACGACTACCGTATTAAAACATTAAAAAAAATGTTAAAAGTAAAAAATAAGAGTAACGCTTACATACCTAGGTTTGTGCAGCCATAAAGACTTGGATCTCGGACATGGCTTTAAGGTAAATATCTGCACCAAACACCTCACTAGTCATAAAGGGGTCAATAGTAGTTCTTAAATGCCCATTAACTCTCTGAAGCAGGTCCACAGGAGCTGCTGGAATCTCAGCAATGTCTGCATCAGGTGCTGCCACTGGCCCACCCCAGTCAATGCCCCAGTGTGTAGCATCAATCTATCGAAAAATGAACCAGATTAGGTAAATATGAGTGAGTTTGTCTGAACACAGTCTAATGTGTAACAAGGAAAAATGTAACACCTGTTCAGGATCGACTTGCTGCCCTAAAAGGAGACCAGCCATCCACAACTGCTGTGGAGACCTGTTTCCCTCAGTTGTAAGTGGATGCCTGTCCCACATCAGGGTGAACTGATGAAGATGCCAGTTCAGTCTTGGCAGAAAGACATAGTGCAAGCCTATTAAATGAAGGTCTTGATCAGGATCCAGTACACCAATACTTTCAAGGTACCGGAAGGTGGTGTAATAATTGCAAACAACTATACACCACACATCACGCCAAAGCCTTTCAATTCTCTGGTTGTGTACACTTTTCCCAGTGATATGGCTTCTTCTCTCTGACGTAGATCAGTTGAACAAACAGGAAAGATGAAGGAAGATAGACAGATAGATTGTCAGTGGGGAGGAGCTTGCCACAATGAATATGAACAATGTCTTTCCAGCATACATCTACATTCAAAATAAGTTTGGGAGTGGGTAATTTTAGATAACTCAAATGGTTTTAAAAAAGGTAATATTACAATTTTTGTGTTTCCACCTACATGCAATACATTTGTGCTAAGGTAAAAAAAAATCTAGAGAGTGTGAACATTTTGATATTGGGACAATGGATATTTAATTTCCAGCCCTGGTTATCACATGATGCAAATATTAAAGCAAATTAACTAAATTATTTGATACCTTGATTAACTTTAAACAGAAACAAAATGTTTTGTTTACGGTACTGAGGGTGGTTACTAAAGGTGATGTGCAGTGATACACAGAATCATTAGGCAAAGCTGTCATATAACAGCAACCATTTTTTAATAAAACAAAATGTTCAACAACATTATTGTTGTAAACTTGGAATTATTTTTCGATATGTCAACCAATATGTGCTTCACATCTCCAGTAAGGAACAGACTGTTAAAGTTTACGAGTTAAGACTTACAAACTAGTCAGAGTTATTGAAATGGATAGTTGCCGTGCTGTCCGGGGAGCACTTGGCTGTTGGCCTAAACCCACAGCACACACCCCTGTTCTGGTTAAACAGCTGACTATACGAGAGGTGGTGGAGGGATGATGAAACTATCGAGGAACAAGAATGAATCCATTGCCAGCTATATAGGTTTCCCTTAATGCAGATCAAGTGGCAATCTGTCACAATTACGAGGTGATTGGGTAGATTTGTTTGAACATGTTCCTCCCGAACTTTGTTAAAGGTCCCATGTCACAAAACATTTTTAAGATGTAAAATAAATCTTTGGTGTCCCCAGAATACATATATAAAGTTTAAGCTCAAAATGCCCCACAGATAATTTATTATATGTTAAAAATGCCACTTTTTAGGTGCAAACAAAAATGTGCCGTTTTAATTGTGTCCTTTAAGGCCCTGTTTACACGTACACGGTTATTTTGAAAAACTGAGACATTTCCCTTCATTTGCACCCTTTGTACATGCAAACCGAGACCTTACCTCTGAAACCGATTCTTTCTAAAAAACTCCGGCCAGAGTGAATATTTTTAAAAACCTTCGGTCGAGCGGTTGCATGTAAACTGAGACAAACGGATATTTAAGCAGCCAACGTCACAGTTCGTTGCTGTTTTCGGGATTCTGATTGGCTTACGTGGGCTTTAGCTTCTCGTTACACCGCCACCTAGAGGTCTGGCATTCTCTTGACCGTATATACAGTGACTGGATGGCACATAACTTTCTTATGCTATATATAACTCCAATAAGAAAGAGATACTTATTATTGAGTCGAATCACTACAAACATATGTCAGATTACAAGTTGCCCATAGATGGCTGCACTGTGGTACCATCTTCCACAGTTAAGAATTTAGGTGTGATGTTCGACAGCAATTTATCCATCGATAGCCCTATCTCCAATGTCTGCCGCACAGTATTCTTCACCTACAAAGCCTTAAATGGCTTAGCACCCTCATATCTTAGAGAATTACTATCAGAATACAATCCATCACGTGCACTGCAGTCCAAAATTCTGGTCACTTAATTATCCCTAGAATATCAAAAATGTCTAAAGGTGGTAGAGGCTTTTCCTACTTAGCCGCTAAGCTCTGGAATGATTTACCAAACTATGTCCGAGAATCAGACACAGTCGATAACTTTAAATCTAGACTTAAGACTTTTCTCTTTAACAAAGCATTCACATAATTTGTCAAGTAAAGGTACTTATCTCACAATAGTTAGCTTGTACAACTTAATAAATAAATAAATTAAAACCTTATTATCATGAACACTTACACTTCAAAGCATGGTAAATTTAATTAATATTCTTAAGAAATATGTTGAAACTTTGAATTAGTAGACGGTTGAGTCTTAATTTGGCCACAACTATCTCTGTGTTCAGCAAAGGGAATGATTTTTGGTGACAAATCTTATTTTGACACATATTTGACTTAGTCTATATTCAGTTCCATCATGAGTATAATAGGCCGGTGTTGTAAGGTAATTGCGGTAGATAGTTTGCCACCGAACCTGCATTAAGGACATCAGTGGGGCCTCTGGCCTTAGTCAAATGGTTTGGCACGTGTGGTCGGGTTGCGATTTTGGTGTTTTCCTGTGGTCTTGTGAATAGTATGCCATATAGACCCGTTTGCCACTTAACCTGCATTAATGATGACAGTGGGGCTTCTGGCCTTAGTCAAATTGGTTTCTGTTTTAAAGATCAGATGGGGGGCCCCATACATAGCTTTGCCTTGGGGCCACCAATTTGCTTAATCCTCAACTGTGGGTAATATACTTATGCCGCAATAGTTAGCCTGTCTGGAACCAAGCTGATTTTTTAACCACATCACTGTGTGACACTTGCATTACATGTGAACGGCCCCTACGCTAATAGGATTTTGTTTCTCTCTCCCTGTCTCATCCTCGACCCCGAGGACAATGAGACAAACAGACCCAGTTCCGGTAAATGTGAAGGTCAGCACACCTCTGATCTACTGTCCGTCCGTCAACGTGATGCCCAGCTGATGCCTGACCAATGACCACCGGCAGAACCCGTTTAATCTCCTTATTCGTTTACATATATACAGTATATATATATATATATATATATATATACAGTGGGGCAAAAAAGTATTTAGTCAACCACCAATTGTGCAAGTTCTCCCACTTGGAAGGATGAGAGAGGCCTGTGGTTTTCATCATGGGTGCACTTCGACTGTGAGAGACAAAATGAGGAAAAAAATCCAGAAAATCACATTGTCTGATTTTTTAAGAATTTGTTCGCAATTTATGGTGGAAAATAAGTATTTGGTCAATAACAAAAAAGCAAGATTTCTTTCTCTCACAGACCTGTAACTTCTTCTTTAAGAGGATCCTCTGTCCTCCACTTGTTACCTGTATTAATGGCACCTGTTTGAACTTGTTAGCAGTATAAAAGACACCTGTCCACAACCTAAAACAGTCAGAATGCAAACTCAACTATGGCCAAGACCAAAGAGCTGTCAAAGGACACCAGAAACAAAATTGTAGACCTGCACCAGGCTGGGAAGACTGAATCTGCAATAGGTAAGCAGCTTGGTGTGAAGAAATCAACTGTGAGAGCAATTATTAGAAAATGAAAGACATACAAGAACACTGATCATGTCCCTCGATCTGGGGCTCCACGCAAGATCTCATCCCGTAGGGTAAAAATTATCACCAGAATGGTGAGCAAAACTCCCAGAACCACATGGGGGAACCTAGTGAATGACCTGCAGAGAGCTGGGACCAAAGTAACAAAGGCTACCATCAGTAACACACTATGCAGCCAGGGACTCAATTCCTGCAGTGCCAGATGTGTCCACCTGCTTAAGCCAGTACATGTCCGGACCCATCTGAAGTTTGCTAGAGAGCATTTGGATGATCCAGAAGAAGAGTGGGAGAATGTCATATGGTCAGATGAAACCAAAACATAACTTTTAGGTAGAAACTCAACTTCTTGTGTTTGGAGGAGAAAGATGCTGAGTTGCATTCAAAGAACACCATACCTACTGTGAAGCATGGGGGTGGAAACCTCATGCTTTGGGTCTGTTTTTTTGCAAAGGGACCAGGACAACTGATCCGAGTTAAGGAAAGAATGAATGGGGCCATGTATCGTGAGATTTTGACTCAAAACCTCCTTTCGTCAGCAAGGGCATTGAAGATGAAACGTGGCTGGATCTTTCAGTATGGCAGTGATCCCAAACATACCGCCCGGGCAAAGAAGGAGTGGTTTCGTAAGAATAATTTCAAGGTCCTGGAGTGGCCTAGCCAGTCTCCAGATCTCAACCCCATAGAAAATCTTTGGAGGGAGTTGAAAATCTGAGTTGCCCAGCGACAGCCCCAAAACATCACTGCTCTAGAGGAGATCTCCATGGAGGAATGGGCCAAACTACCAGCAACAATATGTAAAAACCTTGTGGAGACTTACAGAAAACGTTTGATCTCTGTCATTGCCAACAAAGGGTATATAACAAAGTATTGACATAAACTTTTGTTATTGACCAAATACCCATCCTTCACCATAACCTACAAACAAATTCCTAAAAAATCAGACAGTGTGATTTTCTGGATTTTTTTTTTCTCATTTTGTCTCTCGTGGTTGACGTGTGCCTTTGACGGGGGTTGCAGGCCTCTCTCATCTTTTTGGGTGTGAGGGCTTGAGCAATTGGTGGCTGACTAGATACTTTTTTGCCCCACTGTATATATATATATATATATATATATATATATATATATATATAAAAACTCCCAATGGTTTTTTCCTCCTAGGACTTTTTTCCTAGGGGTTTTTTAAACCCCGGGAGTCAGCCTTCATTGGCTTAACTTAGCACTCTCTTCTATACATTACATTATTAATACGCTCACTTATAATGTTGTCACGTTCCTATCTGTGTCCATTGCATGTTTTGAGTTTCACCTTCCTAGATTAGTTATCCTCTGTTAGTTAGTCATCATCCTCTGTTCATCTGTCTAATTGTCAACACCTGTTTATCATTAATTATCTAGTTTAGAGCCCTATTTAAGTTGTGCTTGTTTCAGTCTTCCTTGTCCGGTCTCAGTCGTGTTAGTTAGCAAAGTGTGTTCGTGCTGTGTTGTGAATTCATCCTGCTTTTGAAAGTAAAGTTTATATGCTATTTGGAAACTACTTGTCTTCTTCTTCTTACCACACACACGTATGTGATAGAAGACCGGACCAAAAACTGGAATGAAGATGGATATTGCTGCCATCAACATACACCCTGGAGGTAAAGCAAGACATTCCTCAGAAAGAATCGTCTTTCTCTTCCAGAACGGCAAGAGTCTAGAAGAATATGTGGAGGAGTTTCTAGACATCTGCCACCACACCACTTGCAGTGATCTTACCCTTATGGAGGGGTTCTGGGTTGGACTGGACGAAGAGTTGCGGTTTGTAATACCACAAGCAAATCCAGTATGGTCATTGTCAAGTTACATTAATATTGCTTTGTGTATTACACAATCACCTTTCATCGTCTCCCCCGTAGAAGAATATGACCCAATCGTCCAATCCAACTCAGCACCAGCGAGACAGCCTACCTCAGAACCCGATCCACCACCCATGGCCGCAAAGATATCATGTGAGCCCCCCGCAGACGGAGAAGGACTACCCGCCACGATGAGTAAGCCAGATCCCAATGAGAAGAGGACTGAGGCTACTATCGTACAGGATGAAGAGCCCACTCACCAATCTGACCAGGGATGTGAGCCCGTGACTTCAGTGGCCGAAGGGGTTTTGGTGGATATTGAAACCGAGGACTGGCTTATCGACTGGAGCAGTGAGGTCCTGCTTCCCACCCATTCCCACCCATCTGTATCTGTCATCTTGCCATCACCTAGTTTAGTCAAGTCTCAGTTCACGTCTTTGTTAGATGTCTGCAGCCCGGTGCCCAGTGACGCTGTATCGCCGGCCATGCAACCTACAGCAGCATCTGGATGCGAGGATCCTGCATTCACACCGTCATCCTCTGTTCCCTGCACTCCATCCTGTCCTGTCGACCTATCGACTCAGCCTCAGCTCTTCCCTATTTCGGTCTCACCCGAGACCCGCAGCCTTGTGGCGTCGCCGGGTTCCCTCGTCCTACCGGCTCCCCTTTGGTCACTCGTCACTCTACTTCCACCTTGGACTTGCGAGTCGGCCGCTACGCTCTGCCTCTCCACCCCTCTGGTTACAGCGGGTTCCTCCATCCCTCCGGGATCACCTCTGTCCTTGGTCTCTCCAGCTCCCCCTCAGTCCTTGGGCACTCTGGCTCCACCTTCAACGCTCATCACCTCGACTTCGCCTGGGTCTTCTAAGCCAGAGATGTTGCTTGTCCTCATCGTCTCTCCATCTGCTCACTTGTTCTCCTCCAACTGGTTTCCGTCGGTCGTAGCATGGAGGCCATCCTGCCGTCGTCCTTCACTGCCCGTTCCATGGCTCCTCCCTCCGTCCATTCCTCCATGGCTCATTGCATCTCCCTTACCACCATGGACTTTAATGTTTATCTGCCTGTTTATTTGTGTTTCAGTTTTTTGCCCATTCCTCCTGTGTCCCAGTCCAGCATCCATTCTGTCATCATCTGTCTCTCACAGCGCGAGGTCGCGCTTTGCCGGAGGGGGGCGAACTGTCACGTTCCTATCTGTGTCCATTGCATGTTTTGAGTTTCACCTTCCTAGATTAGTTATCCTCTGTTAGTTAGTCATCATCCTCTGTTCATCTGTCTAATTGTCAACACCTGTTTATCATTAATTATCTAGTTTAGAGCCCTATTTAAGTTGTGCTTGTTTCAGTCTTCCTTGTCCGGTCTCAGTCGTGTTAGTTAGCAAAGTGTGTTCGTGCTGTGTTGTGAATTCATCCTGCTTTTGAAAGTAAAGTTTATATGTTATTTGGAAACTACTTGTCTTCTTCTTCTTACCACACACACGTATGTGATAAATGTTGATTCATAGCCACAGCAAATTCTGCTGTTTATGCTATCTGTATTATTTTATGCTATCTGTCAATTTTTCTGTGTTTTTCCCTGCTTCTATTAATGTAAAGCTGCTTTGAAACAATTACCAATTGTGAAAAGCGCTATATAAATAAAATTGAATTGAATATACACAAGTACGTGTCAATGAACACTTTTCTGAAAACTGATATGCGTGCACGTTATTTTTGAAACCA
Organism: Misgurnus anguillicaudatus; assembly: GCF_027580225.2. Classification (NCBI taxonomy): domain Eukaryota; kingdom Metazoa; phylum Chordata; class Actinopteri; order Cypriniformes; family Cobitidae; genus Misgurnus; species Misgurnus anguillicaudatus. Next base: position 36,265,156 of record NC_073350.2, on the reverse strand, counting down.
AAGACGGTAGAAATGTCAGTTTATGCAAATAGCCCCACGTGTAAACGTAGTCGAAAATGCAAATGAGCTGATGAAATGCAAACACTGATCACAGTGATGGTGGTTTGTTGAAATTAAAACTCAATTGTGCTGTCAATTACTTTTTCTTTCTCTCTTTTTCTGCACTAAATGGCAGTAGCATGGTTGTACTGTGCAGAGTAAAGGCTGGGTCCATGATTTCTGAAAGCCAATGTTGATATTTGAAATCACCTTAACATCACGCCCCTACCCCAATAGAATCTAGACTTTCTACTGATAGACCCGGCCCACACATATGCAATCCAGGCAAAGATGTCGGTAAGTAGACACGCCCCTTACTGCTGATTAGCTGTTTTGGTAGTCAGCCCGACTCCCTCTTTCAAAGCCATTTTCAGATATTGTGTACCCCGCCTTTAAGGGGTGGTATTATTATAATAAGATCCCCTTACAACATCATGTGGGGTCAAATTTTAATTACCTTATATATACTGTAAGTTACTGGGTTGAAATTTCACATTTTTAGGTTGATAGAAGCACTGGGAACCCAATTATTTCACTAAAACATGAAAAACGTAAATTGTTCATGCTATGTGACCTTTAATAAAACCTTATACAGTTGATATATTTTGTTAAAACGTATTGTATATTATGGGTTTGGATATGTACATAGTACATCAAGGACACATGAATTGGGTCATGACAACTCACCTGAGCCCCTTTCTGGATGTTCAAGCATGTATCTAGCCACCTCAACATTTTCTCCTCCCTTGTCACTACGTACACGGTGAGGCAAACCATGTGAACTGACAGCAGCAAGGAAACACTGGAGCACAGTTGATGCCCTGTTGTTTGTATTGGCTTGAAGATACATTATACGCCTACTGAATCCATCTATGCCTCCATGTATAACAATTCTCCATCTATAAAGATTTACAAATTTATCTGCAATAAGCTTTACTTACTTAGTAAATAAGATTTACTTAGTTATCTGCAATAAGCAGATAAGTAAGTGTTGACATTAAAGTTTTGTAAAACTTCTGATCTTGTCAGTCACTTAGTGATTTTCTAAAATCATCCATCATTTGCAAATTAGTAAATGCATTTCTCAAAACAATTTGGAAAGGTTTCAACAGCATACACTAGTGGAGAACCACTATAAGACTCTCTGGTCAATATTTCTTAAAGGGACACTTCACCCATTTGCATTATTCTTTGTATAGTTAGAACCCCAGTCATGTTTTTGAATGGTCGTGCATCATTTCCTTAGTTGACACTGAGACAGGAGAAATACAGATTTCAGTGTTGCACTTCCTTCTTTCAATGATGTAAAAATCATCACTTTGCATCATTGAAAGAAGGAAGTGCAATATCTTTGTTGAGGAAGTAAGACTACAAACACCCATTTTCTCTGTCACATAGGCACCAAATTCGAAATGTATGTTACATTTTGACCACAAATATGACACACTTTCAATAAAGATGAATGTTTCTACGGGTGAAATGCTCCTTTAAGCATAATGTCAGATAAGGCTAGAAACAGAAACAACTGTACACAGTAAACTGCATAAATGTACTGCCCTGCTAAAAAAACAATAAAACCATTACAGAAATTCTAATGGTTTCCATTAAAATACCAATAGGAACCTTAAGCTTTTACCATTACAATACAAGCACTACAGAATTCCTTTAGGATTTAATGGCCCCACCAATAGAACCCAACAAATACCAATGGAGACCAACAGAGACCATTATAGTTTCCAATACAACCAATAAAATTCCCATCACTAAATCCAATAGAATCTATTATATGGTTTCTTTTGATGTACACAAGTGATTAGATGATGTTGAAGATTTAACAAGTATTTTCATTGTTATCTGAGTAATTCTCTAAAGCTACAAAGAAAATAAATAAATAACTTTTTGTTAATAAACAGAATAAATAAAATTCTAACCTTATCAGTTTATGGTTACCATCTATGTGCCACAGGGAGAGAGGACCCGGAACAGAGTATGGCACTCTTGGGACAATGTTAAGTTGAAGCCCGCGAATAAAATTTCCAATAGGATCAACTTCTTTTAGATGAAGCCGCACCCGGAACTGCTGAACTCTTCAGAAGGAATGTTAGGTAGAATATGGATGATAATTTCCAGTAAAAACATAGCACAACATAACAACATATAACAATATAATCTTGCACATTATCCTTTTCACCAAAAATGCTAAGAAGTCCATCAAAACACAACTAACTTTTAATCCCATGTTTTCTTGCATGCATGGATGGACTTCTGTATTAACTTAAAAGTGTGACAACCTACCACACTCTCCCGTACAATATGTGAAAATTACGTGATCTCTTAATTACCTTATTCCTTGAGAATTAAGATGTCCAGTCACAGTCCTTATACCTGCGTTTGGGTAATGAGCAATAAAGTCAGAGATTACATGCTGGAGGTCTTCATCTGTGATGTCTGAATAAGTCTGTCGCACAGACAGTCCATATTCCGACATTCTCCTATGAACAGTTCTCTTGCTAACACAAAAAATTTGTGCTATGTCACCAACTCTAAAGTTGTTTTCTAGAAGAAATAGCAGCTGCTCCCTTGACATCACAGTGCTGAATCTGCATTGGTCCACCATCTGAATTATCATTTGCAATAAATGAAAAACATGCTCTTCATTAGGTAATTCTGCAATAGCAGCTAAAATTGTCAAGGCACTATATGTTCTCCAAGCTGATGACAACTCGATCAATCTCAGCTTCAGGTCTTAAAATTTCAGCTGCCAATATACCCAGGGCATCTGCAATATGGTCCAACTGGCTGAAAATAAAGATGGCAACATTTGAACATTAGATGACATTTGATGTGGTTAAAATGTGTTCATTTAAATGTGCTATGTACATAGCTACATAGGCTATATGCCGAAAACTATTAAAGACGTGAAAGTAAGGTTGGGGGATAAATTGCACAAATAACACTATTTTCTCACACTTTCAAAACACATCTAGTATTTAAATAATAATATATATTCAATATATGTACATACGTTTAAGCTGTAGGTTGCAAATTAGACTGTTTCCTGGAGCGAAAATGTATTATTGTGTTTAATGTGTAACCATGTTTTTTTATTATTACTGGAGCAAAATCATGGTTTTACTACACTAACCATGGTTTAACTATGGTTTTTTAAAACCATGTTTGTTAAAACCATGGTTATTTTGTGGTTAACATGGTTATACTTTAGTAACCATGTTTTTTGGTTTTAACTGTTGTACAACCATTAACTTTCGCAAGGGCACATGAGCATTCTGTGTCTGCGTGAAATAATCAAATGACATATATGGGGTAACTGGAAATTAAGACTCTTGAAAACAAAACAAACTCCGCTCCACATCACAAAAAGTTTAAACCGTTGAAAAACGTAATAATTTCATAAACGGCATTTTGAAAGGCTGACTGACTGACCTAGAAATATCTGCTGCCATGTTTCCCAGTACCGCTGACTGTTTACGTAGGTGTAGATGCTCTTGGTATTAACTTCCGCTGTGATGATTTAACCGCTTATGACACGGAAGTTTCACCGCAACTGTCAATGTGGTTCAGATAGTAGGCTACCCTAAATAACTTAAGTGGCACATTTAGCAAGATTTAGGTTAATTTTAGACTTCACTGAGCATATTAGCAGTTATATTTCTTAAAATGCTAATGTATGCTAATTGTTGAAGCCTTAAAAGAACACGTTTATTAATAAGAGCTTTCAAATGAACTCAATTTACCCTTATTCAATGAACACATCATCATCATTAGGCATAAACACCAGTCTATATAACCAATAGTTATCACCATATTCAACCAAATATGAAACCTGAAACCATGACACAACGCAGTTTTTTAATAAACATCATAATCATTCAAATGCAGCATCAAAGGCATACAGGGCAGTTAAAAGTAGTCTACATCACAAATACATTTAAATTTAACGTGTGACACCTGAATGCTGCAATCTTAGTCCTCTCTTTCAACACATTCCCTATCCTAGTCAAGCTTTTGATTTGTTTTCAAATAAGTTGTCAGGAGGTTAACAACAAACATAAGGCATTGATGTCGAACTTGGCTGACCAACAAGCAGTTAACTTAGCCATCAGTCTTACTTTAATGGGTTTAAATTAGACCAGTGTGTAAGCTTTGTGTACATGACATATATATAAAACATCAAAGAAAAAGACCAAAACATTGACCAATTGTCTAAACATGTTTAATTTGACGTTTGTGCTTGGGGGTCACCTACCGGCAGACATGGGAACTGCAATACTTTTGATTAGTGAGTGTGGCCTTCTAGTTCTCAAAAATATTTTATGCTTAGGTTACTCAGTCTACCTACTAAAACAATAACATTAAACAAATAAAATGGGGAAATATGTATTATTTTATTTCATAAATCATAATTGCTCAGGTCTTGGGGTATACAACAAAATAAATATATACAATTATACAAATAATCTAAATCTCACTATTCATAAAAGTTCTTAAACTTGTAAACTCAGTGTAAACATGTTTAATTTATGTTAACTTACACATTCGATTCACCCTGCAGATATATTGTATATATTTGCACAGAATGTAACAAATATTATATTGCCTGGGAATAAATAGTCAAAAAAAGTAAAGTAGATAATACATAAATATTAATAGATAATGTGGCGTGAAGGTATAAAGTTATATAAGGTGAAATTTACACATTTATCTATTGTTATATATACAATTTTATCTTATTTAAAAATGGATGAATATATTAATTAGGAAATATAACTAGTTTTAACAAACATGCATTACTAAAAACATTACTGGTGTGCATTTTGAGGCAAAACAAAGGGCACTGACAGATTTACAGATATGTCAGTGCAAGTTGTTTTCAGTTTGGACAGCTCTTACATTTATTTTAGTCTAGGACTAATCTAATCCCTGTCCGGGAAACCGTCCCATATGTTTCAACATGCCAAAACCTTTACTCACAACAGTAAACCATTAGGAACACATACTGTAGCCACCCGAACATGCATGACAAACACTTTATTACTGTTATTTTAAGTTAATGTGGCTGTTAATGTATATTGTCTGAACATACTTGAATAACTTAGTATCATTTAAATAAATAATGTCGTTGACATATGTCTTCAAATGAACTTTAAATACTCAAACATCTGAATGTTAAGATTTTTCCCCTCTTTTCTCAATTGTTTGTCTATATGAAGTTCAAAAGGTTCTGGAGGAGCCTAATCATTTAGTCATGTGGCCAGTTGCATAAACATAGTTGTTTTGACTTTGTCTTAAGAATGAATATGACTAACTAGCAATTAGTTAGGGCTAATCAGTCTTATTATTTGTATTTAAATTAGACCAATCTACCTTTCTAACACTTAAAACACCAGTCTGGGGGGGGGGTTGAAGTTTCCCTTAAGCCACAGCCTCATGTTCAAGCTCTTTGAAGGTTGGGGTGTTGAAGTTTGGGCTCAATCCTTGGCCTTAGGTTCACAACTCCCTTCGAGGACAGAAAGCCCAGGTAATTTACCATTACACCGTGTTCCAAATTATTATGAACATGCCATTTTTGTTTATTTTTCCAATACAGTCAGTAAGTTCACTTAAAAATGTATTAAGTAATTAATTCCTGTAACAATTTATATCTGGTGGATCTAAACAGAAATTATTGAACTATTATAAGATTTATGAGTGATTCACAGTACAGACAGATTTGAATATATAAAGGTTTTTGTATATGTTTTTTTTCACAATATGATATAAAGGGCATAATGTCTTTTGAAATAAATTTACTTTCATGGAGGATAATACACCATCCCATGCTGCAAAAACCATCACTGACTATTTTAATTAATATGGGCATAAAATAAGAAAGAAATCAAGGTATTACCACCATCATCCGCTGACCCGAGTCCTATTTAAGAGCCTGTGGTGCATCATTATATGAAAGATCTGTGAGGTGGACAGAACAAAAGTTACAAAGCATAAACTTTCATCAACAATGAATCAATTAAAAACATCAACTTAGGGATGCAATACTAGCGTCTTCAAGTGGAATAAAGACAAAACCTATACTTGTATACTTACAAGTTTAATGAATGGGAGAGTTAAAGTCATGTCAAAGATATGTCCATATATTATTATGTAACTTGTGTAAATACATTATTTATTTTACATTGTGTTTTTTTTGGACAATGTTTGTTTTGTGTCCATGCAGCACATTTGACAGATATATGTTTTTGGATCATTTAAATCGATTATATCATTATCAGTATGTTTAAAGTGCATAATAATTTGTAACAGCATATTTTGCATATTTTTCTAAGTATTAAAGTATACTTTGACATATTTATTTCATTTAAATAGAATAACATCCACACTGTCATATAAGCGTTGAGTGAAAATTAGAATTTGTAAACTTACTGACTGTATTGGGAAAATAAACAAAAATGGCATCTACATAATAATTTGGAACACAGTGTAATTATCAAGAATAAATGGGCAGGTGAACTAGTAAACCGTCTGTTACATACCTCCACTTCACTGAATTAATAAACAGAGAAAACAATAAATCACTGTTGAGTAAGAATGAAACAAACTTCTTGTGATGGTAAACTGGGTCAAAGAGTACTAGTACATACACACATTGAATGATTACAAACTACATTTACTACAGTAGTCAGTAGAACAATGTAACTGCCACAGTTAAATTACTTTGATCAGGCTATATAAATAAAAACAAAAAATATTATTAAAATTAACTTTAATAATAAAGACAACATATCTGTTAAACTTATACATTCATGTTCCTCTAGAATAAAGGATCAACACAGTTGTGGTCACACAAAAAGCTACCAGAAGCTAATAGTGGCTTTAACTACTATATTAGCAAATCTGCCAACTTTCAAACCAGTTCTGAACCGCACAGAAAAGTTAAAGAAATTAAATTCAGTAGGTGACTCACCCCACGATTATTGTTCACATTTCTATTAAGTGTCCCCTTGTTGTTGGAAATGAAGTTCAATCAGATCTTGTTAAAAACTCGTTACAAACACAAGTAGTTATTTGGAGATGACGTATGTGTCACACGTGCTTAGAGACGACGTATGTATCACACGTGCTTAGAGACGACGTGGGTATCAGACGTGCTTAGTGGCGACGTGGGTATCAGACGTGCTTAGTGGCGACGTATGTATCAGACGTGTTGTACGGCGACGTACATAGTTCAGACGTACTAAGTACACGTAATTTTTATGTAAATTTCGAACATACGCCGTCGTGACGTCGCCGCCGGTAAACGATTCTTCCATGCACTCGCCGTGACGTCACCGCCGGTCTTCCATCTGCAGTCCCTATCAAATCCATTCAAAACTCCACACGGACTGGCGGCGACGGAAGGTTAGGCTGCTCCTTATCCTTCTCCAGGTTAGGCTTTGAATTGGCAGCAATCACTCGCCATACCCTCGGGTAGAGCGACCGACCCCGAGGGCGACGTCCTCGGACTTAAGGCGCCCGAGCAGCGGCCGTGGGAAAATCCGGAGACGGCCCCCCGTATCTCCGCCGCGGAAAGGGCCAGATACTAGCGGGTGGGCTCGTTCGAAAGGGCCCCTCCGGCGGACCGACCGACCCGAAGTTCGAAGGCCCCGGGCCCGAGGCGCCCGAGATACGGCCGTTCGAAGTTTTCCGAAATTCGACCGGAAGTATCTCCGGTCCACGGGGTCGCACGAACTCGGGGCCGGCGTCGCCGGAAAGCCCCGGGAAAGACCTTTCGAACGAGACCGGTCACGCCTCCGGCGGACGAACGCAGCGGACGCTACGGGCGAGCAAACTCCGGACGAGCGTTTTTTTTTTTTTTCGAATCGCCGTATCTCGGCCGCGGAAAGGGTCGGAGGGTCGAGGGCGGGCTCGTTCGAAAGGTCCCCTCGGGTAGAGCGAACGACCCCGAGGGCGACGTCCTGGGACTTAAGGCGCCCGAGCAGCGGCCGTGGGAAATTCCGGAGACGGCACCCCGTATCTCCGCTGCGGAAAGGGCCAGATACTCGCGGGTGGGCTCGTTCGAAAGGGCCCCTCCGGATGACCGACCGACCCGAAGGTCGAAGGACCCGGGCTCGAGGCGCCGGAGCGGCGCTGTAACGAAATTCGGATTTTCGACCGGAAGTATCTCCGGTCCCCCGGGCCGACCGTGGGAAAATCCGGAGACGGCCCCCCCGTATCTCCGCCGCGGAAGGGGCCAGATACACGCGGGTGGGCTCGTTCGAAAGGGCCCCTCCGGCGGACCGACCGACCCGAAGTTCGAAGGCCCCGGGCCCGAGGCGCCCGAGATACGGCCGTTCGAAGTTTTCCGAAATTCGACCGGAAGTATCTCCGGTCCCCGGGGTCGCACGGACTCGGGGCCGGCGTCGCCGAAAAGCCCCGGGAAAGACCTTTCGAACGAGACCGGCCGCGCCTCCGGCGGACGAACGCAGCGGACGCTACGGGCGCGCGAACTCCGGACCAGCGTTTTTTTTTTCAATCCGCCGTATCTCGGCCGCGGAAAGGGTCGGAGGGTCGAGGGCGGGCTCGTTCGAAAGGTCCCCTCGGGTAGAGCGACCGACCCCGAGGGCGACGTCCTCGGACTTAAGGCGCTCGAGCAGCGGCCGTGGGAAAATCCGGAGACGGCCCCCCGTATCTCCGCCGCGGAAAGGGCCAGATACTCGCGGGTGGGCTGGATCGAAAGGGCCCCTCCGGCGGACCAATCGACCCGAAGGTCGAAGGCCCCGGGCCCGAGGCGCCGGAGAGGCGCGGTAACGAAATTCGGATATTCGACCGGAAGTATCTCCGGTCCACGGGGTCGCACGGACTCGGGGCCGGCGTCGCCGGAAAGCCCCGGGAAAGACCTTTCGAACGAGACCGGCCGCGCCTCCGGCGGACGAACGCAGCGGACGCTACGGGCGCGCGAACTCCGGACCAGCTTTTTTTTTTTCGATCCGCCGTATCTCGGCCGCGGAAAGGGTCGGAGGGTCGAGGGTGGGCTCGTTCGAAAGGTCCCCTCGGGTAGAGCGACCGACCCCGAGGGCGACGTCCTCGGACTTAAGGCGCCCGAGCAGCGGCCGTGGGAAAATCCGGAGACGGCCCCCCGTATCTCCGCCGGGGAAAGGGCCAGATACTCGAGGGTGGGCTCGTTCGAAAGGGCTCCTCCGGCGGACCAATCGACCCGAAGGTCGAAGGCCCCGGGCCCGAGGCGCCGGAGCGGCGCGGGAACGAAATTCGGATATTCGACCGGAAGTATCTCCGGTCCACGGGGTCGCACGGACTCGTGGCCGGCGTCGCCGGAAAGCCCCTGGAAAGACCTTTCGAACGAGACCGGTCACGCCTCCGGCGGACGAACGCAGCGGACGCTACGGGCGAGCAAACTCCGGCCGAGCGTTTTTTTTTTCGAACCGCCGTATCTCGGCCGCGGAAAGGGTCGGAGGGTCGAGGGCGGGCTCGTTCGAAAGGTCCCCTCGGGTAGAGCGACCGACCCCGAGGGCGACGTCCTGGGACTTAAGGCGCCCGAGCAGCGGCCGTGGGAAATTCCGGAGACGGCACCCCGTATCTCCGCTGCGGAAAGGGCCAGATACTCGCGGGTGGGCTCGTTCGAAAGGGCCCCTCCGGCGGCCTGACCGACCCGAAGGTCGAAGGACCCGGGCCCGAGGCGCCGGAGCGGCGCTGTAACGAAATTCGGATTTTCGACCGGAAGTATCTCCGGTCCCCCGGGCCGACCGAGGCGCACCCTCCCGGCCGCGGACCCGGCGGGTAGGGCGAACAGGTGCCATCAGGTATATAGCTAAGTCGATCGGGGTTGACCAACTGTCGGAGAGGCGAAAGCTCCAGAACCTAAGTCGATGGGGTTGACCAACTGCTGGAGAAGTGAAAGCTCCAGAGCCTAAGTCAATTGGGGTTGACCAACTGTCGGAGAGGTGAAAGCTCTAGAACCTAAGTCGATTGAGGTTGACCAACTGCTGGAAACTCGAACGCTCCAAAACCTAAGTCGATTGAGGTTGACCAACTGCTGGAAACGCGAACGCTCCAAAACCTAAGTCGATTGGGGTTGACCAACTGCTGGAAAATCTTTCGGGTTGACCAACGGTTGGAGAAATTTTGGGGTTGACCAACTGTTTGGTTCTCCAGAAGGGCCGGGAGGATGGGGCTTAGTCCGGTGGGGGAGTGCTTAAGAGTGGGATGGCAGGGACCGACTGGTGCGCCGGGTACGAGCTCCAGGGTGTCCGTCGCGGGTGTCCAAAGCCGGCCTCGGGTGCACGGTGGTCGGGTTGACGGGGCGATGTTCCAGGGGTCGTATCTCGGCCGGGGAAGGGGGTACGGAGACGGGGGTGGGGTCGTTGGAAAGGGCCCCTCCTGGAGGATGAGGGACCCAAAGGGCTAAGGTCTCGGTCTTAAGGCGCCCGAGCTACGGCCGTTTAAATGTGCAGCGGTGGAAGTCCGTATCTCCGGCCCCCGGGGTCGCACGGACCCGAGGCTTGTGTCCCCGGAAAGCCCCGAGAGAGACCTTTCGAACGAGACCGGCCGCGCCTCCGGCGGACGAACGCAGCGGACGCTACGGGCGCGCGAACTCCGGACGAGCGGGTTTTTTTTTCGAATCGCCGTATCTCGGCCGCGGAAAGGGTCGGAGGGTCGAGGGCGGGCTCGTTCGAAAGGTCCCCTCGGGTAGAGCGACCGACCCCGAGGGCGACGTCCTCGGACTTAAGGCGCCCGAGCAGCGGCAGTGGGAAAATCCGGAGACGGCCCCCCGTATCTCCGCCGCGGAAAGGGCCAGATACTCGCGGGTGGGCTCGATCGAAAGGGCCCCTCCGGCGGACCAATCGACCCGAAGGTCGAAGGTCCCGGGCCCGAGGCGCCGGAGCGGCGCGGTAACGAAATTCGGATATTCGACCGGAAGTATCTCCGGTCCACGGGGTCGCACGGACTCGGGGCCGGCGTCGCCGAAAAGCCCCGGGAAAGACCTTTCGAACGAGACCGGCCGCGCCTCCGGCGGACGAACGCAGCGGACGCTACGGGCGCGCGAACTCCGGACCAGCGTGTTTTTTTTTCGATCCGCCGTATCTCGGCCGCGGAAAGGGTCGGAGGGTCGAAGGCGGGCTCGTTCGAAAGGTCCCCTCGGGTAGAGCGACCGACCCCGAGGGCGACATCCTCGGACTTAAGGCGCCCGAGCAGCGGCCGTGGGAAAATCCGGAGACGGCCCCCCGTATCTCCGCCGCGGAAAGGGCCAGATACTCGCGGGTGGGCTCGATCGAAAGGGCCCCTCCGGCGGCCTGACCGACCCGAAGGTCGAAGGACCCGGGCCCGAGGCGCCGGAGCGGCGCTGTAACGAAATTCGGATTTTCGACCGGAAGTATCTCCGGTCCCCCGGGCCGACCGAGGCGCACCCTCCCGGCCGCGGACCCGGCGGGTAGGGCGAACAGGTGCCATCAGGTATATAGCTAAGTCGATTGGGGTTGACCAACTGTCGGAGAGGCGAAAGCTCCAGAACCTAAGTCGATGGGGTTGACCAACTGCTGGAGAAGTGAAAGCTCCAGAGCCTAAGTCGATTGGGGTTGACCAACTGTCGGAGAGGCGAAAGCTCCAGAACCTAAGTCGATTGGGGTTGACCAACTGCTGGAAAATCTTTCGGGTTGACCAACGGTTGGAGAAATTTTGGGGTTGACCAACTGGTTCTCCAGAAGGGCCGGGAGGATGGGGCTTAGTCCGGTGGGGGAGTGCTTAAGAGTGGGATGGCAGGGACCGAACGGTGCGCCGGGTACGAGCTCCAGGGTGTCCGTCGCGGGGTCCAAAGCCGGCCTCGGGTGCACGGTGGTCGGGTTGACGGGGCGATGTTCCCGGGGTCGTATCTCGGCCGGGGAAGGGGGTACGGAGACGGGGGTGGGGTCGTTGGAAAGGGCCCCTCCTGGAGGATGAGGGACCCAAAGGGCTAAGGACTCGGTCTTAAGGCGCCCGAGCTACGGCCGTTTAAAGGTGCAGCGGTGGAAGTCCGTATCTCCGGCCCCCGGAGTCGCACGGACCCGAGGCTGGCGTCCCCGGAAAGCCCCGAGGGAGACCTTTCGAACGAGACCGGCCGTGCCTCCGGCGGACGAACTCAGCGGACGCTACGGGCGTGCGAACTCCGGACGAGCGTTTTTTTTTTTTCGAACCGCCGTATCTCGGCCGCGGAAAGGGTCGGAGGGTCGAGGGCGGGCTCGTTCTAAAGGTCCCCTCGGGTAGAGCGACCGACCCCGAGGGCGACGTCCTCGGACTTAAGGCGCCCGAGCAGCGGCAGTGGGAAAATCCGGAGACGGCCCCCCGTATCTCCGCCGCGGAAAGGGCCAGATACTCGCGGGTGGGCTCGATCGAAAGGGCCCCTCCGGCGGACCAATCGACCCGAAGGTCGAAGGCCCCGGGCCCGAGGCGCCGGAGCGGCGCGGTAACGAAATTCGGATATTCGACCGAAAGTATCTCCGGTCCACGGGGTCGCACGGACTCGCGGGTGGGCTCGTTCGAAAGGGCTCCTCCGGCGGACCAATCGACCCGAAGGTCGAAAGCCCCGGGCCCGAGGCGCCGGAGCGGCGCGGGAACGAAATTCGGATATTCGACCGGAAGTATCTCCGGTCCCCCGGGCCGACCGAGGCGCCCCCTCCCGGCCGCGGACCCGGCGGGTTCCCCCTTCGCGGGGGACGGTAGGGCGAACAGGTGCCATCAGGTATATAGCTAAGTCGATTGGGGTTGACCAACTGTCGGAGAGGCGAAAGCTCCAGAACCTAAGTCGATGGGGTTGACCAACTGCTGGAGAAGTGAAAGCTCCAGAGCCTAAGTCGATTGGGGTTGACCAACTGTCGGAGAGGCGAAAGCTCCAGAACCTAAGTCGATTGGGGTTGACCAACTGCTGGAAAATCTTTCGGGTTGACCAACGGTTGGAGAAATTTTGGGGCTGACCAACTGGTTCTCCAGAAGGGCCGGGAGGATGGGGCTTAGTCCGGTGGGGGAGTGCTTAAGAGTGGGATGGCAGGGACCGAACGGTGCGCCGGGTACGAGCTCCAGGGTGTCCGTCGCGGGGTCCAAAGCCGGCCTCGGGTGCACGGTGGTCGGGTTGACGGGGCAATGTTCCCGGGGTCGTATCTCGGCCGGGGAAGGGGGTACGGAGACGGGGGTGGGGTCGTTGGAAAGGGCCCCTCCTGGAGGATGAGGGACCCAAAGGGCTAAGGACTCGGTCTTAAGGCGCCCGAGCTACGGCCGTTTAAAGGTGCAGCGGTGGAAGTCCGTATCTCCGGCCCCCGGAGTCGCACGGACCCGAGGCTGGCGTCCCCGGAAAGCCCCGAGGGAGACCTTTCGAACGAGACCGGCCGTGCCTCCGGCGGACGAACTCAGCGGACGCTACGGGCGTGCGAACTCCGGACGAGCGTTTTTTTTTTTCGAACCGCCGTATCTCGGCCGCGGAAAGGGTCGGAGGGTCGAGGGCGGGCTCGTTCTAAAGGTCCCCTCGGGTAGAGCGACCGACCCCGAGGGCGACGTCCTCGGACTTAAGGCGCTCGAGCAGCGGCAGTGGGAAAATCCGGAGACGGCCCCCCGTATCTCCGCCGCGGAAAGGGCCAGATACTCGCGGGTGGGCTCGATCGAAAGGGCCCCTCCGGCGGACCAATCGACCCGAAGGTCGAAGGCCCCGGGCCCGAGGCGCCGGAGCGGCGCGGTAACGAAATTCGGATATTCGACCGAAAGTATCTCCGGTCCACGGGGTCGCACGGACTCGGGGCCGGCGTCGCCGGAAAGCCCCGGGAAAGACCTTTCGAACGAGACCGGGCGCGCGAACTCCGGACCAGCGTTTTTTTTTTTCAATCCGCCGTATCTCGGCCGCGGAAAGGGTCGGAGGGTCGAGGGCGGGCTCGTTCGAAAGGTCCCCTCGGGTAGAGCGACCGACCCCGAGGGCGACGTCCTCGGACTTAAGGCGCCCGAGCAGCGGCCGTGGGAAAATCCGGAGACGTCCCCCCGTATCTCCGCCGGGGAAAGGGCCAGGTACTCGTGGGTGGGCTCGTTCGAAAGGGCTCCTCCGGCGGACCAATCGACCCGAAGGTCGAAGGCCCCGGGCCCGAGGCGCCGGAGCGGCGTGGGAACGAAATTCGGATATTCGACCGGAAGTATCTCCGGTCCACGGGGTCGCACGGACTCGGGGCCGGCGTCGCCGGAAAGCCCCGGGAAAGACCTTTCGAACGAGACCGGCCGCGCCTCCGGCGGACGAACGCAGCGGACGCTACGGGCGCGCGAACTCCGGACCAGCGTTTTTTTTTTTTCAATCCGCCGTATCTCGGCCGCGGAAAGGGTCGGAGGGTCGAGGGCGGGCTCGTTCGAAAGGTCCCCTCGGGTAGAGCGACCGACCCCGAGGGCGACGTCCTCGGACTTAAGGCGCTCGAGCAGCGGCCGTGGGAAAATCCGGAGATGGCCCCCCGTATCTCCGCCGCGGAAAGGGCCAGATACTCGCGGGTGGGCTCGATCGAAAGGGCCCCTCCGGCGGACCAATCGACCCGAAGGTCGAAGGCCCCGGCCCCGGGCCCGAGGCGCCGGAGAGGCGCGGTAACGAAATTCGGATATTCGACCGGAAGTATCTCCGGTCCACGGGGTCGCACGGACTCGGGGCCGGCGTCGCCGGAAAGCCCCGGGAAAGACCTTTCGAACGAGACCGGCCGCGCCTCCGGCGGACGAACGCAGCGGACGCTACGGGCGCGCGAACTCCGGACCAGCGTTTTTTTTTTTCAATCCGCCGTATCTCGGCCGCGGAAAGGGTCGGAGGGTCGAGGGCGGGCTCGTTCGAAAGGTCCCCTCGGGTAGAGCGACCGACCCCGAGGGCGACGTCCTCGGACTTAAGGCGCCCGAGCAGCGGCCGTGGGAAAATCCGGAGACGTCCCCCCGTATCTCCGCCGGGGAAAGGGCCAGGTACTCGTGGGTGGGCTCGTTCGAAAGGGCTCCTCCGGCGGACCAATCGACCCGAAGGTCGAAGGCCCCGGGCCCGAGGCGCCGGAGCGGCGTGGGAACGAAATTCGGATATTCGACCGGAAGTATCTCCGGTCCACGGGGTCGCACGGACTCGGGGCCGGCGTCGCCGGAAAGCCCCGGGAAAGACCTTTCGAACGAGACCGGCCGCGCCTCCGGCGGACGAACGCAGCGGACGCTACGGGCGCGCGAACTCCGGACCAGCGTTTTTTTTTTTTCAATCCGCCGTATCTCGGCCGCGGAAAGGGTCGGAGGGTCGAGGGCGGGCTCGTTCGAAAGGTCCCCTCGGGTAGAGCGACCGACCCCGAGGGCGACGTCCTCGGACTTAAGGCGCTCGAGCAGCGGCCGTGGGAAAATCCGGAGATGGCCCCCCGTATCTCCGCCGCGGAAAGGGCCAGATACTCGCGGGTGGGCTCGATCGAAAGGGCCCCTCCGGCGGACCAATCGACCCGAAGGTCGAAGGCCCCGGCCCCGGGCCCGAGGCGCCGGAGAGGCGCGGTAACGAAATTCGGATATTCGACCGGAAGTATCTCCGGTCCACGGGGTCGCACGGACTCGGGGCCGGCGTCGCCGGAAAGCCCCGGGAAAGACCTTTCGAACGAGACCGGCCGCGCCTCCGGCGGACGAACGCAACGGACGCTACGGGCGGGCGAACTCCGGACCAGCGTTTTTTTTTTTTCGATCCGCCGTATCTCGGCCGCGGAAAGGGTCGGGGGGTCGAGGGCGGGCTCGTTCGAAAGGTCCCCTCGGGTAGAGCGACCGACCCCGAGGGCGACGTCCTCGGACTTAAGGCGCCCGAGCAGCGGCCGTGGGAAAATCCGGAGACGGCCCCCCGTATCTCCGCCGGGGAAAGGGCCAGATACTCGCGGGTGGGCTCGTTCGAAAGGGCTCCTCCGGCGGACCAATCGACCCGAAGGTCGAAAGCCCCGGGCCCGAGGCGCCGGAGCGGCGCGGGAACGAAATTCGGATATTCGACCGGAAGTATCTCCGGTCCCCCGGGCCGACCGAGGCGCCCCCTCCCGGCCGCGGACCCGGCGGGTTCCCCCTTCGCGGGGGACGGTAGGGCGAACAGGTGCCATCAGGTATATAGCTAAGTCGATTGGGGTTGACCAACTGTCGGAGAGGCGAAAGCTCCAGAACCTAAGTCGATGGGGTTGACCAACTGCTGGAGAAGTGAAAGCTCCAGAGCCTAAGTCGATTGGGGTTGACCAACTGTCGGAGAGGCGAAAGCTCCAGAACCTAAGTCGATTGGGGTTGACCAACTGCTGGAAAATCTTTCGGGTTGACCAACGGTTGGAGAAATTTTGGGGTTGACCAACTGGTTCTCCAGAAGGGCCGGGAGGATGGGGCTTAGTCCGGTGGGGGAGTGCTTAAGAGTGGGATGGCAGGGACCGAACGGTGCGCCGGGTACGAGCTCCAGGGTGTCCGTCGCGGGGTCCAAAGCCGGCCTCGGGTGCACGGTGGTCGGGTTGACGGGGCGATGTTCCCGGGGTCGTATCTCGGCCGGGGAAGGGGGTACGGAGACGGGGGTGGGGTCGTTGGAAAGGGCCCCTCCTGGAGGATGAGGGCCCCAAAGGGCTAAGGTCTCGGTCTTAAGGCGCCCGAGCTACGGCCGTTTAAAGGTGCAGCGGTGGAAGTCCGTATCTCCGGCCCCCGGAGTCGCACGGACCCGAGGCTGGCGTCCCCGGAAAGCCCCGAGGGAGACCTTTCGAACGAGACCGGCCGTGCCTCCGGCGGACGAACTCAGCGGACGCTACGGGCGTGCGAACTCCGGACGAGCGTTTTTTTTTTTTCGAACCGCCGTATCTCGGCCGCGGAAAGGGTCGGAGGGTCGAGGGCGGGCTCGTTCGAAAGGTCCCCTCGGGTAGAGCGACCGACCCCGAGGGCGACGTCCTCGGACTTAAGGCGCCCGAGCAGCGGCAGTGGGAAAATCCGTAGACGGCCCCCCGTATCTCCGCCGCGGAAAGGGCCAGATACTCGCGGGTGGGCTCGATCGAAAGGGCCCCTCCGGCGGACCAATCGACCCGAAGGTCGAAGGCCCCGGGCCCGAGGCGCCGGAGCGGCGCGGTAACGAAATTCGGATATTCGACCGGAAGTATCTCAGGTCCACGGGGTCGCACGGACTCGGGGCCGGCGTCGCCGGAAAGCCCCGGGAAAGACCTTTCGAACGAGACCGGCCGCGCCTCCGGCGGACGAACGCAGCGGACGCTACGGGCGCGCGAACTCCGGACCAGCGTTTTTTTTTTCGATCCGCCGTATCTCCGCCGCGGAAAGGGTCGGAGGGTCGAGGGCGGGCTCGTTCGAAAGGTCCCCTCGGGTAGAGCGACCGACCCCGAGGGCGACGTCTTCGGACTTAAGGCGCCCGAGCAGCGGCCGTGGGAAAATCCGGAGACGGCCCCCTGTATCTCCGCCGGGGAAAGGGCCAGATACTCGCGGGTGGGCTCGTTCGAAAGGGCTCCTCCGGCGGACCAATCGACCCGAAGGTCGAAGGCCCCGGGCCCGAGGCGCCGGAGCGGCGTGGGAACGAAATTCGGATATTCGACCGGATGTATCTCCGGTCCACGGGGTCGCACGGACTCGGGGCCGGCGTCGCCGGAAAGCCCCGGGAAAGACCTTTCGAACGAGACCGGCCGCGCCTCCGGCGGACGAACGCAGCGGACGCTACGGGCGCGCGAACTCCGGACCAGCGTTTTTTTTTTCGATCCGCCGTATCTCGGCCGCGGAAAGGGTCGGAGGGTCGAGGGTGGGCTCGTTCGAAAGGTCCCCTCGGGTAGAGCGACCGACCCCGAGGGCGACGTCCTCGGACTTAAGGCGCCCGAGCAGCGGCCGTGGGAAAATCCGGAGACGGCCCCCCGTATCTCCGCCGGGGAAAGGGCCAGATACTCGCGGGTGGGCTCGTTCGAAAGTGCTCCTCCGGCGGACCAATCGACCCGAAGGTCGAAGGCCCCGGGCCCGAGGCGCCGGAGCGGCGCGGTAACGAAATTCGGATATTCGACCGGAAGTATCTCCGGTCCACGGGGTCGCACGGACTCGGGGCCGGCGTCGCCGGAAAGCCCCGGGAAAGACCTTTCGAACGAGACCGGCCGCGCCTCCGGCGGACGAAAGCAACGGACGCTACGGGCGGGCGAACTCCGGACCAGCGTTTTTTTTTTTTCGATCCGCCGTATCTCGGCCGCGGAAAGGGTCGGAGGGTCGAGGGCGGGCTCGTTCGAAAGGTCCCCTCGGGTAGAGCGACCGACCCCGAGGGCGACGTCCTCGGACTTAAGGCGCCCGAGCAGCGGCCGTGGGAAAATCCGGAGACGGCCCCCCGTATCTCCGCCGGGGAAAGGGCCAGATACTCGCGGGTGGGCTCGTTCGAAAGGGCTCCTCCGGCGGACCAATCGACCCGAAGGTCGAAAGCCCCGGGCCCGAGGCGCCGGAGCGGCGCGGGAACGAAATTCGGATATTCGACCGGAAGTATCTCCGGTCCCCCGGGCCGACCGAGGCGCCCCCTCCCGGCCGCGGACCCGGCGGGTTCCCCCTTCGCGGGGGACGGTAGGGCGAACAGGTGCCATCAGGTATATAGCTAAGTCGATTGGGGTTGACCAACTGTCGGAGAGGCGAAAGCTCCAGAACCTAAGTCGATGGGGTTGACCAACTGCTGGAGAAGTGAAAGCTCCAGAGCCTAAGTCGATTGGGGTTGACCAACTGTCGGAGAGGCGAAAGCTCCAGAACCTAAGTCGATTGGGGTTGACCAACTGCTGGAAAATCTTTCGGGTTGACCAACGGTTGGAGAAATTTTGGGGTTGACCAACTGGTTCTCCAGAAGGGCCGGGAGGATGGGGCTTAGTCCGGTGGGGGAGTGCTTAAGAGTGGGATGGCAGGGACCGAACGGTGCGCCGGGTACGAGCTCCAGGGTGTCCGTCGCGGGGTCCAAAGCCGGCCTCGGGTGCACGGTGGTCGGGTTGACGGGGCGATGTTCCCGGGGTCGTATCTCGGCCGGGGAAGGGGGTACGGAGACGGGGGTGGGGTCGTTGGAAAGGGCCCCTCCTGGAGGATGAGGGACCCAAAGGGCTAAGGACTCGGTCTTAAGGCGCCCGAGCTACGGCCGTTTAAAGGTGCAGCGGTGGAAGTCCGTATCTCCGGCCCCCGGAGTCGCACGGACCCGAGGCTGGCGTCCCCGGAAAGCCCCGAGGGAGACCTTTCGAACGAGACCGGCCGTGCCTCCGGCGGACGAACTCAGCGGACGCTACGGGCGTGCGAACTCCGGACGAGCGTTTTTTTTTTTCGAACCGCCGTATCTCGGCCGCGGAAAGGGTCGGAGGGTCGAGGGCGGGCTCGTTCTAAAGGTCCCCTCGGGTAGAGCGACCGACCCCGAGGGCGACGTCCTCGGACTTAAGGCGCCCGAGCAGCGGCAGTGGGAAAATCCGGAGACGGCCCCCCGTATCTCCGCCGCGGAAAGGGCCAGATACTCGCGGGTGGGCTCGATCGAAAGGGCCCCTCCGGCGGACCAATCGACCCGAAGGTCGAAGGCCCCGGGCCCGAGGCGCCGGAGCGGCGCGGTAACGAAATTCGGATATTCGACCGAAAGTATCTCCGGTCCACGGGGTCGCACGGACTCGGGGCCGGCGTCGCCGGAAAGCCCCGGGAAAGACCTTTCGAACGAGACCGGCCGCGCCTCCGGCGGACGAACGCAACGGACGCTACGGGCGGGCGAACTCCGGACCAGCGTTTTTTTTTTTTCGATCCGCCGTATCTCGGCCGCGGAAAGGGTCGGAGGGTCGAGGGCGGGCTCGTTCGAAAGGTCCCCTCGGGTAGAGCGACCGACCCCGAGGGCGACGTCCTCGGACTTAAGGCGCCCGAGCAGCGGCCGTGGGAAAATCCGGAGACGGCCCCCCGTATCTCCGCCGGGGAAAGGGCCAGATACTCGCGGGTGGGCTCGTTCGAAAGGGCTCCTCCGGCGGACCAATCGACCCGAAGGTCGAAAGCCCCGGGCCCGAGGCGCCGGAGCGGCGCGGGAACGAAATTCGGATATTCGACCGGAAGTATCTCCGGTCCCCCGGGCCGACCGAGGCGCCCCCTCCCGGCCGCGGACCCGGCGGGTTCCCCCTTCGCGGGGGACGGTAGGGCGAACAGGTGCCATCAGGTATATAGCTAAGTCGATTGGGGTTGACCAACTGTCGGAGAGGCGAAAGCTCCAGAACCTAAGTCGATGGGGTTGACCAACTGCTGGAGAAGTGAAAGCTCCAGAGCCTAAGTCGATTGGGGTTGACCAACTGTCGGAGAGGCGAAAGCTCCAGAACCTAAGTCGATTGGGGTTGACCAACTGCTGGAAAATCTTTCGGGTTGACCAACGGTTGGAGAAATTTTGGGGTTGACCAACTGGTTCTCCAGAAGGGCCGGGAGGATGGGGCTTAGTCCGGTGGGGGAGTGCTTAAGAGTGGGATGGCAGGGACCGAACGGTGCGCCGGGTACGAGCTCCAGGGTGTCCGTCGCGGGGTCCAAAGCCGGCCTCGGGTGCACGGTGGTCGGGTTGACGGGGCGATGTTCCCGGGGTCGTAACGGGGTCGCACGGACTCGGGGCCGGCGTCGCCGGAAAGCCCCGGGAAAGACCTTTCGAACGAGACCGGCCGCGCCTCCGGCGGACGAACGCAGCGGACGCTACGGGCGCGCGAACTCCGGACCAGCGTTTTTTTTTTTCGATCCGCCGTATCTCGGCCGCGGAAAGGGTCGGAGGGTCGAGGGCGGGCTCGTTCGAAAGGTCCCCTCGGGTAGAGCGACCGACCCCGAGGGCGACGTCCTGGGACTTAAGGCGCCCGAGCAGCGGCCGTGGGAAATTCCGGAGACGGCACCCCGTATCTCCGCTGCGGAAAGGGCCAGATACTCGCGGGTGGGCTCGTTCGAAAGGGCCCCTCCGGCGGACCGACCGACCCGAAGGTCGAAGGACCCGGGCCCGAGGCGCCGGAGCGGCGCTGTAACGAAATTCGGATTTTCGACCGGAAGTATCTCCGGTCCCCCGGGCCGACCGAGGCGCACCCTCCCGGCCGCGGACCCGGCGGGTTCCCCCTTCGCGGGGGACGGTAGGGCGAACAGGTGCCATCAGGTATATAGCTAAGTCGATTGGGGTTGACCAACTGTCGGAGAGGCGAAAGCTCCAGAACCTAAGTCGATGGGGTTGACCAACTGCTGGAGAAGTGAAAGCTCCAGAGCCTAAGTCAATTGGGGTTGACCAACTGTCGGAGAGGCGAAAGCTCTAGAACCTAAGTCGATTGAGGTTGACCAACTGCTGGAAACTCGAACGCTCCAAAACCTAAGTCGATTGAGGTTGACCAACTGCTGGAAACGCGAACGCTCCAAAACCTAAGTCGATTGGGGTTGACCAACTGCTGGAAAATCTTTCGGGTTGACCAACGGTTGGAGAAATTTTGGGGTTGACCAACTGTTTGGTTCTCCAGAAGGGCCGGGAGGATGGGGCTTAGTCCGGTGGGGGAGTGCTTAAGAGTGGGATGGCAGGGACCGAACGGTGCGCCGAGTATGAGCTCCAGGGTGTCCGTCGCGGGGTCCAAAGCCGGCCTCGGGTGCACGGTGGTCGGGTTGACGGGGCGATGTTCCCGGGGTCGTATCTCGGCCGGGGAAGGGGGTACGGAGACGGGGGTGGGGTCGTTGGAAAGGGCCCCTCCTGGAAGATGAGGGACCCAAAGGGCTAAGGTCTCGGTCTTAAGGCGCCCGAGCTACGGCCGTTTAAAGGTGCAGCGGTGGAAGTCCGTATCTCCGGCCCCCGGAGTCGCACGGACCCGAGGCTGGCGTCCCCGGAAAGCCCCGAGGGAGACCTTTCGAACGAGACCGGCCGCGCCTCCGGCGGACGAACGCAGCGGACGCTACGGGCGCGCGAACTCCGGACGAGCGTTTTTTTTCTTCGAACCGCCGTATCTCGGCCGCGGAAAGGGTCGGAGGGTCGAGGGCGGGGTCGTTCGAAAGGTCCCCTCGGGTAGAGCGACCGACCCCGAGGGCGACGTCCTCGAACTTAAGGCGCCCGAGCAGCGGCAGTGGGAAAATCCGGAGACGGCCCCCCGTATCTCCGCCGCGGAAAGGGCCAGATACTCGCGGGTGGGCTCGTTCGAAAGGGCTCCTCCGGCGGACCAATCGACCCGAAGGTCGAAGGCCCCGGGCCCGAGGCGCCGGAGCGGACGAACGCAGCGGACGCTACGGGCGCGCGAACTCCGGCCCAGCGTTTTTTTTTTCGATCCGCCGTATCTCGGCCGCGGAAAGGGTCGGAGGGTCGAGGGCGGGCTCGTTCGAAAGGTCCCCTCGGGTAGAGCGACCGACCCCGAGGGCGACGTCCTCGGACTTAAGGCGCCCGAGCAGCGGCCGTGGGAAAATCCGGAGACGGCCCCCCGTATCTCCGCCGGGGAAAGGGCCAGATACGGCGGACCAGGGCTCCTCCGGCGGACCAATCGACCCGAAGGTCGAAGGCCCCGGGCCCGAGGCGCCGGAGCGGACGAACGCAGCGGACGCTACGGGCGCGCGAACTCCGGCCCAGCGTTTTTTTTTTCGATCCGCCGTATCTCGGCCGCGGAAAGGGTCGGAGGGTCGAGGGCGGGCTCGTTCGAAAGGTCCCCTCGGGTAGAGCGACCGACCCCGAGGGCGACGTCCTCGGACTTAAGGCGCCCGAGCAGCGGCCGTGGGAAAATCCGGAGACGGCCCCCCGTATCTCCGCCGGGGAAAGGGCCAGATACTCGCGGGTGGGCTCGTTCGAAAGGGCTCCTCCGGCGGACCAATCGACCCGAAGGTCGAAGGCCCCGGGCCCGAGGCGCCGGAGCGGCGCGGGAACGAAATTCGGATATTCGACCGGAAGTATCTCCGGTCCACGGGGTCGCACGGACTCGTGGCCGGCGTCGCCGGAAAGCCCCTGGAAAGACCTTTCGAACGAGACCGGTCACGCCTCCGGCGGACGAACAAAGCGGACGCTACGGGCGAGCAAACTCCGGACGAGCGTTTTTTTTTTTTTTCGAACTGCCGTATCTTGGCCGCGGAAAGGGTCGGAGGGTCGAGGGTGGGCTCGTTCGAAAGGTCCCCTCGGGTAGAGCGACCGACCCCGAGGGCGACGTCCTGGGACTTAAGGCGCCCGAGCAGCGGCCGTGGGAAATTCCGGAGACGGCACCCCGTATCTCCGCTGCGGAAAGGGCCAGATACTCGCGGGTGGGCTCGTTCGAAAGGGCCCCTCCGGCGGACCGACCGACCCGAAGGTCGAAGGACCCGGGCCCGAGGCGCCGGAGCGGCGCTGTAACGAAATTCGGATTTTCGACCGGAAGTATCTCCGGTCCCCCAGGCCGACCGAGGCGCACCCTCCCGGCCGCGGACCCGGCGGGTTCCCCCTTCGCGGGGGACGGTAGGGCGAACAGGTGCCATCAGGTATATAGCTAAGTCGATTGGGGTTGACCAACTGTCGGAGAGGCGAAAGCTCCAGAACCTAAGTCGATGGGGTTGACCAACTGCTGGAGAAGTGAAAGCTCCAGAGCCTAAGTCAATTGGGGTTGACCAACTGTCGGAGAGGCGAAAGCTCTAGAACCTAAGTCGATTGAGGTTGACCAACTGCTGGAAACTCGAACGCTCCAAAACCTAAGTCGATTGAGGTTGACCAACTGCTGGAAACGCGAACGCTCCAAAACCTAAGTCGATTGGGGTTGACCAACTGCTGGAAAATCTTTCGGGTTGGCCAACGGTTGGAGAAATTTTGGGGTTGACCAACTGTTTGGTTCTCCAGAAGGGCCGGGAGGATGGGGCTTAGTCCGGTGGGGGAGTGCTTAAGAGTGGGATGGCAGGGACCGAACGGTGCGCCGAGTATGAGCTCCAGGGTGTCCGTCGCGGGGTCCAAAGCCGGCCTCGGGTGCACGGTGGTCGGGTTGACGGGGCGATGTTCCCGGGGTCGTATCTCGGCCGGGGAAGGGGTACGGAGACGGGGGTGGGGTCGTTGGAAAGGGCCCCTCCTGGAGGATGAGGGACCCAAAGGGCTAAGGTCTCGGTCTTAAGGCGCCCGAGCTACGGCCGTTTAAAGGTGCAGCGGTGGAAGTCCGTATCTCCGGCCCCCGGAGTCGCACGGACCCGAGGCTGGCGTCCCCGGAAAGCCCCGAGGGAGACCTTTCGAACGAGACCGGCCGCGCCTCCGGCGGACGAACGCAGCGGACGCTACGGGCGCGCGAACTCCGGACGAGCGTTTTTTTTCTTCGAACCGCCGTATCTCGGCCGCGGAAAGGGTCGGAGGGTCGAGGGCGGGGTCGTTCGAAAGGTCCCCTCGGGTAGAGCGACCGACCCCGAGGGCGACGTCCTCGAACTTAAGGCGCCCGAGCAGCGGCAGTGGGAAAATCCGGAGACGGCCCCCCGTATCTCCGCCGCGGAAAGGGCCAGATACTCGCGGGTGGGCTCGTTCGAAAGGGCTCCTCCGGCGGACCAATCGACCCGAAGGTCGAAGGCCCCGGGCCCGAGGCGCCGGAGCGGCGCGGGAACGAAATTCGGATATTCGACCGGAAGTATCTCCGGTCCACGGGGTCGCACGGACTCGTGGCCGGCGTCGCCGGAAAGCCCCTGGAAAGACCTTTCGAACGAGACCGGTCACGCCTCCGGCGGACGAACGCAGCGGACGCTACGGGCGAGCAAACTCCGGACGAGCGTTTTTTTTTTTTTCCGAACCGCCGTATCTCGGCCGCGGAAAGGGTCGGATGGTCGAGGGCGGGCTCGTTCGAAAGGTCCCCTCGGGTAGAGCGACCGACCCAGAGGGCGACGTCCTGGGACTTAAGGCGCCCGAGCAGCGGCCGTGGGAAATTCCGGAGACGGCACCCCGTATCTCCGCTGCGGAAAGGGCCAGATACTCGCGGGTGGGCTCGTTCGAAAGGGCCCCTCCGGCGGACCGACCGACCCGAAGGTCGAAGGACCCGGGCCCGAGGCGCCGGAGCGGCGCTGTAACGAAATTCGGATATTCGACCGGAAGTATCTCCGGTCCCCCGGGCCGACCGTGGGAAAATCCGGAGACGGCCCCCCGTATCTCCGCCGCGGAAGGGGCCAGATACTCGCGGGTGGGCTCGTTCGAAAGGGACCCTCCGGCGGACCGACCGACCCGAAGTTCGAAGGCCCCGGGCCCGAGGCGCCCGAGATACGGCCGTTCGAAGTTTTCCGAAATTCGACCGGAAGTATCTCCGGTCCCCGGGGTCGCACGGACTCGGGGCCGGCGTCGCCGAAAAGCCCCGGGAAAGACCTTTCGAACGAGACCGGCCGCGCCTCCGGCGGACGAACGCAGCGGACGCTACGGGCGCGCGAACTCCGGACCAGCGTGTTTTTTTTTCGATCCGCCGTATCTCGGCCGCGGAAAGGGTCGGAGGGTCGAGGGCGGGCTCGTTCGAAAGGTCCCCTCGGGTAGAGCGACCGACCCCGAGGGCGACGTCCTCGGACTTAAGGCGCCCGAGCAGCGGCCGTGGGAAAATCCGGAGACGGCCCCCCGTATCTCCGCCGCGGAAAGGGCCAGATACTCGCGGGTGGGCTCGATCGAAAGGGCCCCTCCGGCGGACCGACCTACCCGAAGGTCGATGGACCCGGGCCCGAGGCGCCGGAGCGGCGCTGTAACGAAATTCGGATTTTCGACCGGAAGTATCTCCGGTCCCCCGGGCCGACCGAGGCGCACCCTCCCGGCCGCGGACCCGGCGGGTTCCCCCTTCGCGGGGGACGGTAGGGCGAACAGGTGCCATCAGGTATATAGCTAAGTCGATCGGGGTTGACCAACTGTCGGAGAGGCGAAAGCTCCAGAACCTAAGTCGATGGGGTTGACCAACTGCTGGAGAAGTGAAAGCTCCAGAGCCTAAGTCGATTGGGGTTGACCAACTGTCGGAGAGGCGAAAGCTCTAGAACCTAAGTCGATTGAGGTTGACCAACTGCTGGAAACTCGAACGCTCCAAAACCTAAGTCGATTGAGGTTGACCAACTGCTGGAAACGCGAACGCTCCAAAACCTAAGTCGATTGGGGTTGACCAACTGCTGGAAAATCTTTCGGGTTGACCAACGGTTGGAGAAATTTTGGGGTTGACCAACTGTTTGGTTCTCCAGAAGGGCCGGGAGGATGGGGCTTAGTCCGGTGGGGGAGTGCTTAAGAGTGGGATGGCAGGGACCGAACGGTGCGCCGGGTACGAGCTCCAGGGTGTCCGTCGCGGGGTTCAAAGCCGGCCTCGGGTGCACGGTGGTCGGGTTGACGGGGCGATGTTCCCGGGGTCGTATCTCGGCCGGGGAAGGGGGTACGGAGACGGGGGTGGGGTCGTTGGAAAGGGCCCCTCCTGGAGGATGAGGGACCCAAAGGGCTAAGGTCTCGGTCTTAAGGCGCCCGAGCTACGGCCGTTTAAAGGTGCAGCGGTGGAAGTCCGTATCTCCGGCCCCCGGGGTCGCACGGACCCGAGGCTGGTGTCCCCGGAAAGCCCCGAGAGAGACCTTTCGAACGAGACCGGCCGCGCCTCCGGCGGACGAACGCAGCGGACGCTACGGGCGCGCGAACTCCGGACGAGCGTTTTTTTTTTCGAACCGCCGTATCTCGGTCGCGGAAAGGGTCGGAGGGTCGAGGGCGGGCTCGTTCGAAAGGTCCCCTCGGGTAGAGCGACCGACCCCGAGGGCGACGTCCTCGGACTTAAGGCGCCCGAGCAGCGGCAGTGGGAAAATCCGGAGACGGCCCCCCGTATCTCCGCCGCGGATGGGGCCAGATACTCGCGGGTGGGCTCGTTCGAAAGGGCCCCTCCGGCGGACCGAACGACCCGAAGTTCGAAGGCCCCGGGCCCGAGGCGCCCGAGATACGGCCGTTCGAAGTTTTCCGAAATTCAACCGGAAGTATCTCCGGTCCCCGGGATCGCACGGACTCGGGGCCGGCGTCGCCGAAAAGCCCCAGGAAAGACCTTTCGAACGAGACCGGCCGCGCCTCCGGCGGACGAACGCAGCGGACGCTACGGGCGCGCGAACTCCGGACCAGCGTTTTTTTTTTCGATCCGCCGTATCTCGGCCGCGGAAAGGGTCGGAGGGTCGAGGGCGGGCTCGTTCGAAAGGTCCCCTCGGGTAGAGCGACCGACCCCGAGGGCGACGTCCTCGGACTTAAGGCGCCCGAGCAGCGGCCGTGGTAAAATCCGGAGACGGCCCCCCGTATCTCCGCCGCGGAAAGGGCCAGATACTCGCGGGTGGGCTCGATCGAAAGGGCTCCTCCGGCGGACCAATCGACCCGAATGTCGAAGGCCCCGGGCCCGAGGCGCCGGAGCGGCGCGGTAACGAAATTCGGATATTCGACCGGAAGTATCTCCGGTCCACGGGGTCGCACGGACTCGGGGCCGGCGTCGCCGGAAAGCCCCGGGAAAGACCTTTCGAACGAGACCGGCCGCGCCTCCGGCGGACGAACGCAGCGGACGCTATGGGCGCGCGAACTCCGGACCAGCGTTTTTTTTTTTCGATCCGCCGTATCTCGGCCGCGGAAAGGGTCGGAGGGTCGAGGGCGGGCTCGTTCGAAAGGTCCCCTCGGGTAGAGCGACCGACCCCGAGGGCGACGTCCTCGGACTTAAGGCGCCCGAGCAGCGGCCGTGGGAAAATCCGGAGACGGCCCCCCGTATCTCCGCCGGGGAAAGGGCCAGATACTCGCGGGTGGGCTCGTTCGAAAGGGCTCCTCCGGCGGACCAATCGACCCGAAGATCGAAGGCCCCGGGCCCGAGGCGCCGGAGCGGCGCGGGAACGAAATTCGGATATTCGACCGGAAGTATCTCCGGTCCACGGGGTCGCACGGACTCGTGGCCGGCGTCGCCGGAAAGCCCCTGGAAAGACCTTTCGAACGAGACCGGTCACGCCTCCGGCGGACGAACGCATCGGACGCTACGGGCGAGCAAACTCCGGACGAGCGTTTTTTTTTTTTCGAACCGCCGTATCTCGGCCGCGGAAAGGGTCGGAGGGTCGAGGGCAGGCTCGTTCGAAAGGTCCCCTCGGGTAGAGCGACCAACCCCGAGGGCGACGTCCTGGGACTTAAGGCGCCCGAGCAGCGGCCGTGGGAAATTCCGGAGACGGCACCCCGTATCTCCGCTGCGGAAAGGGCCAGATACTCGCGGGTGGGCTCGTTCTAAAGGGCCCCTCCGGCGGACCGACCGACCCGAAGGTCGAAGGACCCGGGCCCGAGGCGCCGGAGCGGCGCTGTAACGAAATTCGGATTTTCGACCGGAAGTATCTCCGGTCCCCCGGGCCGACCGAGGCGCACCCTCCCGGCCGCGGACCCGGCGGGTTCCCCCTTCGCGGGGGACGGTAGGGCGAACAGGTGCCATCAGGTATATAGCTAAGTCGATCGGGGTTGACCAACTGTCGGAGAGGCGAAAGCTCCAGAACCTAAGTCGATGGGGTTGACCAACTGCTGGAGAAGTGAAAGCTCCAGAGCCTAAGTCGATTGGGGTTGACCAACTGTCGGAGAGGCGAAAGCTCTAGAACCTAAGTCGATTGAGGTTGACCAACTGCTGGAAACTCGAACGCTCCAAAACCTAAGTCGATTGAGGTTGACCAACTGCTGGAAACGCGAACGCTCCAAAACCTAAGTCGATTGGGGTTGACCAACTGCTGGAAAATCTTTCGGGTTGACCAACGGTTGGAGAAATTTTGGGGTTGACCAACTGTTTGGTTCTCCAGAAGGGCCAGGAGGATGGGGCTTAGTCCGGTGGGGGAGTGCTTAAGAGTGGGATGGCAGGGACCGAACGGTGCGCCGGGTACGAGCTCCAGGGTTGTCCGTCGCGGGGTCCAAAGCCGGCCTCGGGTGCACGGTGGTCGGGTTGACGGGGCGATGTTCCCGGGGTCGTATCTCGGCCGGGGAAGGGGGTACGGAGACGGGGGTGGGGTCGTTGGAAAGGGCCCCTCCTGGAGGATGAGGGACCCAAAGGGCTAAGGTCTCGGTCTTAAGGCGCCCGAGCTACGGCCGTTTAAAGGTGCAGCGGTTGAAGTCCGTATCTCCGGCCCCCGGGGTCGCACGGACCCGAAGCTGGCGTCCCCGGAAAGCCCCGAGAGAGACCTTTCGAACGAGACTGGCCGCGCCTCCGGCGGACGAACGCAGCGGACGCTACGGGCGCGCAAACTCCGGACGAGCGGTTTTTTTTTTTTCGAACCGCCGTATCTCGGCCGCGGAAAGGGTCGGAGGGTCGAGGGCGGGCTCGTTCGAAAGGTCCCCTCGGGTAGAGCGACCGACCCCGAGGGCGACGTCCTCGGACTTAAGGCGCCCGAGCAGCGGCAGTGGGAAAATCCGGAGACGGCCCCCCGTATCTCCGCCGCGGAAGGGGCCAGATACTCGCGGGTGGGCTCGTTCGAAAGGGCCCCTCCGGCGGACCGACCGACCCGAAGTTCGAAGGCCCCGGGCCCGAGGCGCCCGAGATACGGCCGTTCGAAGTTTTCCGAAATTCGACCGGAAGTATCTCCGGTCTTCGGGGTCGCACGGACTCGGGGCCGGCGTCGCCGAAAAGCCCCGGAAAAGACCTTTCGAACGAGACCGGCCGCGCCTCCGGCGGACGAACGCAGCGGACGCTACGGGCGCGCGAACTCCGGACCAGCGTGTTTTTTTTTTCGATCCGCCGTATCTCGGCCGCGGAAAGGGTCGGAGGGTCGAGGGCGGGCTCGTTCGAAAGGTCCCCTCGGGTAGAGCGACCGACCCCGAGGGCGACGTCCTCGGACTTAAGGCGCCCGAGCAGCGGCCGTGGGAAAATCCGGAGACGGCCCCCCGTATCTCCGCCGGGGAAAGGGCCAGATACTCGCGGGTGGGCTCGTTCGAAAGGGCTCCTCCGGCGGACCAATCGACCCGAAGGTCGAAGGCCCCGGGCCCGAGGCGCCGGAGCGGCGCGGGAACGAAATTCGGATATTCGACCGGAAGTATCTCCGGTCCACGGAGTCGCACGGACTCGGGGCCGGCGTCGCCGGAAAGCCCCGGGAAAGCCCTTTCGAACGAGACCGGCCGCGCCTCCGGCGGACGAACGCAGCGGACGCTACGGGCGCGCGAACTCCGGACCAGCGTTTTTTTTTTTTCGATCCGCCGTATCTCGGCCGCGGAAAGGGTCGGAGGGTCGAGGGCGGGCTCGTTCGAAAGGTCCCCTCGGGTAGAGCGACTGACCCCGGGGGCGACGTCCTCGGTCTTAAGGTGCTCGAGCAGCGGCCGTGGGAAAATCTGGAGACGGCCCCCCGTATCTCCGCCGCGGAAAGGGCCAGATACTCGCGGGTGGGCTCGATCGAAAGGGCCCTTCCGGCGGACCGACCGACCCGAAGGTCGAAGGACCCGGGCCCGAGGCGCCGGAGCGGCGCTGTAACGAAATTCGGATTTTCGACCGGAAGTATCTCCGGTCCCCCGGGCCGACCGAGGCGCACCCTCCCGGCCGCGGACCCGGCGGGTTCCCCCTTCGCGGGGGACGGTAGGGCGAACAGGTGCCATCAGGTATATAGCTAAGTCGATCGGGGTTGACCAACTGTCGGAGAGGCGAAAGCTCCAGAACCTAAGTCGATGGGGTTGACCAACTGCTGGAGAAGTGAAAGCTCCAGAGCCTAAGTCGATTGAGGTTGACCAACTGCTGGAAACTCGAACGCTCCAAAACCTAAGTCGATTGAGGTTGACCAACTGCTGGAAACGCGAACGCTCCAAAACCTAAGTCGATTGGGGTTGACCAACTGCTGGAAAATCTTTCGGGTTGACCAACGGTTGGAGAAATTTTGGGGTTGACCAACTGTTTGGTTCTCCAGAAGGGCCAGGAGGATGGGGCTTAGTCCGGTGGGGGAGTGCTTAAGAGTGGGATGGCAGGGACCGAACGGTGCGCCGGGTACGAGCTCCAGGGTGTCCGTCGCGGGGTCCAAAGCCGGCCTCGGGTGCACGGTGGTCGGGTTGACGGGGCGATGTTCCCGGGGTCGTATCTCGGCCGGGGAAGGGGGTACGGAGACGGGGGTGGGGTCGTTGGAAAGGGCCCCTCCTGGAGGATGAGGGACCCAAAGGGCTAAGGTCTCGGTCTTAAGGCGCCCGAGCTACGGCCGTTTAAAGGTGCAGCGGTTGACCAACTGTCGGAGAGGCGAAAGCTCCAGAACCTAAGTCGATAGGGTTGACCAACTGCTGGAGAAGTGAAAGCTCCAGAAATTCGGATATTCGACCGGAAGTATCTCCGGTCCCCGGGGTCGCACGGACTCGGGGCCGGCGTCGCCGAAAAGCCCCGGAAAAGACCTTTCGAACGAGACCGGCCGCGCCTCCGGCGGACGAACGCAGCGGACGCTACGGGCGCGCGAACTCCGGACCAGCGTGTTTTTTTTGATCCGCCGTATCTCGGCCGCGGAAAGGGTCGGAGGGTCGAGGGCGGGCTCGTTCGAAAGGTCCCCTCGGGTAGAGCGACCGACCCCGATGGCGACGTCCTCGGACTTAAGGCGCCCGAGCAGCGGCCGTGGGAAAATCCGGAGACGGCCCCCCGTATCTCCGCCGCGGAAAGGGCCAGATACTCGCGGGTGGGCTCGATCGAAAGGGCCCCTCCGGCGGACCAATCGACCCGAAGGTCGAAGGCCCCGGGCCCGAGGCGCCGGAGCGGCGCGGTAACGAAATTCGGATATTCGACCGGAAGTATCTCCGGTCCACGGGGTCGCACGGACTCGGGGCCGGAGGCGCTCGAGCAGCGGCCGTGGGAAAATCTGGAGACGGCCCCCCGTATCTCCGCCGCGGAAAGGGCCAGATACTCGCGGGTGGGCTCGATCGAAAGGGCCCTTCCGGCGGACCGACCGACCCGAAGGTCGAAGGACCCGGGCCCGAGGCGCCGGAGCGGCGCTGTAACGAAATTCGGATTTTCGACCGGAAGTATCTCCGGTCCCCCGGGCCGACCGAGGCGCACCCTCCCGGCCGCGGACCCGGCGGGTTCCCCCTTCGCGGGGGACGGTAGGGCGAACAGGTGCCATCAGGTATATAGCTAAGTCGATCGGGGTTGACCAACTGTCGGAGAGGCGAAAGCTCCAGAACCTAAGTCGATGGGGTTGACCAACTGCTGGAGAAGTGAAAGCTCCAGAGCCTAAGTCAATTGGGGTTGACCAACTGTCGGAGAGGCGAAAGCTCTAGAACCTAAGTCGATTGAGGTTGACCAACTGCTGGAAACTCGAACGCTCCAAAACCTAAGTCGATTGAGGTTGACCAACTGCTGGAAACGCGAACGCTCCAAAACCTAAGTCGATTGGGGTTGACCAACTGCTGGAAAATCTTTCGGGTTGACCAACGGTTGGAGAAATTTTGGGGTTGACCAACTGTTTGGTTCTCCAGAAGGGCCGGGAGGATGGGGCTTAGTCCGGTGGGGGAGTGCTTAAGAGTGGGATGGCAGGGACCGAACGGTGCGCCGGGTACGAGCTCCAGGGTGTCCGTCGCGGGGTCCAAAGCCGGCCTCGGGTGCAAGGTGGTCGGGTTGACGGGGCGATGTTCCCGGGGTCGTATCTCGGCCGGGGAAGGGGGTACGGAGACGGGGGTGGGGTCGTTGGAAAGGGCCCCTCCTGGAGGATGAGGGACCCAAAGGGCTAAGGTCTCGGTCTTAAGGCGCCCGAGCTACGGCCGTTTAAAGGTGCAGCGGTGGAAGTCCGTATCTCCGGTCCACGGGGTCGCACGGACTCGGGGCCGGCGTCGCCGGAAAGCCCCGGGAAAGACCTTTCGAACGAGACCGGCCGCGCCTCCGGCGGACGAACGCAGCGGACGCTATGGGCGCGCGAACTCCGGACCAGCGTTTTTTTTTTTCGATCCGCCGTATCTCGGCCGCGGAAAGGGTCGGAGGGTCGAGGGCGGGCTCGTTCGAAAGGTCCCCTCGGGTAGAGCGACCGACCCCGAGGGCGACGTCCTCGGACTTAAGGCGCCCGAGCAGCGGCCGTGGGAAAATCCGGAGACGGCCCCCCGTATCTCCGCCGGGGAAAGGGCCAGATACTCGCGGGTGGGCTCGTTCGAAAGGGCTCCTCCGGCGGACCAATCGACCCGAAGGTCGAAGGCCCCGGGCCCGAGGCGCCGGAGCGGCGCGGGAACGAAATTCGGATATTCGACCGGAAGTATCTCCGGTCCACGGGGTCGCACGGACTCGTGGCCGGCGTCGCCGGAAAGCCCCTGGAAAGACCTTTCGAACGAGATCGGTCACGCCTCCGGCGGACGAACGTATCGGACGCTACGGGCGAGCAAACTCCGGACGAGCGTTTTTTTTTTTCGAACCGCCGTATCTCGGCCGCGGAAAGGGTCGGAGGGTCGAGGGCAGGCTCGTTCGAAAGGTCCCCTCGGGTAGAGCGACCAACCCCGAGGGCGACGTCCTGGGACTTAAGGCGCCCGAGCAGCGGCCGTGGGAAATTCCGGAGACGGCACCCCGTATCTCCGCTGCGGAAAGGGCCAGATACTCGCGGGTGGGCTCGTTCTAAAGGGCCCCTCCGGCGGACCGACCGACCCGAAGGTCGAAGGACCCGGGCCCGAGGCGCCGGAGCGGCGCTGTAACGAAATTCGGATTTTCGACCGGAAGTATCTCCGGTCCCCCGGGCCGACCGAGGCGCACCCTCCCGGCCGCGGACCCGGCGGGTTCCCCCTTCGCGGGGGACGGTAGGGCGAACAGGTGCCATCAGGTATATAGCTAAGTCGATCGGGGTTGACCAACTGTCGGAGAGGCGAAAGCTCCAGAACCTAAGTCGATGGGGTTGACCAACTGCTGGAGAAGTGAAAGCTCCAGAGCCTAAGTCGATTGGGGTTGACCAACTGTCGGAGAGGCGAAAGCTCTAGAACCTAAGTCGATTGAGGTTGACCAACTGCTGGAAACTCGAACGCTCCAAAACCTAAGTCGATTGAGGTTGACCAACTGCTGGAAACGCGAACGCTCCAAAACCTAAGTCGATTGGGGTTGACCAACTGCTGGAAAATCTTTCGGGTTGACCAACGGTTGGAGAAATTTTGGGGTTGACCAACTGTTTGGTTCTCCAGAAGGGCCAGGAGGATGGGGCTTAGTCCGGTGGGGGAGTGCTTAAGAGTGGGATGGCAGGGACCGAACGGTGCGCCGGGTACGAGCTCCAGGGTGTCCGTCGCGGGGTCCAAAGCCGGCCTCGGGTGCACGGTGGTCGGGTTGACGGGGCGATGTTCCCGGGGTCGTATCTCGGCCGGGGAAGGGGGTACGGAGACGGGGGTGGGGTCGTTGGAAAGGGCCCCTCCTGGAGGATGAGGGACCCAAAGGGCTAAGGTCTCGGTCTTAAGGCGCCCGAGCTACGGCCGTTTAAAGGTGCAGCGGTTGACCAACTGTCGGAGAGGCGAAAGCTCCAGAACCTAAGTCGATGGGGTTGACCAACTGCTGGAGAAGTGAAAGCTCCAGAAATTCGGATATTCGACCGGAAGTATCTCCGGTCCCCGGGGTCGCACGGACTCGGGGCCGGCGTCGCCGAAAAGCCCCGGAAAAGACCTTTCGAACGAGACCGGCCGCGCCTCCGGCGGACGAACGCAGCGGACGCTACGGGCGCGCGAACTCCGGACCAGCGTGTTTTATTTGATCCGCCGTATCTCGGCCGCGGAAAGGGTCGGAGGGTCGAGGGCGGGCTCGTTCGAAAGGTCCCCTCGGGTAGAGCGACCGACCCCGATGGCGACGTCCTCGGACTTAAGGCGCCCGAGCAGCGGCCGTGGGAAAATCCGGAGACGGCCCCCCGTATCTCCGCCGCGGAAAGGGCCAGATACTCGCGGGTGGGCTCGATCGAAAGGGCCCCTCCGGCGGACCAATCGACCCGAAGGTCGAAGGCCCCGGGCCCGAGGCGCCGGAGCGGCGCGGTAACGAAATTCGGATATTCGACCGGAAGTATCTCCGGTCCACGGGGTCGCACGGACTCGGGGCCGGAGGCGCTCGAGCAGCGGCCGTGGGAAAATCTGGAGACGGCCCCCCGTATCTCCGCCGCGGAAAGGGCCAGATACTCGCGGGTGGGCTCGATCGAAAGGGCCCTTCCGGCGGACCGACCGACCCGAAGGTCGAAGGACCCGGGCCCGAGGCGCCGGAGCGGCGCTGTAACGAAATTCGGATTTTCGACCGGAAGTATCTCCGGTCCCCCGGGCCGACCGAGGCGCACCCTCCTGACCGCGGACCCGGCGGGTTCCCCCTTCGCGGGGGACGGTAGGGCGAACAGGTGCCATCAGGTATATAGCTAAGTCGATCGGGGTTGACCAACTGTCGGAGAGGCGAAAGCTCCAGAACCTAAGTCGATGGGGTTGACCAACTGCTGGAGAAGTGAAAGCTCCAGAGCCTAAGTCGATTGGGGTTGACCAACTGTCGGAGAGGCGAAAGCTCTAGAACCTAAGTCGATTGAGGTTGACCAACTGCTGGAAACTCGAACGCTCCAAAACCTAAGTCGATTGAGGTTGACCAACTGCTGGAAACGCGAACGCTCCAAAACCTAAGTCGATTGGGGTTGACCAACTGCTGGAAAATCTTTCGGGTTGACCAACGGTTGGAGAAATTTTGGGGTTGACCAACTGTTTGGTTCTCCAGAAGGGCCGGGAGGATGGGGCTTAGTCCGGTGGGGGAGTGCTTAAGAGTGGGATGGCAGGGACCGAACGGTGCGCCGGGTACGAGCTCCAGGGTGTCCGTCGCGGGGTCCAAAGCCGGCCTCGGGTGCAAGGTGGTCGGGTTGACGGGGCGATGTTCCCGGGGTCGTATCTCGGCCGGGGAAGGGGGTACGGAGACGGGGGTGGGGTCGTTGGAAAGGGCCCCTCCTGGAGGATGAGGGACCCAAAGGGCTAAGGTCTCGGTCTTAAGGCGCCCGAGCTACGGCCGTTTAAAGGTGCAGCGGTGGAAGTCCGTATCTCCGGCCCCCGGAGTCGCACGGACCCGAGGCTGGCGTCCCCGGAAAGCCCCGAGGGAGACCTTTCGAACGAGACTGGCCACGCCTCCGGCGGACGAACGCAGCGGACGCTACGGGCGCGCGAACTCCGGACGAGCGTTTTTTTTTTTCGAACCGCCGTATCTCGACCGCGGAAAGGGTCGGAGGGTCGAGGGCGGGCTCGTTCGAAAGGGCCCCTCGGGTAGAGCGACCGACCCCGAGGGCGACGTCCTCGGACTTAAGGCGCCCGAGCAGCGGCAGTGGGAAAATCCGGAGACGGCCCCTCGTATCTCCGCCGCGGAAAGGGCCAGATACTCGCGGGTGGGCTCGATCGAAAGGGCCCCTCCGGCGGACCAATCGACCCGAAGGTCGAAGGCCCCGGGCCCGAGGCGCCGGAGCGGCGCGGTAACGAAATTCGGATATTCGACCGGAAGTATCTCCGGTCCACGGGGTCGCACAAACTCGGGGCCGGCGTCGCCGGAAAGCCCCGGGAAAGACCTTTCGAACGAGACCGGCCGCGCCTCCGGCGGACGAACGCAGCGGACGCTACGGGCGCGCGAACTCCGGACCAGCGTTTTTTTTTTCGATCCGCCGTATCTCGGCCGCGGAAAGGGTCGGAGGGTCGAGGGCGGGCTCGTTCGAAAGGTCCCCTCGGGTAGAGCGACCGACCCCGAGGGCGACGTCCTCGGACTTAAGGCGCCCGAGCAGCGGCCGTGGGAAAATCCGGAGACGGCCCCCCGTATCTCCGCCGGGGAAAGGGCCAGATACTCGCGGGTGGGCTCGTTCGAAAGGGCTCCTCCGGCGGACCAATCGACCCGAAGGTCGAAGGCCCCGGGCCCGAGGCGCCGGAGCGGCGCGGTAACGAAATTCGGATATTCGACCGGAAGTATCTCCGGTCCACGGGGTCGCACGGACTCGGGGCCGGCGTCGCCGGAAAGCCCCGGGAAAGGCCTTTCGAACGAGACCGGCCGCGCCTCCGGCGGACGAACGCAGCGGACGCTACGGGCGCGCGAACTCCGGCCCAGCGTTTTTTTTTTTCGATCCGCCGTATCTCGGCCGCGGAAAGGGTCGGAGGGTCGAGGGCGGGCTCGTTCGAAAGGTCCCCTCGGGTAGAGCGACCGACCCCGAGGGCGACGTCCTCGGACTTAAGGCGCCCGAGCAGCGGCCGTGGGAAAATCCGGAGACGGCCCCCCGTATCTCCGCCGGGGAAAGGGCCAGATACTCGCGGGTGGGCTCGTTCGAAAGGGCTCCTCCGGCGGACCAATCGACCCGAAGGTCGAAGGCCCCGGGCCCGAGGCGCCGGAGCGGCGCGGGAACGAAATTCGGATATTCGACCGGAAGTATCTCCGGTCCACGGGGTCGCACGGACTCGTGGCCGGCGTCGCCGGAAAGCCCCTGGAAAGACCTTTCGAACGAGGCCGGGCACGCCTCCGGCGGACGAACAAAGCGGACGCTACGGGCGAGCAAACTCCGGACGAGCGTTTTTTTTTTTTTTCGAACTGCCGTATCTCGGCCGCGGAAAGGGTCGGAGGGTCGAGGGTGGGCTCGTTCGAAAGGTCCCCTCGGGTAGAGCGACCGACCCCGAGGGCGACGTCCTCGGACTTAAGGCGCCCGAGCAGCGGCCGTGGGAAAATCCGGAGACGGCCCCCCGTATCTCCGCCGGGGAAAGGGCCAGATACTCGCGGGTGGGCTCGTTCGAAAGGGCTCCTCCGGCGGACCAATCGACCCGAAGGTCGAAGGCCCCGGGCCCGAGGCGCCGGAGCGGCGCGGTAACGAAATTCGGATATTCGACCGGAAGTATCTCCGGTCCACGGGGTCGCACGGACTCGGGGCCGGCGTCGCCGGAAAGCCCCGGGAAAGGCCTTTCGAACGAGACCGGCCGCGCCTCCGGCGGACGAACGCAGCGGACGCTACGGGCGCGCGAACTCCGGCCCAGCGTTTTTTTTTTCGATCCGCCGTATCTCGGCCGCGGAAAGGGTCGGAGGGTCGAGGGCGGGCTCGTTCGAAAGGTCCCCTCGGGTAGAGCGACCGACCCCGAGGGCGACGTCCTCGGACTTAAGGCGCCCGAGCAGCGGCCGTGGGAAAATCCGGAGACGGCCCCCCGTATCTCCGCCGGGGAAAGGGCCAGATACTCGCGGGTGGGCTCGTTCGAAAGGGCTCCTCCGGCGGACCAATCGACCCGAAGGTCGAAGGCCCCGGGCCCGAGGCGCCGGAGCGGCGCGGGAACGAAATTCGGATATTCGACCGGAAGTATCTCCGGTCCACGGGGTCGCACGGACTCGTGGCCGGCGTCGCCGGAAAGCCCCTGGAAAGACCTTTCGAACGAGGCCGGGCACGCCTCCGGCGGACGAACAAAGCGGACGCTACGGGCGAGCAAACTCCGGACGAGCGTTTTTTTTTTTTTTCGAACTGCCGTATCTCGGCCGCGGAAAGGGTCGGAGGGTCGAGGGTGGGCTCGTTCGAAAGGTCCCCTCGGGTAGAGCGACCGACCCCGAGGGCGACGTCCTGGGACTTAAGGCGCCCGAGCAGCGGCCGTGGGAAATTCCGGAGACGGCACCCCGTATCTCCGCTGCGGAAAGGGCCAGATACTCGCGGGTGGGCTCGTTCGAAAGGGCCCCTCCGGCGGACCGACCGACCCGAAGGTCGAAGGACCCGGGCCCGAGGCGCCGGAGCGGCGCTGTAACGAAATTCGGATTTTCGACCGGAAGTATCTCCGGTCCCCCGGGCCGACCGAGGCGCACCCTCCCGGCCGCGGACCCGGCGGGTTCCCCCTTCGCGGGGGACGGTAGGGCGAACAGGTGCCATCAGGTATATAGCTAAGTCGATTGGGGTTGACCAACTGTCGGAGAGGCGAAAGCTCCAGAACCTAAGTCGATGGGGTTGACCAACTGCTGGAGAAGTGAAAGCTCCAGAGCCTAAGTCAATTGGGGTTGACCAACTGTCGGAGAGGCGAAAGCTCTAGAACCTAAGTCGATTGAGGTTGACCAACTGCTGGAAACTCGAACGCTCCAAAACCTAAGTCGATTGAGGTTGACCAACTGCTGGAAACGCGAACGCTCCAAAACCTAAGTCGATTGGGGTTGACCAACTGCTGGAAAATCTTTCGGGTTGGCCAACGGTTGGAGAAATTTTGGGGTTGACCAACTGTTTGGTTCTCCAGAAGGGCCGGGAGGATGGGGCTTAGTCCGGTGGGGGAGTGCTTAAGAGTGGGATGGCAGGGACCGAACGGTGCGCCGAGTATGAGCTCCAGGGTGTCCGTCGCGGGGTCCAAAGCCGGCCTCGGGTGCACGGTGGTCGGGTTGACGGGGCGATGTTCCCGGGGTCGTATCTCGGCCGGGGAAGGGGGTACGGAGACGGGGGTGGGGTCGTTGGAAAGGGCCCCTCCTGGAGGATGAGGGACCCAAAGGGCTAAGGTCTCGGTCTTAAGGCGCCCGAGCTACGGCCGTTTAAAGGTGCAGCGGTGGAAGTCCGTATCTCCGGCCCCCGGAGTCGCACGGACCCGAGGCTGGCGTCCCCGGAAAGCCCCGAGGGAGACCTTTCGAACGAGACCGGCCGCGCCTCCGGCGGACGAACGCAGCGGACGCTACGGGCGCGCGAACTCCGGACGAGCGTTTTTTTTCTTCGAACCGCCGTATCTCGGCCGCGGAAAGGGTCGGAGGGTCGAGGGCGGGGTCGTTCGAAAGGTCCCCTCGGCTAGAGCGACCGACCCCGAGGGCGACGTCCTCGAACTTAAGGCGCCCGAGCAGCGGCAGTGGGAAAATCCGGAGACGGCCCCCCGTATCTCCGCCGCGGAAAGGGCCAGATACTCGCGGGTGGGCTCGTTCGAAAGGGCTCCTCCGGCGGACCAATCGACCCGAAGGTCGAAGGCCCCGGGCCCGAGGCGCCGGAGCGGCGCGGGAACGAAATTCGGATATTCGACCGGAAGTATCTCCGGTCCACGGGGTCGCACGGACTCGTGGCCGGCGTCGCCGGAAAGCCCCTGGAAAGACCTTTCGAACGAGATCGGTCACGCCTCCGGCGGACGAACGCAGCGGACGCTACGGGCGAGCAAACTCCGGACGAGCGTTTTTTTTTTTTTCCGAACCGCCGTATCTCGGCCGCGGAAAGGGTCGGATGGTCGAGGGCGGGCTCGTTCGAAAGGTCCCCTCGGGTAGAGCGACCGACCCCGAGGGCGACGTCCTGGGACTTAAGGCGCCCGAGCAGCGGCCGTGGGAAATTCCGGAGACGGCACCCCGTATCTCCGCTGCGGAAAGGGCCAGATACTCGCGGGTGGGCTCGTTCGAAAGGGCCCCTCCGGCGGACCGACCGACCCGAAGGTCGAAGGACCCGGGCCCGAGGCGCCGGAGCGGCGCTGTAACGAAATTCGGATATTCGACCGGAAGTATCTCCGGTCCCCAGGGCCGACCGTGGGAAAATCCGGAGACGGCCCCCCGTATCTCCGCCGCGGAAGGGGCCAGATACTCGCGGGTGGGCTCGTTCGAAAGGGACCCTCCGGCGGACCGACCGACCCGAAGTTCGAAGGCCCCGGGCCCGAGGCGCCCGAGATACGGCCGTTCGAAGTTTTCCGAAATTCGACCGGAAGTATCTCCGGTCCCCGGGATCGCACGGACTCGGGGCCGGCGTCGCCGAAAAGCCCCGGGAAAGACCTTTCTAACGAGACCGGCCGCGCCTCCGGCGGACGAACGCAGCGGA
This sequence comes from Misgurnus anguillicaudatus, assembly GCF_027580225.2. Classification (NCBI taxonomy): domain Eukaryota; kingdom Metazoa; phylum Chordata; class Actinopteri; order Cypriniformes; family Cobitidae; genus Misgurnus; species Misgurnus anguillicaudatus. Next base: position 36,224,605 of record NC_073350.2, on the reverse strand, counting down.
CACTACGGGCGCGCGAACTCCGGACCAGCGTTTTTTTTTTCGATCCGCCGTATCTCGGCCGCGGAAAGGGTCGGAGGGTCGAGGGCGGGCTCGTTCGAAAGGTCCCTTCGGGTAGAGGGCGACGTCCTCGGACTTAAGGCGCCCGAGCAGCGGCCGTGGGAAAATCCGGAGACGGCCCCCCGTATCTCCCCCGCGGAAAGGGCCAGATACTCGCGGGTGGGCTCGATCGAAAGGGCCCCTCCGGCGGACCAATCGACCCGAAGGTCGAAGGCCCCGGGCCCGAGGCGCCGGAGCGGCGCGGTAACGAAATTCGGATATTCGACCGGAAGTATCTCCGGTCCACGGGGTCGCACAAACTCGGGGCCGGAGTCGCCGGAAAGCCCCGGGAAAGACCTTTCGAACGAGACCGGCCGCGCCTCCGGCGGACGAACGCAGCGGACGCTACGGGCGCGCGAACTCCGGACCAGCGTTTTTTTTTTCGATCCGCCGTATCTCGGCCGCGGAAAGGGTCGGAGGGTCGAGGGCGGGCTCGTTCGAAAGGTCCCCTCGGGTAGAGCGACCGACCCCGAGGGCGACGTCCTCGGACTTAAGGCGCCCGAGCAGCGGCCGTGGGAAAATCCGGAGACGGCCCCCCGTATCTCCGCCGGGGAAAGGGCCAGATACTCGCGGGTGGGCTCGTTCGAAAGGGCTCCTCCGGCGGACCAATCGACCTGAAGGTCGAAGGCCCCGGGCCCGAGGCGCCGGAGCGGCGCGGTAACGAAATTCGGATATTCGACCGGAAGTATCTCCGGTCCACGGGGTCGCACGGACTCGGGGCCGGCGTCGCCGGAAAGCCCCGGGAAAGGCCTTTCGAACGAGACCGGCCGCGCCTCCGGCGGACGAACGCAGCGGACGCTACGGGCGCGCGAACTCCGGCCCAGCGTTTTTTTTTTCGATCCGCCGTATCTCGGCCGCGGAAAGGGTCGGAGGGTCGAGGGCGGGCTCGTTCGAAAGGTCCCCTCGGGTAGAGCGACCGACCCCGAGGGCGACGTCCTCGGACTTAAGGCGCCCGAGCAGCGGCCGTGGGAAAATCCGGAGACGGCCCCCCGTATCTCCCCCGCGGAAAGGGCCAGATACTCGCGGGTGGGCTCGATCGAAAGGGCCCCTCCGGCGGACCAATCGACCCGAAGGTCGAAGGCCCCGGGCCCGAGGCGCCGGAGCGGGGCGGTAACGAAATTCGGATATTCGACCGGAAGTATCTCCGGTCCACGGGGTCGCACGGACTCCGGGCCGGCGTTGCCGGAAAGCCCCGGGAAAGACCTTTCGAACGAGACCGGCCGCGCCTCCGGCGGACGAACGCAGCGGACGCTACGGGCGCGCGAACTCCGGACCAGCGTTTTTTTTTTTTCGAACCGCCGTATCTCGGCCGCGGAAAGGGTCGGAGGGTCGAGGGCGGGCTCGTTCGAAAGGTCCCCTCGGGTAGAGCGACCGACCCCGAGGGCGACGTCCTGGGACTTAAGGCGCCCGAGCAGCGGCCGTGGGAAATTCCGGAGACGGCACCCCGTATCTCCGCTGCGGAAAGGGCCAGATACTCGCGGGTGGGCTCGTTCGAAAGGGCCCCTCCGGCGGACCGACCGACCCGAAGGTCGAAGGACCCAGGCCCGAGGCGCCGGAGCGGCGCTGTAACGAAATTCGGATTTTCGACCGGAAGTATCTCCGATCCCCCGGGCCGACCGAGGCGCACCCTCCCGGCCGCGGACCCGGCGGGTTCCCCCTTCGCGGGGGACGGTAGGGCGAACAGGTGCCATCAGGTATATAGCTAAGTCGATCGGGGTTGACCAACTGTCGGAGAGGCGAAAGCTCCAGAACCTAAGTCGATGGGGTTGACCAACTGCTGGAGAAGTGAAAGCTCCAGAGCCTAAGTCGATTGAGGTTGACCAACTGCTGGAAACTCGAACGCTCCAACACCTAAGTCGATTGAGGTTGACCAACTGCTGGAAACGCGAACGCTCCAAAACCTAAGTCGATTGGGGTTGACCAACTGCTGGAAAATCTTTCGGGTTGACCAACGGTTGGAGAAATTTTGGGGTTGACCAACTGTTTGGTTCTCCAGAAGGGCCGGGAGGATGGGGCTTAGTCCGGTGGGGGAGTGCTTAAGAGTGGGATGGCAGGGACCGAACGGTGCGCCGGGTACGAGCTCCAGGGTGTCCGTCGCGGGGTCCAAAGCCGCCCTCGGGTGCACGGTGGTCGGGTTGACGGGGCGATGTTCCCGGGGTCGTATCTCGGCCGGGGAAGGGGGTACGGAGACGGGGGTGGGGTCGTTGGAAAGGGCCCCTCCTGGAGGATGAGGGACCCAAAGGGCTAAGGTCTCGGTCTTAAGGCGCCCGAGCTACGGCCGTTTAAAGGTGCAGCGGTGGAAGTCCGTATCTCCGGCCCCCGGGGTCGCACGGATCCGAGGCTGGTGTCCCCGGAAAGCCCCGAGAGAGACCTTTCGAACGAGACCGGCCGCGCCTCCGGCGGACGAACGCAGCGGACGCTACGGGCGCGCGAACTCCGGACCAGCGTTTTTTTTTTTCGATCCGCCGTATCTCGGCCGCGGAAAGGGTCGGAGGGTCGAGGGCGGGCTCGTTCGAAAGGTCCCCTCGGGTAGAGCGACCGACCCCGAGGGCAACGTCCTCGGACTTAAGGCGCCCGAGCAGCGGCCGTGGGAAAATCCGGAGACGGCCCCCCGTATCTCCGCCGGGGAAAGGGCCAGATACTCGCGGGTGGGCTCGTTCGAAAGGGCTCCTCCGGCGGACCAATCGACCCGAAGGTCGAAGGCCCCGGGCCCGAGGCGCCGGAGCGGCGCGGGAACGAAATTCGGATATTCGACCGGAAGTATCTCCGGTCCACGGGGTCGCACGGACTCGGGGCCGGCGTCGCCGGAAAGCCCCGGGAAAGGCCTTTCGAACGAGACCGGCCGCGCCTCCGGCGGACGAACGCAGCGGACGCTACGGGCGCGCGAACTCCGGACCAGCGTTTTTTTTTTCGATCCGCCGTATCTCGGCCGCGGAAAGGGTCGGAGGGTCGAGGGCGGGCTCGTTCGAAAGGTCCCCTCGGGTAGAGCGACCGACCCCGAGGGCGACGTCCTCGGACTTAAGGCGCCCGAGCAGCGGCCGTGGGAAAATCCGGAGACGGCCCCCCGTATCTCCGCCGGGGAAAGGGCCAGATACTCGCGGGTGGGCTCGTTCGAAAGGGCTCCTCCGGCGGACCAATCGACCCGAAGGTCGAAGGCCCCGGGCCCGAGGCGCCGGAGCGGCGCGGGAACGAAATTCGGATATTCGACCGGAAGTATCTCCGGTCCACGGGGTCGCACGGACTCATGGCCGGCGTCGCCGGAAAGCCCCTGGAAAGACCTTTCGAACGAGACCGGTCACGCCTCCGGCGGACGAACAAAGCGGACGCTACGGGCGAGCAAACTCCGGACGAGCGTTTTTTTTTTTTTTCGAACTGCCGTATCTCGGCCGCGGAAAGGGTCGGAGGGTCGAGGGCGGGCTCGTTCGAAAGGTCCCCTCGGGTAGAGCGACCGACCCCGAGGGCGACGTCCTGGGACTTAAGGCGCCCGAGCAGCGGCCGTGGGAAATTCCGGAGACGGCACCCCGTATCTCCGCTGCGGAAAGGGCCAGATACTCGCGGGTGGGCTCGTTCGAAAGGGCCCCTCCGGCGGACCGACCGACCCGAAGGTCGAAGGACCCGGGCCCGAGGCGCCGGAGCGGCGCTGTAACGAAATTCGGATTTTCGACCGGAAGTATCTCCGGTCCCCCGGGCCGACCGAGGCGCACCCTCCCGGCCGCGGACCCGGCGGGTTCCCCCTTCGCGGGGGACGGTAGGGCGAACAGGTGCCATCAGGTATATAGCTAAGTCGATTGGGGTTGACCAACTGTCGGAGAGGCGAAAGCTCCAGAACCTAAGTCGATGGGGTTGACCAACTGCTGGAGAAGTGAAAGCTCCAGAGCCTAAGTCAATTGGGGTTGACCAACTGTCGGAGAGGCGAAAGCTCTAGAACCTAAGTCGATTGAGGTTGACCAACTGCTGGAAACTCGAACGCTCCAAAACCTAAGTCGATTGAGGTTGACCAACTGCTGGAAACGCGAACGCTCCAAAACCTAAGTCGATTGGGGTTGACCAACTGCTGGAAAATCTTTCGGGTTGACCAACGGTTGGAGAAATTTTGGGGTTGACCAACTGTTTGGTTCTCCAGAAGGGCCGGGAGGATGGGGCTTAGTCCGGTGGGGGAGTGCTTAAGAGTGGGATGGCAGGGACCGAACGGTGCGCCGGGTACGAGCTCCAGGGTGTCCGTCGCGGGGTCCAAAGCCGGCCTCGGGTGCACGGTGGTCGGGTTGACGGGGCGCCTGTCCTGGAGGATGAGGGACCCAAAGGGCTAAGGTCTCGGTCTTAAGGCGCCCGAGCTACGGCCGTTTAAAGGTGCAGCGGTGGAAGTCCGTATCTCCGGCCCCCGGAGTCGCACGGACCCTAGGCTGGCGTCCCCGGAAAGCCCCGAGGGAGACCTTTCGAACGAGACCGGCCGTGCCTCCGGCGGACGAACTCAGCGGACGCTACGGGCGTGCGAACTCCGGACGAGCGTTTTTTTTTTTTCGAACCGCCGTATCTCGGCCGCGGAAAGGGTCGGAGGGTCGAGGGCGGGCTCGTTCGAAAGGTCCCCTCGGGTAGAGCGACCGACCCCGAGGGCGACGTCCTCGGACTTAAGGCGCCCGAGCAGCGGCCGTGGGAAAATCCGGAGACGGCCCCCCGTATCTCCGCCGGGGAAAGGGCCAGATACTCGCGGGTGGGCTCGTTCGAAAGGGCCCCTCCGGCGGACCAATCGACCCGAAGGTCGAAGGCCCCGGGCCCGAGGCGCTGGAGCGGCGTGGGAACGAAATTCGGATATTCGACCGGAAGTATCTCCGGTCCACGGGGTCGCACGGACTCGGGGCCGGCGTCGCCGGAAAGCCCCGGGAAAGACCTTTCGAACGAGACCGGCCGCGCCTCCGGCGGACGAACGCAGCGGACGCTACGGGCGCGCGAACTCCGGACCAGCGTTTTTTTTTTCGATCCGCCGTATCTCGGCCGCGGAAAGGGTCGGAGGGTCGAGGGCGGGCTCGTTCGAAAGGTCCCCTCGGGTAGAGCGACCGACCCCGAGGGCGACGTCCTCGGACTTAAGGCGCCCGAGCAGCGGCCGTGGGAAAATCCGGAGACGGCCCCCCGTATCTCCCCCGCGGAACGGGCCAGATACTCGCGGGTGGGCTCGTTCGAAAGGGCTCCTCCGGCGGACCAATCGACCCGAAGGTCGAAGGCCCCGGGCCCGAGGCGCCGGAGCGGCGCGGGAACGAAATTCGGATATTCGACCGGAAGTATCTCCGGTCCACGGGGTCGCACGGACTCGGGGCCGGCGTCGCCGGAAAGCCCCGGGAAAGACCTTTCGAACGAGACCGGCCGCGCCTCCGGCGGACGAACGCAGCGGACGCTACGGGCGCGCGAACTCCGGACCAGCGTTTTTTTTTTTTTCGAACCGCCGTATCTCGGCCGCGGAAAGGGTCGGAGGGTCGAGGGCGGGCTCGTTCGAAAGGTCCCCTCGGGTAGAGCGACCGACCCCGAGGGCGACGTCCTGGGACTTAAGGCGCCCGAGCAGCGGCCGTGGGAAATTCCGGAGACGGCACCCCGTATCTCCGCTGCGGAAAGGGCCAGATACTCGCGGGTGGGCTCGTTCGAAAGGGCCCCTCCGGCGGACCGACCGACCCGAAGGTCGAAGGACCCGGGCCCGAGGCGCCGGAGCGGCGCTGTAACGAAATTCGGATTTTCGACCGGAAGTATCTCCGATCCCCCGGGCCGACCGAGGCGCACCCTCCCGGCCGCGGACCCGGCGGGTTCCCCCTTCGCGGGGGACGGTAGGGCGAACAGGTGCCATCAGGTATATAGCTAAGTCGATCGGGGTTGACCAACTGTCGGAGAGGCGAAAGCTCCAGAACCTAAGTCGATGGGGTTGACCAACTGCTGGAGAAGTGAAAGCTCCAGAGCCTAAGTCGATTGAGGTTGACCAACTGCTGGAAACTCGAACGCTCCAACACCTAAGTCGATTGAGGTTGACCAACTGCTGGAAACGCGAACGCTCCAAAACCTAAGTCGATTGGGGTTGACCAACTGCTGGAAAATCTTTCGGGTTGACCAACGGTTGGAGAAATTTTGGGGTTGACCAACTGTTTGGTTCTCCAGAAGGGCCGGGAGGATGGGGCTTAGTCCGGTGGGGGAGTGCTTAAGAGTGGGATGGCAGGGACCGAACGGTGCGCCGGGTACGAGCTCCAGGGTGTCCGTCGCGGGGTCCAAAGCCGCCCTCGGGTGCACGGTGGTCGGGTTGACGGGGCGATGTTCCCGGGGTCGTATCTCGGCCGGGGAAGGGGGTACGGAGACGGGGGTGGGGTCGTTGGAAAGGGCCCCTCCTGGAGGATGAGGGACCCAAAGGGCTAAGGTCTCGGTCTTAAGGCGCCCGAGCTACGGCCGTTTAAAGGTGCAGCGGTGGAAGTCCGTATCTCCGGCCCCCGGGGTCGCACGGATCCGAGGCTGGTGTCCCCGGAAAGCCCCGAGAGAGACCTTTCGAACGAGACCGGCCGCGCCTCCGGCGGACGAACGCAGCGGACGCTACGGGCGCGCGAACTCCGGACCAGCGTTTTTTTTTTTCGATCCGCCGTATCTCGGCCGCGGAAAGGGTCGGAGGGTCGAGGGCGGGCTCGTTCGAAAGGTCCCCTCGGGTAGAGCGACCGACCCCGAGGGCAACGTCCTCGGACTTAAGGCGCCCGAGCAGCGGCCGTGGGAAAATCCGGAGACGGCCCCCCGTATCTCCGCCGGGGAAAGGGCCAGATACTCGCGGGTGGGCTCGTTCGAAAGGGCTCCTCCGGCGGACCAATCGACCCGAAGGTCGAAGGCCCCGGGCCCGAGGCGCCGGAGCGGCGCGGGAACGAAATTCGGATATTCGACCGGAAGTATCTCCGGTCCACGGGGTCGCACGGACTCGGGGCCGGCGTCGCCGGAAAGCCCCGGGAAAGGCCTTTCGAACGAGACCGGCCGCGCCTCCGGCGGACGAACGCAGCGGACGCTACGGGCGCGCGAACTCCGGACCAGCGTTTTTTTTTTCGATCCGCCGTATCTCGGCCGCGGAAAGGGTCGGAGGGTCGAGGGCGGGCTCGTTCGAAAGGTCCCCTCGGGTAGAGCGACCGACCCCGAGGGCGACGTCCTCGGACTTAAGGCGCCCGAGCAGCGGCCGTGGGAAAATCCGGAGACGGCCCCCCGTATCTCCGCCGGGGAAAGGGCCAGATACTCGCGGGTGGGCTCGTTCGAAAGGGCTCCTCCGGCGGACCAATCGACCCGAAGGTCGAAGGCCCCGGGCCCGAGGCGCCGGAGCGGCGCGGGAACGAAATTCGGATATTCGACCGGAAGTATCTCCGGTCCACGGGGTCGCACGGACTCATGGCCGGCGTCGCCGGAAAGCCCCTGGAAAGACCTTTCGAACGAGACCGGTCACGCCTCCGGCGGACGAACAAAGCGGACGCTACGGGCGAGCAAACTCCGGACGAGCGTTTTTTTTTTTTTCGAACTGCCGTATCTCGGCCGCGGAAAGGGTCGGAGGGTCGAGGGCGGGCTCGTTCGAAGGTCCCCTCGGGTAGAGCGACCGACCCCGAGGGCGACGTCCTGGGACTTAAGGCGCCCGAGCAGCGGCCGTGGGAAATTCCGGAGACGGCACCCCGTATCTCCGCTGCGGAAAGGGCCAGATACTCGCGGGTGGGCTCGTTCGAAAGGGCCCCTCCGGCGGACCGACCGACCCGAAGGTCGAAGGACCCGGGCCCGAGGCGCCGGAGCGGCGCTGTAACGAAATTCGGATTTTCGACCGGAAGTATCTCCGGTCCCCCGGGCCGACCGAGGCGCACCCTCCCGGCCGCGGACCCGGCGGGTTCCCCCTTCGCGGGGGACGGTAGGGCGAACAGGTGCCATCAGGTATATAGCTAAGTCGATTGGGGTTGACCAACTGTCGGAGAGGCGAAAGCTCCAGAACCTAAGTCAATGGGGTTGACCAACTGCTGGAGAAGTGAAAGCTCCAGAGCCTAAGTCAATTGGGGTTGACCAACTGTCGGAGAGGCGAAAGCTCTAGAACCTAAGTCGATTGAGGTTGACCAACTGCTGGAAACTCGAACGCTCCAAAACCTAAGTCGATTGAGGTTGACCAACTGCTGGAAACGCGAACGCTCCAAAACCTAAGTCGATTGGGGTTGACCAACTGCTGGAAAATCTTTCGGGTTGACCAACGGTTGGAGAAATTTTGGGGTTGACCAACTGTTTGGTTCTCCAGAAGGGCCGGGAGGATGGGGCTTAGTCCGGTGGGGGAGTGCTTAAGAGTGGGATGGCAGGGACCGAACGGTGCGCCGGGTACGAGCTCCAGGGTGTCCGTCGCGGGGTCCAAAGCCGGCCTCGGGTGCACGGTGGTCGGGTTGACGGGGCGCCTGTCCTGGAGGATGAGGGACCCAAAGGGCTAAGGTCTCGGTCTTAAGGCGCCCGAGCTACGGCCGTTTAAAGGTGCAGCGGTGGAAGTCCGTATCTCCGGCCCCCGGGGTCGCACGGACTCGTGGCCGGCGTCGCCGGAAAGCCCCTGGAAAGACCTTTCGAACGAGACCGGTCACGCCTCCGGCGGACGAACGCAGCGGACGCTACGGGCGAGCAAACTCCGGACGAGCGTTTTTTTTTTTTTCGAACCGCCGTATCTCGGCCGCGGAAAGGGTCGGAGGGTCGAGGGCGGGCTCGTTCGAAAGGTCCCCTCGGGTAGAGCGACCGACCCCGAGGGCGACGTCCTGGGACTTAAGGCGCCAGAGCAGCGGCCGTGGGAAAATCCGGAGACGGCCCCCCGTATCTCCGCCGGGGAAGGGGCCAGATACTCGCGGGTGGGCTCGTTCGAAAGGGCCCCTCCGGCGGACCGACCGACCCGAAGTTCGAAGGCCCCGGGCCCGAGGCGCCCGATATACGGCCGTTCGAAGTTTTCCGAAATTCGACCGGAAGTATCTCCGGTCCCCGGGATCGCACGGACTCGGGGCCGGCGTCGCCGGAAAGCCCCGGGAAAGACCTTTCTAACGAGACCGGCCGCGCCTCCGGCGGACGAACGCAGCGGACACTACGGGCGCGCGAACTCCGGACCAGCGTTTTTTTTTTTCGATCCGCCGTATCTCGGCCGCGGAAAGGGTCGGAGGGTCGAGGGCGGGCTCGTTCGAAAGGTCCCTTCGGGTAGAGGGCGACGTCCTCGGACTTAAGGCGCCCGAGCAGCGGCCGTGGGAAAATCCGGAGACGGCCCCCCGTATCTCCCCCGCGGAACGGGCCAGATACTCGCGGGTGGGCTCGATCGAAAGGGCCCCTCCGGCGGACCAATCGACCCGAAGGTCGAAGGCCCCGGGCCCGAGGCGCCGGAGCGGGGCGGTAACGAAATTCGGATATTCGACCGGAAGTATCTCCGGTCCACGGGGTCGCACGGACTCCGGGCCGGCGTTGCCGGAAAGCCCCGGGAAAGACCTTTCGAACGAGACCGGCCGCGCCTCCGGCGGACGAACGCAGCGGACGCTACGGGCGCGCGAACTCCGGACCAGCGTTTTTTTTTTTTTTCGAACCGCCGTGTCTCGGCCGCGGAAAGGGTCGGAGGGTCGAGGGCGGGCTCGTTCGAAAGGTCCCCTCGGGTAGAGCGACCGACCCCGAGGGCGACGTCCTGGGACTTAAGGCGCCCGAGCAGCGGCCGTGGGAAATTCCGGAGACGGCACCCCGTATCTCCGCTGCGGAAAGGGCCAGATACTCGCGGGTGGGCTCGTTCGAAAGGGCCCCTCCGGCGGACCGACCGACCCGAAGGTCGAAGGACCCAGGCCCGAGGCGCCGGAGCGGCGCTGTAACGAAATTCGGATTTTCGACCGGAAGTATCTCCGATCCCCCGGGCCGACCGAGGCGCACCCTCCCGGCCGCGGACCCGGCGGGTTCCCCCTTCGCGGGGGACGGTAGGGCGAACAGGTGCCATCAGGTATATAGCTAAGTCGATCGGGGTTGACCAACTGTCGGAGAGGCGAAAGCTCCAGAACCTAAGTCGATGGGGTTGACCAACTGCTGGAGAAGTGAAAGCTCCAGAGCCTAAGTCAATTGGGGTTGACCAACTGTCGGAGAGGCGAAAGCTCTAGAACCTAAGTCGATTGAGGTTGACCAACTGCTGGAAACTCGAACGCTCCAACACCTAAGTCGATTGAGGTTGACCAACTGCTGGAAACGCGAACGCTCCAAAACCTAAGTCGATTGGGGTTGACCAACTGCTGGAAAATCTTTCGGGTTGACCAACGGTTGGAGAAATTTTGGGGTTGACCAACTGTTTGGTTCTCCAGAAGGGCCGGGAGGATGGGGCTTAGTCCGGTGGGGGAGTGCTTAAGAGTGGGATGGCAGGGACCGAACGGTGCGCCGGGTACGAGCTCCAGGGTGTCCGTCGCGGGGTCCAAAGCCGCCCTCGGGTGCACGGTGGTCGGGTTGACGGGGCGATGTTCCCGGGGTCGTATCTCGGCCGGGGAAGGGGGTACGGAGACGGGGGTGGGGTCGTTGGAAAGGGCCCCTCCTGGAGGATGAGGGACCCAAAGGGCTAAGGTCTCGGTCTTAAGGCGCCCGAGCTACGGCCGTTTAAAGGTGCAGCGGTGGAAGTCCGTATCTCCGGCCCCCGGAGTCGCACGGACCCGAGGCTGGCGTCCCCGGAAAGCCCCGAGGGAGACCTTTCGAACGAGACCGGCCGCGCCTCCGGCGGACGAACGCAGCGGACGCTACGGGCGCGCGAACTCCGGACGAGCGTTTTTTTTTTCGAACCGCCGTATCTCGGTCGCGGAAAGGGTCGGAGGGTCGAGGGCGGGCTCGTTCGAAAGGTCCCCTCGGGTAGAGCGACCGACCCCGAGGGCGACGTCCTCGGACTTAAGGCGCCCGAGCAGCGGCAGTGGGAAAATCCGGAGACGGCCCCCCGTATCTCCGCCGCGGAAGGGGCCAGATACTCGCGGGTGGGCTCGTTCGAAAGGGCCCCTCCGGCGGACCGAACGACCCGAAGTTCGAAGGCCCCGGGCCCGAGGCGCCGGAGCGGCGCGGTAACGAAATTCGGATATTCGACCGGAAGTATCTCCGGTCCACGGGGTCGCACGGACTCGGGGCCGGCGTCGCCGGAAAGCCCCGGGAAAGACCTTTCGAACGAGACCGGCCGCGCCTCCGGCGGACGAACGCAGCGGACGCTACGGGCGCGCGAACTCCGGACCAGCGTTTTTTTTTTTCGATCCGCCGTATCTCGGCCGCGGAAAGGGTCGGAGGGTCGAGGGCGGGCTCGTTCGAAAGGTCCCCTCGGGTAGAGCGACCGACCCCGAGGGCGACGTCCTCGGACTTAAGGCGCCCGAGCAGCGGCCGTGGGAAAATCCGGAGACGGCCCCCCGTATCTCCGCCGGGGAAAGGGCCAGATACTCGCGGGTGGGCTCGTTCGAAAGGGCTCCTCCGGCGGACCAATCGACCCGAAGGTCGAACGCCCCGGGCCCGAGGCGCCGGAGCGGCGCGGGAACGAAATTCGGATATTCGACCGGAAGTATCTCCGGTCCACGGGGTCGCACGGACTCATGGCCGGCGTCGCCGGAAAGCCCCTGGAAAGACCTTTCGAACGAGACCGGTCACGCCTCCGGCGGACGAAAAAAGCGGACGCTACGGGCGAGCAAACTCCGGACGAGCGTTTTTTTTTTTTTTCGAACTGCCGTATCTCGGCCGCGGAAAGGGTCGGAGGGTCGAGGGCGGGCTCGTTCGAAAGGTCCCCTCGGGTAGAGCGACCGACCCCGAGGGCGACGTCCTGGGACTTAAGGCGCCCGAGCAGCGGCCGTGGGAAATTCCGGAGACGGCACCCCGTATCTCCGCTGCGGAAAGGGCCAGATACTCGCGGGTGGGCTCGTTCGAAAGGGCCCCTCCGGCGGACCGACCGACCCGAAGGTCGAAGGACCCGGGCCCGAGGCGCCGGAGCGGCGCTGTAACGAAATTCGGATTTTCGACCGGAAGTATCTCCGGTCCCCCGGGCCGACCGAGGCGCACCCTCCCGGCCGCGGACCCGGCGGGTTCCCCCTTCGCGGGGGACGGTAGGGCGAACAGGTGCCATCAGGTATATAGCTAAGTCGATTGGGGTTGACCAACTGTCGGAGAGGCGAAAGCTCCAGAACCTAAGTCGATGGGGTTGACCAACTGCTGGAGAAGTGAAAGCTCCAGAGCCTAAGTCAATTGGGGTTGACCAACTGTCGGAGAGGCGAAAGCTCTAGAACCTAAGTCGATTGAGGTTGACCAACTGTCGGAGAGGCGAAAGCTCTAGAACCTAAGTCGATTGAGGTTGACCAACTGCTGGAAACGCGAACGCTCCAAAACCTAAGTCGATTGGGGTTGACCAACTGCTGGAAAATCTTTCGGGTTGGCCAACGGTTGGAGAAATTTTGGGGTTGACCAACTGTTTGGTTCTCCAGAAGGGCCGGGAGGATGGGGCTTAGTCCGGTGGGGGAGTGCTTAAGAGTGGGATGGCAGGGACCGAACGGTGCGCCGGGTACGAGCTCCAGGGTGTCCGTCGCGGGGTCCAAAGCCGGCCTCGGGTGCACGGTGGTCGGGTTGACGGGGCGATGTTCCCGGGGTCGTATCTCGGCCGGGGAAGGGGGTACGGAGACGGGGGTGGGGTCGTTGGAAAGGGCCCCTCCTGGAGGATGAGGGACCCAAAGGGCTAAGGTCTCGGTCTTAAGGCGCCCGAGCTACGGCCGTTTAAAGGTGCAGCGGTGGAAGTCCGTATCTCCGGCCCCCGGAGTCGCACGGACCCGAGGCTGGCGTCCCCGGAAAGCCCCGAGGGAGACCTTTCGAACGAGAATGGCCGCGCCTCCGGCGGACGAACGCAGCGGACGCTACGGGCGCGCGAACTCCGGACGAGCGTTTTTTTTTCGAACCGCCGTATCTCGGTCGCGGAAAGGGTCGGAGGGTCGAGGGCGGGCTCGTTCGAAAGGTCCCCTCGGGTAGAGCGACCGACCCCGAGGGCGACGTCCTCGGACTTAAGGCGCCCGAGCAGCGGCAGTGGGAAAATCCGGAGACGGCCCCCCGTATCTCCGCCGCGGAAGGGGCCAGATACTCGCGGGTGGGCTCGTTCGAAAGGGCCCCTCCGGCGGACCGAACGACCCGAAGTTCGAAGGCCCCGGGCCCGAGGCGCCCGAGATACGGCCGTTCGAAGTTTTCCGAAATTCGACCGGAAGTATCTCCGGTCCCCGGGATCGCACGGACTCGGGGCCGGCGTCGCCGAAAAGCCCCGGGAAAGACCTTTCGAACGAGACCGGCCGCGCCTCCGGCGGACGAACGCAGCGGACGCTACGGGCGCGCGAACTCCGGACCAGCGTTTTTTTTTTTCGATCCGCCGTATCTCGGCCGCGGAAAGGGTCGGAGGGTCGAGGGCGGGCTCGTTCGAAAGGTCCCCTCGGGTAGAGCGACCGACCCCGAGGGCGACGTCCTCGGACTTAAGGCGCCCGAGCAGCGGCCGTGGGAAAATCCGGAGACGGCCCCCCGTATCTCCGCCGCGGAAAGGGCCAGATACTCGCGGGTGGGCTCGATCGAAAGGGCCCCTCCGGCGGACCAATCGACCCGAAGGTCGAAGGCCCCGGGCCCGAGGCGCTGGAGCGGCGCGGTAACGAAATTCGGTTATTCGACCGGAAGTATCTCCGGTCCACGGGGTCGCACGGACTCGGGGCCGGCGTCGCCGGAAAGCCCCGGGAAAGACCTTTCGAACGAGACCGGCCGCGCCTCCGGCGGACGAACGCAGCGGACGCTATGGGCGCGCGAACTCCGGACCAGCGTTTTTTTTTTTCGATCCGCCGTATCTCGGCCGCGGAAAGGGTCGGAGGGTCGAGGGCGGGCTCGTTCGAAAGGTCCTCTCGGGTAGAGCGACCGACCCCGAGGGCGACGTCCTCGGACTTAAGGCGCCCGAGCAGCGGCCGTGGGAAAATCCGGAGACGGCCCCCCGTATCTCCGCCGGGGAAAGGGCCAGATACTCGCGGGTGGGCTCGTTCGAAAGGGCTTCTCCGGCGGACCAATCGACCCGAAGGTCGAAGGCCCCGGGCCCGAGGCGCCGGAGCGGCGCGGGAACGAAATTCGGATATTCGACCGGAAGTATCTCCGGTCCACGGGGTCGCACGGACTCGTGGCCGGCGTCGCCGGAAAGCCCCTGGAAAGACCTTTCGAACGAGACCGGTCACGCCTCCGGCGGACGAACGCAGCGGACGCTACGGGCGAGCAAACTCCGGACGAGCGTTTTTTTTTTTCGAACCGCCGTATCTCGGCCGCGGAAAGGGTCGGAGGGTCGAGGGCAGGCTCGTTCGAAAGGTCCCCTCGGGTAGAGCGACCGACCCCGAGGGCGACGTCCTGGGACTTAAGGCGCCCGAGCAGCGGCCGTGGGAAATTCCGGAGACGGCACCCCGTATCTCCGCTGCGGAAAGGGCCAGATACTCGCGGGTGGGCTCGTTCGAAAGGGCCCCTCCGGCGGACCGACCGACCCGAAGGTCGAAGGACCCGGGCCCGAGGCGCCGGAGCGGCGCTGTAACGAAATTCGGATTTTCGACCGGAAGTATCTCCGGTCCCCCGGGCCGACCGAGGCGCACCCTCCCGGCCGCGGACCCGGCGGGTTCCCCCTTCGCGGGGGACGGTAGGGCGAACAGGTGCCATCAGGTATATAGCTAAGTCGATCGGGGTTGACCAACTGTCGGAGAGGCGAAAGCTCCAGAACCTAAGTCGATGGGGTTGACCAACTGCTGGAGAAGTGAAAGCTCCAGAGCCTAAGTCGATTGGGGTTGACCAACTGTCGGAGAGGCGAAAGCTCTAGAACCTAAGTCGATTGAGGTTGACCAACTGCTGGAAACTCGAACGCTCCAAAACCTAAGTCGATTGAGGTTGACCAACTGCTGGAAACGCGAACGCTCCAAAACCTAAGTCGATTGGGGTTGACCAACTGCTGGAAAATCTTTCGGGTTGACCAACGGTTGGAGAAATTTTGGGGTTGACCAACTGTTTGGTTCTCCAGAAGGGCCGGGAGGATGGGGCTTAGTCCGGTGGGGGAGTGCTTAAGAGTGGGATGGCAGGGACCGAACGGTGCGCCGGGTACGAGCTCCAGGGTGTCCGTCGCGGGGTCCAAAGCCGGCCTCGGGTGCACGGTGGTCGGGTTGACGGGGCGATGTTCCCGGGGTCGTATCTCGGCCGGGGAAGGGGGTACGGAGACGGGGGTGGGGTCGTTGGAAAGGGCCCCTCCTGGAGGATGAGGGACCCAAAGGGCTAAGGTCTCGGTCTTAAGGCGCCCGAGCTACGGCCGTTTAAAGGTGCAGCGGTGGAAGTCCGTATCTCCGGCCCCCGGAGTCGCACGGACCCGAGGCTGGCGTCCCCGGAAAGCCCCGAGAGAGACCTTTCGAACGAGACCGGCCGCGCCTCCGGCGGACGAACGCAGCGGACGCTACGGGCGCGCGAACTCCGGACCAGCGTTTTTTTTTTCGAACCGCCGTATCTCGGCCGCGGAAAGGGTCGGAGGGTCGAGGGCGGGCTCGTTCGAAAGGTCCCCTCGGGTAGAGCGACCGACCCCGAGGGCGACGTCCTCGGACTTAAGGCGCCCGAGCAGCGGCCGTGGGAAAATCCGGAGACGGCCCCCCGTATCTCCGCCGGGGAAAGGGCCAGATACTCGCGGGTGGGCTCGTTCGAAAGGGCTCCTCCGGCGGACCAATCGACCCGAAGGTCGAAGGCCCCGGGCCCGAGGCGCCGGAGCGGCGCGGTAACGAAATTCGGATATTCGACCGGAAGTATCTCCGGTCCACGGGGTCGCACGGACTCGGGGCCGGCGTCGCCGGAAAGCCCCGGGAAAGACCTTTCGAACGAGACCGGCCGCGCCTCCGGCGGACGAACGCAGCGGACGCTACGGGCGCGCGAACTCCGGACCAGCGTTTTTTTTTTTCGATCCGCCGTATCTCGGCCGCGGAAAGGGTCGGAGGGTCGAGGGCGGGCTCGTTCGAAAGGTCCCCTCGGGTAGAGCGACCGACCCCGAGGGCGACGTCCTCGGACTTAAGGCGCCCGAGCAGCGGCCGTGGGAAAATCCGGAGACGGCCCCCCGTATCTCCGCCGGGGAAAGGGCCAGATACTCGCGGGTGGGCTCGTTCGAAAGGGCTCCTCCGGCGGACCAATCGACCCGAAGGTCGAAGGCCCCGGGCCCGAGGCGCCGGAGCGGCGCGGGAACGAAATTCGGATATTCGACCGGAAGTATCTCCGGTCCACGGGGTCGCACGGACTCATGGCCGGCGTCGCCGGAAAGCCCCTGGAAAGACCTTTCGAACGAGACCGGTCACGCCTCCGGCGGACGAACAAAGCGGACGCTACGGGCGAGCAAACTCCGGACGAGCGTTTTTTTTTTTTTTCGAACTGCCGTATCTCGGCCGCGGAAAGGGTCGGAGGGTCGAGGGCGGGCTCGTTCGAAAGGTCCCCTCGGGTAGAGCGACCGACCCCGAGGGCGACGTCCTGGGACTTAAGGCGCCCGAGCAGCGGCCGTGGGAAATTCCGGAGACGGCACCCCGTATCTCCGCTGCGGAAAGGGCCAGATACTCGCGGGTGGGCTCGTTCGAAAGGGCCCCTCCGGCGGACCGACCGACCCGAAGGTCGAAGGACCCGGGCCCGAGGCGCCGGAGCGGCGCTGTAACGAAATTCGGATTTTCGACCGGAAGTATCTCCGGTCCCCCGGGCCGACCGAGGCGCACCCTCCCGGCCGCGGACCCGGCGGGTTCCCCCTTCGCGGGGGACGGTAGGGCGAACAGGTGCCATCAGGTATATAGCTAAGTCGATTGGGGTTGACCAACTGTCGGAGAGGCGAAAGCTCCAGAACCTAAGTCGATGGGGTTGACCAACTGCTGGAGAAGTGAAAGCTCCAGAGCCTAAGTCAATTGGGGTTGACCAACTGTCGGAGAGGCGAAATCTCTAGAACCTAAGTCGATTGAGGTTGACCAACTGCTGGAAACTCGAACGCTCCAAAACCTAAGTCGATTGAGGTTGACCAACTGCTGGAAACGCGAACGCTCCAAAACCTAAGTCGATTGGGGTTGACCAACTGCTGGAAAATCTTTCGGGTTGGCCAACGGTTGGAGAAATTTTGGGGTTGACCAACTGTTTGGTTCTCCAGAAGGGCCGGGAGGATGGGGCTTAGTCCGGTGGGGGAGTGCTTAAGAGTGGGATGGCAGGGACCGAACGGTGCGCCGGGTACGAGCTCCAGGGTGTCCGTCGCGGGGTCCAAAGCCGGCCTCGGGTGCACGGTGGTCGGGTTGACGGGGCGATGTTCCCGGGGTCGTATCTCGGCCGGGGAAGGGGGTACGGAGACGGGGGTGGGGTCGTTGGAAAGGGCCCCTCCTGGAGGATGAGGGACCCAAAGGGCTAAGGTCTCGGTCTTAAGGCGCCCGAGCTACGGCCGTTTAAAGGTGCAGCGGTGGAAGTCCGTATCTCCGGCCCCCGGAGTCGCACGGACCCGAGGCTGGCGTCCCCGGAAAGCCCCGAGGGAGACCTTTCGAACGAGACCGGCCGCGCCTCCGGCGGACGAACGCAGCGGACGCTACGGGCGCGCGAACTCCGGACGAGCGTTTTTTTTTCGAACCGCCGTATCTCGGTCGCGGAAAGGGTCGGAGGGTCGAGGGCGGGCTCGTTCGAAAGGTCCCCTCGGGTAGAGCGACCGACCCCGAGGGCGACGTCCTCGGACTTAAGGCGCCCGAGCAGCGGCCGTGGGAAAATCCGGAGACGGCCCCCCGTATCTCCGCCGCGGAAGGGGCCAGATACTCGCGGGTGGGCTCGTTCGAAAGGGCCCCTCCGGCGGACCGAACGACCCGAAGTTCGAAGGCCCCGGGCCCGAGGCGCCGGAGCGGCGCGGTAACGAAATTAGGATATTCGACCGGAAGTATCTCCGGTCCCCGGGGTTGCACGGACTCGGGGCCGGCGTCGCCGAAAAGCCCCGGGAAAGACCTTTCGAACGAGACCGGCCGCGCCTCCGGCGGACGAACGCAGCGGACGCTACGGGCGAGCAAACTCCGGACGAGCGTTTTTATTTTTTCGAACCGCCGTATCTCGGCCGCGGAAAGGGTCGGAGGGTCGAGGGCGGGCTCGTTCGAAAGGTCCCCTCGGGTAGAGCGACCGACCCCGAGGGCGACGTCCTGGGACTTAAGGCGCCCGAGCAGCGGCCGTGGGAAAATCCGGAGAAGGCCCCCCGTATCTCCGCTGCGGAAAGGGCCAGATACACGCGGGTGGGCTCGTTCGAAAGGGCCCCTCCGGCGGACCGACCGACCCGAAGGTCGAAGGACCCGGGCCCGAGGCGCCGGAGCGGCGCTGTAACGAAATTCGGATTTTCGACCAAAAGTATCTCCGGTCCCCCGGGCCGACCGAGGCGCACCCTCCCGGCCGCGGACCCGGCGGGTTCCCCCTTCGCGGGGGACGGTAGGGCGAACAGGTGACATCAGGTATATAGCTAAGTCGATCGGGGTTGACCAACTGTCGGAGAAGCGAAAGCTCCAGAACCTAAGTCGATGGCAGGAGAAGCGAACGCCCCAGAACCTAAGTCGATGGGGTTGACCACCTGCTGGAGAAGTGAAAGCTCCAGAGCCTAAGTCGATTGGGGTTGACCAACTGTCGGAGAGGCGAAAGCTCTAGAACCTAAGTCTATAGCAGGAGAAGCGAACGCCCCAGAACCTAAGTCGATGGGGTTGACCAACTGCTGGAGAAGTGAAAACTCAGGAGCCTAAGTCGTTGGGGTTGACCAACTGCTGGAGAGGCGAAAGCTCTAGAGCCTAAGTCGATTGAGGCCCCTCGTATCTCCGCCGCGGAAAGGGCCAGATACTCGCGGGTGGGCTCGTTCGAAAGGGCCCCTCCGGCGGACCAATCGACCCGAAGGTCGAAGGCCCCGGACCGGAAGTATCTCCGGTCCCCCGGGCCGACCGAGGCGCACCCTCCCGGCCGCGGACCCGGCGGGTTCCCCCTTCGCGGGGGACGTTAGGGCGAACAGGTGCCATCAGGTATATAGCTAAGTCGATCGGGGTTGACCAACTGTCGGAGAGGCGAAAGCTCCAGAACCTAAGTCGATGGCAGGAGAAGCGAACGCCCCAGAACCTAAGTCGATGGGGTTGACCAACTGCTGGAGAAGTGAAAGCTCAGGAGCCTAAGTCGTTGGGGTTGACCAACTGCTGGAGAGGCGAAAGCTCCAGAGCCTAAGTCGATTGAGGTTGACCAACTGCTGGAAACGCGAACGCTCCAAAGCCTAAGTCGATTGAGGTTGACCAACTGCTGGAAACGCGAACGCTCCAAAACCTAAGTCGATTGAGGTTGACCAACTGCTGGAAACTCGAACGCTCCAAAACCTAAGTCGATTGGGGTTGACCAACTGCTGGAAAATCTTTCGGGTTGACCAACGGTTGGAGAAATTTTGGGGTTGACCAACTGTTTGGTTCTCCAGAAGGGCCGGGAGGATGGGGCTTAGTACGGTGGGGGAGTGCTTAAGAGTGGGATGGCAGGGACCGAACGGTGCGCCAGGTACGAGCTCCAGGGTGTCCGTCGCGGGGTCCAAAGCCGGCCTCGGGTGCACAGTGGTCGGGTTGACGGGGCGATGTTCCCGGGGTCGTATCTCGGCCGGGGGAGGGGGTACGGAGACGGGGGTGGGGTCGTTGGAAAGGGCCCCTCCTGGAGGATGAGGGACCCAAAGGGCTAAGGTCTCGGTCTTAAGGCGCCCGAGCTACGGCCGTTTAAAGGTGCAGCGGTGGAAGTCCGTATCTCCGGCCCCCGGGGTCGCACGGACCCGAGGCCGGCGTCCCCGGAAAGCCCCGAGAGAGACCTTTCGAACGAGACCAGCCGCGCCTCCGGCGGACAAACGCAGCGGACGCTACGGGCGCGCGAACTCCGGACGAGCGTTTTTTTTTTTTTCGAACCGCCGTATCTCGGCCGCGGAAAGGGTCGGAGGGTCGAGGGCGGGCTCGTTCGAAAGGTCCCCTCGGGTAGAGCGACCGACCCCGAGGGCGACGTCCTCGGACTTAAGGCGCCCGAGCAGCGGCAGTGGGAAAATCCGGAGACGGCCCCCCGTATCTCCGCCGCGGAAGGGGCCAGATACTCGCGGGTGGGCTCGTTCGAAAGGGCCCCTCCGGCGGACCGACCGACCCGAAGTTCGAAGGCCCCGGGCCCGAGGCGCCCGAGATACGGCCGTTCGAATTTTTCCGAAGTTCGACCGGAAGTATCTCCGGTCCCCGGGGTCGCACGGACTCGGGGCCGGCGTCGCCGAAAAGTCCCGGGAAAGACCTTTCGAACGAGACCGGCCGCGCCTCCGGCGGACGAACGCAGCGGACGCTACGGGCGCGCGAACTCCGGACAAGCGTTTTTTTTTCCGATCCGCCGTATCTCGGCCGCGGAAAAGGTCGGAGGGTCGAGGGCGGGCTCGTTCGAAAGGTCCCCTCGGGTAGAGCGACCGACCCCGAGGGCGACGTCTTCTGACTTAAGGCGCCCGAGCAGCGGCCGTGGGAAAATCCGGAGACGGCCCCCCGTATCTCCGCCGCGGAAAGGGCCAGATACTCGCGGGTGGGCTCGTTCGAAAGGGCCCTTCCGGCGGACCAATCGACCCGAAGGTCGAAGGCCCCGGGCCCGAGGCGCCGGAGCGGCGCGGTAACGAAATTCGGATATTCGACCGGAAGTATCTCCGGTCCACGGGGTCGCACGGACTCGGGGCCGGCGTCGCCGGAAAGCCCCGGGAAAGACCTTTCGAACGAGACCGGTCACGCCTCCGGCGGACGAACGCAGCGGACGCTACGGGCGAGCAAACTCCGGACGAGCGTTTTTATTTTTTCGAACCGCCATATCTCGGCCGCGGAAAGGGTCGGAGGGTCGAGGGCGGGCTCGTTCGAAAGGTCCCCTCGGGTAGAGCGACCTACCCCGAGGGCGACGTCCTGGGACTTAAGGCGCCCGAGCAGCGGCCGTGGGAAAATCCGGAGACGGCCCCTCGTATCTCCGCTGCGGAAAGGGCCAGATACACGCGGGTGGGCTCGTTCGAAAGGGCCTCTCCAGCGGACCGACCGACCCGAAGGTCGAAGGACCCGGGCCCGAGGCGCCGGAGCGGCGCTGTAACGAAATTCGGATTTTCGACCGAAAGTATCTACGGTCCCCCGGGCCGACCGAGGCGCACCCTCCCGGCCGCGGACCCGGCGGGTTCCCCCTTCGCGGGGGACGGTAGGGCGAACAGGTGACATCAGGTATATAGCTAAGTCGATCGGGGTTGACCAACTGTCGGAGAGGCGAAAGCTCCAGAACCTAAGTCGATGGGGTTGACCACCTGCTGGAGAAGTGAAAGCTCCAGAGCCTAAGTCGATTGGGGTTGACCAACTGTCGGAGAGGCGAAAGCTCTAGAACCTAAGTCTATAGCAGGAGAAGCGAACGCCCCAGAACCTAAGTCGATGGGGTTGACCAACTGCTGGAGAAGTGAAAGCTCAGGAGCCTAAGTCGTTGGGGTTGACCAACTGCTGGAGAGGCGAAAGCTCTAGAGCCTAAGTTGATTGAGGTTGACCAACTGCTGGAAACGCGAACGCTCCAAAACCTAAGTCGATTGAGGTTGACCAACTGCTGGAAACGCGAACGCTCCAAAGCCTAAGTCGATTGAGGTTGACCAACTGCTGGAAACGTGAACGCTCCAAAACCTAAGTCGATTGAGGTTGACCAACTGCTGGAAACTCGAACGCTCCAAAACCTAAGTCGATTGGGGTTGACCAACTGCTGGAAAATCTTTCGGGTTGACCAACGGTTGGAGAAATTTTGGGGTTGACCAACTGTTTGGTTCTCCAGAAGGGCCGGGAGGATGGGGCTTAGTCCGGTGGGGGAGTGCTTAAGAGTGGGATGGCAGGGACCGAACGGTGCGCCGGGTACGAGCTCCAGGGTGTCCGTCGCGGGGTCCGAGGCCGGCCTTGGGTGCACGGTGGTCGGGTAGACGGGGCGATGTTCCCGGGGTCGTATCTCGGCCGGGGGAGGGGGTACGGAGACGGGGGTGGGGTCGTTGGAAAGGGCCCCTCCTGGAGGATGAGGGACCCAAAGGGCTAAGGTCTCGGTCTTAAGGCGCCCGAGCTACGGCCGTTTAAAGGTGCAGCGGTGGAAGTCCGTATCTCCGGCCCCCGGGGTCGCACGGACTCGTGGCCGGCGTCGCCGGAAAGCCCCTGGAAAGACCTTTCGAACGAGACCGGTCACGCCTCCGGCGGACGAACGCAGCGGACGCTACGGGCGAGCAAACTCCGGACGAGCGTTTTTTTTTTTTCGAACCGCCGTATCTCGGCCGCGGAAAGGGTCGGAGGGTCGAGGGCGGGCTCGTTCGAAAGGTCCCCTCGGGTAGAGCGACCGACCCCGAGGGCGACGTCCTGGGACTTAAGGCGCCAGAGCAGCGGCCGTGGGAAAATCCGGAGACGGCCCCCCGTATCTCCGCCGCGGAAGGGGCCAGATACTCGCGGGTGGGCTCGTTCGAAAGGGCCCCTCCGGCGGACCGACCGACCCGAAGTTCGAAGGCCCCGGGCCCGAGGCGCCCGATATACGGCCGTTCGAAGTTTTCCGAAATTCGACCGGAAGTATCTCCGGTCCCCGGGGTCGCACGGACTCGGGGCCGGCGTCGCCGGAAAGCCCCGGGAAAGACCTTTCGAACGAGACCGGCCGCGCCTCCGGCGGACGAACGCAGCGGACGCTACGGGCGCGCGAACTCCGGACCAGCGTTTTTTTTTTCGATCCGCCGTATCTCGGCCGCGGAAAGGGTCGGAGGGTCGAGGGCGGGCTCGTTCGAAAGGTCCCTTCGGGTAGAGCGACCGACCCCGAGGGCGACGTCCTCGGACTTAAGGCGCCCGAGCAGCGGCCGTGGGAAAATCCGGAGACGGCCCCCCGTATCTCCCCCGCGGAACGGGCCAGATACTCGCGGGTGGGCTCGATCGAAAGGGCCCCTCCGGCGGACCAATCGACCCGAAGGTCGAAGGCCCCGGGCCCGAGGCGCCGGAGCGGCGCGGTAACGAAATTCGGATATTCGACCGGAAGTATCTCCGGTCCACGGGGTCGCACGGACTCCGGGCCGGCGTCGCCGGAAAGCCCCGGGAAAGACCTTTCGAACGAGACCGGCCGCGCCTCCGGCGGACGAACGCAGCGGACGCTACGGGCGCGCAGAACTCCGGACCAGCGTTTTTTTTTTTTTTCGAACCGCCGTATCTCGGCCGCGGAAAGGGTCGGAGGGTCGAGGGCGGGCTCGTTCGAAAGGTCCCCTCGGGTAGAGCGACCGACCCCGAGGGCGACGTCCTGGGACTTAAGGCGCCCGAGCAGCGGCCGTGGGAAATTCCGGAGACGGCACCCCGTATCTCCGCTGCGAAAAGGGCCAGATACTCGCGGGTGGGCTCGTTCGAAAGGGCCCCTCCGGCGGACCGACCGACCCGAAGGTCGAAGGACCCGGGCCCGAGGCGCCGGAGCGGCGCTGTAACGAAATTCGGATTTTCGACCGGAAGTATCTCCGGTCCCCCGGGCCGACCGAGGCGCCCCCTCCCGGCCGCGGACCCGGCGGGTTCCCCCTTCGCGGGGGACGGTAGGGCGAACAGGTGCCATCAGGTATATAGCTAAGTCGATCGGGGTTGACCAACTGTCGGAGAGGCGAAAGCTCCAGAACCTAAGTCGATGGGGTTGACCAACTGCTGGAGAAGTGAAAGCTCCAGAGCCTAAGTCAATTGGGGTTGACCAACTGTCGGAGAGGCGAAAGCTCTAGAACCTAAGTCGATTGAGGTTGACCAACTGCTGGAAACTCGAACGCTCCAAAACCTAAGTCGATTGAGGTTGACCAACTGCTGGAAACGCGAACGCTCCAAAACCTAAGTCGATTGGGGTTGACCAACTGCTGGAAAATCTTTCGGGTTGACCAACGGTTGGAGAAATTTTGGGGTTGACCAACTGTTTGGTTCTCCAGAAGGGCCGGGAGGATGGGGCTTAGTCCGGTGGGGGAGTGCTTAAGAGTGGGATGGCAGGGACCGAACGGTGCGCCGGGTACGAGCTCCAGGGTGTCCGTCGCGGGGTCCAAAGCCGGCCTCGGGTGCACGGTGGTCGGGTTGACGGGGCGATGTTCCCGGGGTCGTATCTCGGCCGGGGAAGGGGGTACGGAGACGGGGGTGGGGTCGTTGGAAAGGGCCCCTCCTGGAGGATGAGGGACCCAAAGGGCTAAGGTCTCGGTCTTAAGGCGCCCGAGCTACGGCCGTTTAAAGGTGCAGCGGTGGAAGTCCGTATCTCCGGCCCCCGGAGTCGCACGGACCCGAGGCTGGCGTCCCCGGAAAGCCCCGAGGGAGACCTTTCGAACGAGACCGGCCGCGCCTCCGGCGGACGAACGCAGCGGACGCTACGGGCGCGCGAACTCCGGACGAGCGTTTTTTTTTTCGAACCGCCGTATCTCGGTCGCGGAAAGGGTCGGAGGGTCGAGGGCGGGCTCGTTCGAAAGGTCCCCTCGGGTAGAGCGACCGACCCCGAGGGCGACGTCCTCGGACTTAAGGCGCCCGAGCAGCGGCAGTGGGAAAATCCGGAGACGGCCCCCCGTATCTCCGCCGCGGAAGGGGCCAGATACTCGCGGGTGGGCTCGTTCGAAAGGGCCCCTCCGGCGGACCGAACGACCCGAAGTTCGAAGGCCCCGGGCCCGAGGCGCCGGAGCGGCGCGGTAACGAAATTCGGATATTCGACCGGAAGTATCTCCGGTCCACGGGGTCGCACGGACTCGGGGCCGGCGTCGCCGGAAAGCCCCGGGAAAGGCCTTTCGAACGAGACCGGCCGCGCCTCCGGCGGACGAACGCAGCGGACGCTACGGGCGCGCGAACTCCGGACCAGCGTTTTTTTTTTCGATCCGCCGTATCTCGGCCGCGGAAAGGGTCGGAGGGTCGAGGGCGGGCTCGTTCGAAAGGTCCCCTCGGGTAGAGCGACCGACCCCGAGGGCGACGTCCTCGGACTTAAGGCGCCCGAGCAGCGGCCGTGGGAAAATCCGGAGACGGCCCCCCGTATCTCCGCCGCGGAAAGGGCCAGATACTCGCGGGTGGGCTCGATCGAAAGGGCCCCTCCGGCGGACCAATCGACCCGAAGGTCGAAGGCCCCGGGCCCGAGGCGCCGGAGCGGCGCGGTAACGAAATTCGGATATTCGACCGGAAGTATCTCCGGTCCACGGGGTCGCACGGACTCGGGGCCGGCGTCGCCGGAAAGCCCCGGGAAAGACCTTTCGAACGAGACCGGCCGCGCCTCCGGCGGACGAACGCAGCGGACGCTACGGGCGCGCGAACTCCGGACCAGCGTTTTTTTTTTTCGATCCGCCGTATCTCGGCCGCGGAAAGGGTCGGAGGGTCGAGGGCGGGCTCGTTCGAAAGGTCCCCTCGGGTAGAGCGACCGACCCCGAGGGCGACGTCCTCGGACTTAAGGCGCCCGAGCAGCGGCCGTGGGAAAATCCGGAGACGGCCCCCCGTATCTCCGCCGGGGAAAGGGCCAGATACTCGCGGGTGGGCTCGTTCGAAAGGGCTCCTCCGGCGGACCAATCGACCCGAAGGTCGAAGGCCCCGGGCCCGAGGCGCCGGAGCGGCGCGGGAACGAAATTCGGATATTCGACCGGAAGTATCTCCGGTCCACGGGGTCGCACGGACTCGTGGCCGGCGTCGCCGGAAAGCCCCTGGAAAGACCTTTCGAACGAGACCGGTCACGCCTCCGGCGGACGAACGCAGCGGACGCTACGGGCGAGCAAACTCCGGACGAGCGTTTTTTTTTTTTTCGAACCGCCGTATCTCGGCCGCGGAAAGGGTCGGAGGGTCGAGGGCGGGCTCGTTCGAAAGGTCCCCTCGGGTAGAGCGACCGAACCCCGAGGGCGACGTCCTGGGACTTAAGGCGCCCGAGCAGCGGCCGTGGGAAATTCCGGAGACGGCACCCCGTATCTCCGCTGCGGAAAGGGCCAGATACTCGCGGGTGGGCTCGTTCGAAAGGGCCCCTCCGGCGGACCGACCGACCCGAAGGTCGAAGGACCCGGGCCCGAGGCGCCGGAGCGGCGCTGTAACGAAATTCGGATTTTCGACCGGAAGTATCTCCGGTCCCCCGGGCCGACCGAGGCGCACCCTCCCGGCCGCGGACCCGGCGGGTTCCCCCTTCGCGGGGGACGGTAGGGCGAACAGGTGCCATCAGGTATATAGCTAAGTCGATCGGGGTTGACCAACTGTCGGAGAGGCGAAAGCTCCAGAACCTAAGTCGATGGGGTTGACCAACTGCTGGAGAAGTGAAAGCTCCAGAGCCTAAGTCGATTGGGGTTGACCAACTGTCGGAGAGGCGAAAGCTCTAGAACCTAAGTCGATTGAGGTTGACCAACTGCTGGAAACTCGAACGCTCCAAAACCTAAGTCGATTGAGGTTGACCAACTGCTGGAAACGCGAACGCTCCAAAACCTAAGTCGATTGGGGTTGACCAACTGCTGGAAAATCTTTCGGGTTGACCAACGGTTGGAGAAATTTTGGGGTTGACCAACTGTTTGGTTCTCCAGAAGGGCCGGGAGGATGGGGCTTAGTCCGGTGGGGGAGTGCTTAAGAGTGGGATGGCAGGGACCGAACGGTGCGCCGGGTACGAGCTCCAGGGTGTCCGTCGCGGGGTCCAAAGCCGGCCTCGGGTGCACGGTGGTCGGGTTGACGGGGCGATGTTCCCGGGGTCGTATCTCGGCCGGGGAAGGGGGTACGGAGACGGGGGTGGGGTCGTTGGAAAGGGCCCCTCCTGGAGGATGAGGGACCCAAAGGGCTAAGGTCTCGGTCTTAAGGCGCCCGAGCTACGGCCGTTTAAAGGTGCAGCGGTGGAAGTCCGTATCTCCGGCCCCCGGGGTCGCACGGACCCGAGGCTGGTGTCCCCGGAAAGCCCCGAGAGAGACCTTTCGAACGAGACCGGCCGCGCCTCCGGCGGACGAACGCAGCGGACGCTACGGGCGCGCGAACTCCGGACGAGCGTTTTTTTTTTCGAACCGCCGTATCTCGGCCGCGGAAAGGGTCGGAGGGTCGAGGGCGGGCTCGTTCGAAAGGTCCCCTCGGGTAGAGCGACCGACCCCGAGGGCGACGTCCTCGGACTTAAGGCGCCCGAGCAGCGGCCGTGGGAAAATCCGGAGACGGCCCCCCGTATCTCCGCCGCGGAAAGGGCCAGATACTCGCGGGTGGGCTCGATCGAAAGGGCCCCTCCGGCGGACCAATCGACCCGAAGGTCGAAGGCCCCGGGCCCGAGGCGCCGGAGCGGCGCGGTAACGAAATTCGGATATTCGACCGGAAGTATCTCCGGTCCACGGGGTCGCACGGACTCGGGGCCGGCGTCGCCGGAAAGCCCCGGGAAAGACCTTTCGAACGAGACCGGCCGCGCCTCCGGCGGACGAACGCAGCGGACGCTACGGGCGCGCGAACTCCGGACCAGCGTTTTTTTTTTTCGATCCGCCGTATCTCGGCCGCGGAAAGGGTCGGAGGGTCGAGGGCGGGCTCGTTCGAAAGGTCCCCTCGGGTAGAGCGACCGACCCCGAGGGCGACGTCCTCGGACTTAAGGCGCCCGAGCAGCGGCCGTGGGAAAATCCGGAGACGGCCCCCCGTATCTCCGCCGGGGAAAGGGCCAGATACTCGCGGGTGGGCTCGTTCGAAAGGGCTCCTCCGGCGGACCAATCGACCCGAAGGTCGAAGGCCCCGGGCCCGAGGCGCCGGAGCGGCGCGGGAACGAAATTCGGATATTCGACCGGAAGTATCTCCGGTCCACGGGGTCGCACGGACTCGTGGCCGGCGTCGCCGGAAAGCCCCTGGAAAGACCTTTCGAACGAGACCGGTCACGCCTCCGGCGGACGAACGCAGCGGACGCTACGGGCGAGCAAACTCCGGACGAGCGTTTTTTTTTTTTTTCGAACTGCCGTATCTCGGCCGCGGAAAGGGTCGGAGGGTCGAGGGCGGGCTCGTTCGAAAGGTCCCCTCGGGTAGAGCGACCGACCCCGAGGGCGACGTCCTGGGACTTAAGGCGCCCGAGCAGCGGCCGTGGGAAATTCCGGAGACGGCACCCCGTATCTCCGCTGCGGAAAAGGGCCAGATACTCGCGGGTGGGCTCGTTCGAAAGGGCCCCTCCGGCGGACCGACCGACCCGAAGGTCGAAGGACCCGGGCCCGAGGCGCCGGAGCGGCGCTGTAACGAAATTCGGATTTTCGACCGGAAGTATCTCCGGTCCCCCGGGCCGACCGAGGCGCACCCTCCCGGCCGCGGACCCGGCGGGTTCCCCCTTCGCGGGGGACGGTAGGGCGAACAGGTGCCATCAGGTATATAGCTAAGTCGATCGGGGTTGACCAACTGTCGGAGAGGCGAAAGCTCCAGAACCTAAGTCGATGGGGTTGACCAACTGCTGGAGAAGTGAAAGCTCCAGAGCCTAAGTCAATTGGGGTTGACCAACTGTCGGAGAGGCGAAAGCTCTAGAACCTAAGTCGATTGAGGTTGACCAACTGCTGGAAACTCGAACGCTCCAAAACCTAAGTCGATTGAGGTTGACCAACTGCTGGAAACGCGAACGCTCCAAAACCTAAGTCGATTGGGGTTGACCAACTGCTGGAAAATCTTTCGGGTTGACCAACGGTTGGAGAAATTTTGGGGTTGACCAACTGTTTGGTTCTCCAGAAGGGCCGGGAGGATGGGGCTTAGTCCGGTGGGGGAGTGCTTAAGAGTGGGATGGCAGGGACCGAACGGTGCGCCGGGTACGAGCTCCAGGGTGTCCGTCGCGGGGTCCAAAGCCGGCCTCGGGTGCACGGTGGTCGGGTTGACGGGGCGATGTTCCCGGGGTCGTATCTCGGCCGGGGAAGGGGGTACGGAGACGGGGGTGGGGTCGTTGGAAAGGGCCCCTCCTGGAGGATGAGGGACCCAAAGGGCTAAGGTCTCGGTCTTAAGGCGCCCGAGCTACGGCCGTTTAAAGGTGCAGCGGTGGAAGTCCGTATCTCCGGCCCCCGGAGTCGCACGGACCCGAGGCTGGCGTCCCCGGAAAGCCCCGAGGGAGACCTTTCGAACGAGACCGGCCGCGCCTCCGGCGGACGAACGCAGCGGACGCTACGGGCGCGCGAACTCCGGACGAGCGTTTTTTTTTTTCGAACCGCCGTATCTCGGCCGCGGAAAGGGTCGGAGGGTCGAGGGCGGGCTCGTTCGAAAGGTCCCCTCGGGTAGAGCGACCGACCCCGAGGGCGACGTCCTCGGACTTAAGGCGCCCGAGCAGCGGCAGTGGGAAAATCCGGAGACGGCCCCCCGTATCTCCGCCGCGGAAGGGGCCAGATACTCGCGGGTGGGCTCGTTCGAAAGGGCCCCTCCGGCGGACCAATCGACCCGAAGTTCGAAGGCCCCGGGCCCGAGGCGCCGGAGCGGCGCGGTAACGAAATTCGGATATTCGACCGGAAGTATCTCCGGTCCACGGGGTCGCACGGACTCGGGGCCGGCGTCGCCGGAAAGCCCCGGGAAAGACCTTTCGAACGAGACCGGCCGCGCCTCCGGCGGACGAACGCAGCGGACGCTACGGGCGCGCGAACTCCGGACCAGCGTTTTTTTTTTCGATCCGCCGTATCTCGGCCGCGGAAAGGGTCGGAGGGTCGAGGGCGGGCTCGTTCGAAAGGTCCCCTCGGGTAGAGCGACCGACCCCGAGGGCGACGTCCTCGGACTTAAGGCGCCCGAGCAGCGGCCGTGGGAAAATCCGGAGACGGCCCCCCGTATCTCCGCCGGGGAAAGGGCCAGATACTCGCGGGTGGGCTCGTTCGAAAGGGCTCCTCCGGCGGACCAATCGACCCGAAGGTCGAAGGCCCCGGGCCCGAGGCGCCGGAGCGGCGCGGGAACGAAATTCGGATATTCGACCGGAAGTATCTCCGGTCCACGGGGTCGCACGGACTCGTGGCCGGCGTCGCCGGAAAGCCCCTGGAAAGACCTTTCGAACGAGACCGGTCACGCCTCCGGCGGACGAACG
This sequence comes from Misgurnus anguillicaudatus, assembly GCF_027580225.2. Classification (NCBI taxonomy): domain Eukaryota; kingdom Metazoa; phylum Chordata; class Actinopteri; order Cypriniformes; family Cobitidae; genus Misgurnus; species Misgurnus anguillicaudatus. The sequence continues at coordinate 36,194,539 of NC_073350.2, read as the reverse complement.
CAGCGGACGCTACGGGCGAGCAAACTCCGGACGAGCGTTTTTTTTTTTTTTTCGAACCGCCGTATCTCGGCCGCGGAAAGGGTCGGAGGGTCGAGGGCGGGCTCGTTCGAAAGGTCCCCTCGGGTAGAGCGACCGACCCCGAGGGCGACGTCCTGGGACTTAAGGCGCCCGAGCAGCGGCCGTGGGAAATTCCGGAGACGGCACCCCGTATCTCCGCTGCGAAAAGGGCCAGATACTCGCGGGTGGGCTCGTTCGAAAGGGCCCCTCCGGCGGACCGACCGACCCGAAGGTCGAAGGACCCGGGCCCGAGGCGCCGGAGCGGCGCTGTAACGAAATTCGGATTTTCGACCGGAAGTATCTCCGGTCCCCCGGGCCGACCGAGGCGCACCCTCCCGGCCGCGGACCCGGCGGGTTCCCCCTTCGCGGGGGACGGTAGGGCGAACAGGTGCCATCAGGTATATAGCTAAGTCGATCGGGGTTGACCAACTGTCGGAGAGGCGAAAGCTCCAGAACCTAAGTCGATGGGGTTGACCAACTGCTGGAGAAGTGAAAGCTCCAGAGCCTAAGTCGATTGGGGTTGACCAACTGTCGGAGAGGCGAAAGCTCTAGAACCTAAGTCGATTGAGGTTGACCAACTGCTGGAAACTCGAACGCTCCAAAACCTAAGTCGATTGAGGTTGACCAACTGCTGGAAACGCGAACGCTCCAAAACCTAAGTCGATTGGGGTTGACCAACTGCTGGAAAATCTTTCGGGTTGACCAACGGTTGGAGAAATTTTGGGGTTGACCAACTGTTTGGTTCTCCAGAAGGGCCGGGAGGATGGGGCTTAGTCCGGTGGGGGAGTGCTTAAGAGTGGGATGGCAGGGACCGAACGGTGCGCCGGGTACGAGCTCCAGGGTGTCCGTCGCGGGGTCCAAAGCCGGCCTCGGGTGCACGGTGGTCGGGTTGACGGGGCGATGTTCCCGGGGTCGTATCTCGGCCGGGGAAGGGGGTACGGAGACGGGGGTGGGGTCGTTGGAAAGGGCCCCTCCTGGAGGATGAGGGACCCAAAGGGCTAAGGTCTCGGTCTTAAGGCGCCCGAGCTACGGCCGTTTAAAGGTGCAGCGGTGGAAGTCCGTATCTCCGGCCCCCGGAGTCGCACGGACCCGAGGCTGGCGTCCCCGGAAAGCCCCGAGGGAGACCTTTCGAACGAGACCGGCCGCGCCTCCGGCGGACGAACGCAGCGGACGCTACGGGCGCGCGAACTCCGGACGAGCGTTTTTTTTTTTCGAACCGCCGTATCTCGGCCGCGGAAAGGGTCGGAGGGTCGAGGGCGGGCTCGTTCGAAAGGTCCCCTCGGGTAGAGCGACCGACCCCGAGGGCGACGTCCTCGGACTTAAGGCGCCCGAGCAGCGGCAGTGGGAAAATCCGGAGACGGCCCCCCGTATCTCCGCCGCGGAAGGGGCCAGATACTCGCGGGTGGGCTCGTTCGAAAGGGCCCCTCCGGCGGACCAATCGACCCGAAGTTCGAAGGCCCCGGGCCCGAGGCGCCCGAGATACGGCCGGTCGAAGTTTTCGAAATTCGACCGGAAGTATCTCCGGTCCACGGGGTCGCACGGACTCGGGGCCGGCGTCGCCGAAAAGCCCCGGGAAAGACCTTTCGAACGAGACCGGCCGCGCCTCCGGCGGACGAACGCAGCGGACGCTACGGGCGCGCGAACTCCGGACCAGCGTTTTTTTTTTTCGATCCGCCGTATCTCGGCCGCGGAAAGGGTCGGAGGGTCGAGGGCGGGCTCGTTCGAAAGGTCCCCTCGGGTAGAGCGACCGACCCCGAGGGCGACGTCCTCGGACTTAAGGCGCCCGAGCAGCGGCCGTGGGAAAATCCGGAGACGGCCCCCCGTATCTCCGCCGCGGAAAGGGCCAGATACTCGCGGGTGGGCTCGATCGAAAGGGCCCCTCCGGCGGACCAATCGACCCGAAGGTCGAAGGCCCCGGGCCCGAGGCGCCGGAGCGGCGCGGTAACGAAATTCGGATATTCGACCGGAAGTATCTCCGGTCCACGGGGTCGCACGGACTCGGGGCCGGCGTCGCCGGAAAGCCCCGGGAAAGACCTTTCGAACGAGACCGGCCGCGCCTCCGGCGGACGAACGCAGCGGACGCTACGGGCGCGCGAACTCCGGACCAGCGTTTTTTTTTTTCGATCCGCCGTATCTCGGCCGCGGAAAGGGTCGGAGGGTCGAGGGCGGGCTCGTTCGAAAGGTCCCCTCGGGTAGAGCGACCGACCCCGAGGGCGACGTCCTCGGACTTAAGGCGCCCGAGCAGCGGCCGTGGGAAAATCCGGAGACGGCCCCCCGTATCTCCGCCGGGGAAAGGGCCAGATACTCGCGGGTGGGCTCGTTCGAAAGGGCTCCTCCGGCGGACCAATCGACCCGAAGGTCGAAGGCCCCGGGCCCGAGGCGCCGGAGCGGCGCGGGAACGAAATTCGGATATTCGACCGGAAGTATCTCCGGTCCACGGGGTCGCACGGACTCGTGGCCGGCGTCGCCGGAAAGCCCCTGGAAAGACCTTTCGAACGAGACCGGTCACGCCTCCGGCGGACGAACGCAGCGGACGCTACGGGCGAGCAAACTCCGGACGAGCGTTTTTTTTTTTTTTCGAACCGCCGTATCTCGGCCGCGGAAAGGGTCGGAGGGTCGAGGGCGGGCTCGTTCGAAAGGTCCCCTCGGGTAGAGCGACCGACCCCGAGGGCGACGTCCTGGGACTTAAGGCGCCCGAGCAGCGGCCGTGGGAAATTCCGGAGACGGCACCCCGTATCTCCGCTGCGAAAAGGGCCAGATACTCGCGGGTGGGCTCGTTCGAAAGGGCCCCTCCGGCGGACCGACCGACCCGAAGGTCGAAGGACCCGGGCCCGAGGCGCCGGAGCGGCGCTGTAACGAAATTCGGATTTTCGACCGGAAGTATCTCCGGTCCCCCGGGCCGACCGAGGCGCCCCCTCCCGGCCGCGGACCCGGCGGGTTCCCCCTTCGCGGGGGACGGTAGGGCGAACAGGTGCCATCAGGTATATAGCTAAGTCGATCGGGGTTGACCAACTGTCGGAGAGGCGAAAGCTCCAGAACCTAAGTCGATGGGGTTGACCAACTGCTGGAGAAGTGAAAGCTCCAGAGCCTAAGTCGATTGGGGTTGACCAACTGTCGGAGAGGCGAAAGCTCTAGAACCTAAGTCGATTGAGGTTGACCAACTGCTGGAAACTCGAACGCTCCAAAACCTAAGTCGATTGAGGTTGACCAACTGCTGGAAACGCGAACGCTCCAAAACCTAAGTCGATTGGGGTTGACCAACTGCTGGAAAATCTTTCGGGTTGACCAACGGTTGGAGAAATTTTGGGGTTGACCAACTGTTTGGTTCTCCAGAAGGGCCGGGAGGATGGGGCTTAGTCCGGTGGGGGAGTGCTTAAGAGTGGGATGGCAGGGACCGAACGGTGCGCCGGGTACGAGCTCCAGGGTGTCCGTCGCGGGGTCCAAAGCCGGCCTCGGGTGCACGGTGGTCGGGTTGACGGGGCGATGTTCCCGGGGTCGTATCTCGGCCGGGGAAGGGGGTACGGAGACGGGGGTGGGGTCGTTGGAAAGGGCCCCTCCTGGAGGATGAGGGACCCAAAGGGCTAAGGTCTCGGTCTTAAGGCGCCCGAGCTACGGCCGTTTAAAGGTGCAGCGGTGGAAGTCCGTATCTCCGGCCCCCGGGGTCGCACGGACCCGAGGCTGGTGTCCCCGGAAAGCCCCGAGAGAGACCTTTCGAACGAGACCGGCCGCGCCTCCGGCGGACGAACGCAGCGGACGCTACGGGCGCGCGAACTCCGGACGAGCGTTTTTTTTTTCGAACCGCCGTATCTCGGCCGCGGAAAGGGTCGGAGGGTCGAGGGCGGGCTCGTTCGAAAGGTCCCCTCGGGTAGAGCGACCGACCCCGAGGGCGACGTCCTCGGACTTAAGGCGCCCGAGCAGCGGCAGTGGGAAAATCCGGAGACGGCCCCCCGTATCTCCGCCGCGGAAAGGGCCAGATACTCGCGGGTGGGCTCGATCGAAAGGGCCCCTCCGGCGGACCAATCGACCCGAAGGTCGAAGGCCCCGGGCCCGAGGCGCCGGAGCGGCGCGGTAACGAAATTCGGATATTCGACCGGAAGTATCTCCGGTCCACGGGGTCGCACGGACTCGGGGCCGGCGTCGCCGGAAAGCCCCGGGAAAGACCTTTCGAACGAGACCGGCCGCGCCTCCGGCGGACGAACGCAGCGGACGCTACGGGCGCGCGAACTCCGGACCAGCGTTTTTTTTTTCGATCCGCCGTATCTCGGCCGCGGAAAGGGTCGGAGGGTCGAGGGCGGGCTCGTTCGAAAGGTCCCCTCGGGTAGAGCGACCGACCCCGAGGGCGACGTCCTCGGACTTAAGGCGCCCGAGCAGCGGCCGTGGGAAAATCCGGAGACGGCCCCCCGTATCTCCGCCGGGGAAAGGGCCAGATACTCGCGGGTGGGCTCGTTCGAAAGGGCCCCTCCGGCGGACCAATCGACCCGAAGGTCGAAGGCCCCGGGCCCGAGGCGCCGGAGCGGCGCGGTAACGAAATTCGGATATTCGACCGGAAGTATCTCCGGTCCACGGGGTCGCACGGACTCGTGGCCGGCGTCGCCGGAAAGCCCCTGGAAAGACCTTTCGAACGAGACCGGTCACGCCTCCGGCGGACGAACGCAGCGGACGCTACGGGCGAGCAAACTCCGGACGAGCGTTTTTTTTTTTTTCGAACTGCCGTATCTCGGCCGCGGAAAGGGTCGGAGGGTCGAGGGCGGGCTCGTTCGAAAGGTCCCCTCGGGTAGAGCGACCGACCCCGAGGGCGACGTCCTGGGACTTAAGGCGCCCGAGCAGCGGCCGTGGGAAATTCCGGAGACGGCACCCCGTATCTCCGCTGCGGAAAAGGGCCAGATACTCGCGGGTGGGCTCGTTCGAAAGGGCCCCTCCGGCGGACCGACCGACCCGAAGGTCGAAGGACCCGGGCCCGAGGCGCCGGAGCGGCGCTGTAACGAAATTCGGATTTTCGACCGGAAGTATCTCCGGTCCCCCGGGCCGACCGAGGCGCCCCCTCCCGGCCGCGGACCCGGCGGGTTCCCCCTTCGCGGGGGACGGTAGGGCGAACAGGTGCCATCAGGTATATAGCTAAGTCGATCGGGGTTGACCAACTGTCGGAGAGGCGAAAGCTCCAGAACCTAAGTCGATGGGGTTGACCAACTGCTGGAGAAGTGAAAGCTCCAGAGCCTAAGTCAATTGGGGTTGACCAACTGTCGGAGAGGCGAAAGCTCTAGAACCTAAGTCGATTGAGGTTGACCAACTGCTGGAAACTCGAACGCTCCAAAACCTAAGTCGATTGAGGTTGACCAACTGCTGGAAACGCGAACGCTCCAAAACCTAAGTCGATTGGGGTTGACCAACTGCTGGAAAATCTTTCGGGTTGACCAACGGTTGGAGAAATTTTGGGGTTGACCAACTGTTTGGTTCTCCAGAAGGGCCGGGAGGATGGGGCTTAGTCCGGTGGGGGAGTGCTTAAGAGTGGGATGGCAGGGACCGAACGGTGCGCCGGGTACGAGCTCCAGGGTGTCCGTCGCGGGGTCCAAAGCCGGCCTCGGGTGCACGGTGGTCGGGTTGACGGGGCGATGTTCCCGGGGTCGTATCTCGGCCGGGGAAGGGGGTACGGAGACGGGGGTGGGGTCGTTGGAAAGGGCCCCTCCTGGAGGATGAGGGACCCAAAGGGCTAAGGTCTCGGTCTTAAGGCGCCCGAGCTACGGCCGTTTAAAGGTGCAGCGGTGGAAGTCCGTATCTCCGGCCCCCGGAGTCGCACGGACCCGAGGCTGGCGTCCCCGGAAAGCCCCGAGGGAGACCTTTCGAACGAGACCGGCCGCGCCTCCGGCGGACGAACGCAGCGGACGCTACGGGCGCGCGAACTCCGGACGAGCGTTTTTTTTCGAACCGCCGTATCTCGGCCGCGGAAAGGGTCGGAGGGTCGAGGGCGGGCTCGTTCGAAAGGTCCCCTCGGGTAGAGCGACCGACCCCGAGGGCGACGTCCTCGGACTTAAGGCGCCCGAGCAGCGGCAGTGGGAAAATCCGGAGACGGCCCCCCGTATCTCCGCCGCGGAAGGGGCCAGATACTCGCGGGTGGGCTCGTTCGAAAGGGCCCCTCCGGCGGACCGACCGACCCGAAGTTCGAAGGCCCCGGGCCCGAGGCGCCCGAGATACGGCCGTTCGAAGTTTTCCGAAATTCGACCGGAAGTATCTCCGGTCACCGGGGTCGCACGGACTCGGGGCCGGCGTCGCCGAAAAGCCCCGGGAAAGACCTTTCGAACGAGACCGGCCGCGCCTCCGGCGGACGAACGCAGCGGACGCTACGGGCGCGCGAACTCCGGACCAGCGTTTTTTTTTTTTCGATCCGCCGTATCTCGGCCGCGGAAAGGGTCGGAGGGTCGAGGGCGGGCTCGTTCGAAAGGTCCCCTCGGGTAGAGCGACCGACCCCGAGGGCGACGTCCTCGGACTTAAGGCGCCCGAGCAGCGGCCGTGGGAAAATCCGGAGACGGCCCCCCGTATCTCCGCCGCGGAAAGGGCCAGATACTCGCGGGTGGGCTCGATCGAAAGGGCCCCTCCGGCGGACCAATCGACCCGAAGGTCGAAGGCCCCGGGCCCGAGGCGCCGGAGCGGCGCGGTAACGAAATTCGGATATTCGACCGGAAGTATCTCCGGTCCACGGGGTCGCACGGACTCGGGGCCGGCGTCGCCGGAAAGCCCCGGGAAAGACCTTTCGAACGAGACCGGCCGCGCCTCCGGCGGACGAACGCAGCGGACGCTACGGGCGCGCGAACTCCGGACCAGCGTTTTTTTTTTCGATCCGCCGTATCTCGGCCGCGGAAAGGGTCGGAGGGTCGAGGGCGGGCTCGTTCGAAAGGTCCCCTCGGGTAGAGCGACCGACCCCGAGGGCGACGTCCTCGGACTTAAGGCGCCCGAGCAGCGGCCGTGGGAAAATCCGGAGACGGCCCCCCGTATCTCCGCCGCGGAAAGGGCCAGATACTCGCGGGTGGGCTCGTTCGAAAGGGCCCCTCCGGCGGACCGACCGACCCGAAGGTCGAAGGACCCGGGCCCGAGGCGCCGGAGCGGCGCTGTAACAAAATTCGGATTTTCGACCGGAAGTATCTCCGGTCCCCCGGGCCGACCGAGGCGCACCCTCCCGGCCGCGGACCCGGCGGGTTCCCCCTTCGCGGGGGACGGTAGGGCGAACAGGTGCCATCAGGTATATAGCTAAGTCGATCGGGGTTGACCAACTGTCGGAGAGGCGAAAGCTCCAGAACCTAAGTCGATGGCAGGAGAAGCGAACGCCCCAGAACCTAAGTCGATGGGGTTGACCAACTGCTGGAGAAGTGAAAGCTCCAGAGCCTAAGTCGATTGGGGTTGACCAACTGTCGGAGAGGCGAAAGCTCTAGAACCTAAGTCGATTGAGGTTGACCAACTGCTGGAAACGCGAACGCTCCAAAACCTAAGTCGATTGAGGTTGACCAACTGCTGGAAACGCGAACGCTCCAAAACCTAAGTCGATTGGGGTTGACCAACTGCTGGAAAATCTTTCGGGTTGACCAACGGTTGGAGAAATTTTGGGGTTGACCAACTGTTTGGTTCTCCAGAAGGGCCGGGAGGATGGGGCTTAGTCCGGTGGGGGAGTGCTTAAGAGTGGGATGGCAGGGACCGAACGGTGCGCCGGGTACGAGCTCCAGGGTGTCCGTCGCGGGGTCCGAGGCCGGCCTCGGGTGCACGGTGGTCGGGTAGACGGGGCGATGTTCCCGGGGTCGTATCTCGGCCGGGGGAGGGGGTACGGAGACGGGGGTGGGGTCGTTGGAAAGGGCCCCTCCTGGAGGATGAGGGACCCAAAGGGCTAAGGTCTCGGTCTTAAGGCGCCCGAGCTACGGCCGTTTAAAGGTGCAGCGGTGGAAGTCCGTATCTCCGGCCCCCGGGGTCGCACGGACCCGAGGCCGGCGTCACCGGAAAGCCCCGAGAGAGACCTTTCGAACGAGACCAGCCGCGCCTCCGGCGGACGAACGCAGCGGACGCTACGGGCGCGCGAACTCCGGACGAGCGTTTTTTTTTTTCGAACCGCCGTATCTCGGCCGCGGAAAGGGTCGGAGGGTCGAGGGCGGGCTCGTTCGAAAGGTCCCCTCGGGTAGAGCGACCGACCCCGAGGGCGACGTCCTCGGACTTAAGGCGCCCGAGCAGCGGCAGTGGGAAAATCCGGAGACGGCCCCCCGTATCTCCGCCGCGGAAAGGGCCAGATACTCGCGGGTGGGCTCGTTCGAAAGGGCCCCTCCGGCGGACCAATCGACCCGAAGGTCGAAGGCCCCGGGCCCGAGGCGCCGGAGCGGCGCGGTAACGAAATTCGGATATTCGACCGGAAGTATCTCCGGTCCACGGGGTCGCACGGACTCGGGGCCGGCGTCTCCGGAAAGCCCCGGGAAAGACCTTTCGAACGAGACCGGTCACGCCTCCGGCGGACGAACGCAGCGGACGCTACGGGCGAGCAAACTCCGGACGAGCGTTTTTATTTTTTCGAACCGCCGTATCTCGGCCGCGGAAAGGGTCGGAGGGTCGAGGGCGGGCTCGTTCGAAAGGTCCCCTCGGGTAGAGCGACCGACCCCGAGGGCGACGTCCTGGGACTTAAGGCGCCCGAGCAGCGGCCGTGGGAAAATCCGGAGACGGCCCCCCGTATCTCCGCTGCGGAAAGGGCCAGATACACGCGAAAGGGCCCCTCCGGCGGACCGACCGACCCGAAGGTCGAAGGACCCGGGCCCGAGGCGCCGGAGCGGCGCTGTAACGAAATTCGGATTTTCGACCGGAAGTATCTCCGGTCCCCCGGGCCGACCGAGGCGCACCCTCCCGGCCGCGGACCCGGCGGGTTCCCCCTTCGCGGGGGACGGTAGGGCGAACAGGTGCCATCAGGTATATAGCTAAGTCGATTGGGGTTGACCAACTGTCGGAGAGGCGAAAGCTCCAGAACCTAAGTCGATGGCAGGAGAAGCGAACGCCCCAGAACCTAAGTCGATGGGGTTGACCAACTGCTGGAGAAGTGAAAGCTCCAGAGCCTAAGTCGATTGGGGTTGACCAACTGTCGGAGAGGCGAAAGCTCTAGAACCTAAGTCTATGGCAGGAGAAGCGAACGCCCCAGAACCTAAGTCGATGGGGTTGACCAACTGCTGGAGAAGTGAAAGCTCCAGAGCCTAAGTCGATTGAGGTTGACCAACTGCTGGAAACGCGAACGCTCCAAAACCTAAGTCGATTGAGGTTGACCAACTGCTGGAAACGCGAACGCTCCAAAACCTAAGTCGATTGAGGTTGACCAACTGCTGGAAACGCGAACGCTCCAAAGCCTAAGTCGATTGAGGTTGACCAACTGCTGGAAACGCGAACGCTCCAAAACCTAAGTCGATTGAGGTTGACCAACTGCTGGAAACGCGAACGCTCCAAAACCTAAGTCGATTGGGGTTGACCAACTGCTGGAAAATCTTTCGGGTTGACCAACGGTTGGAGAAATTTTGGGGTTGACCAACTGTTTGGTTCTCCAGAAGGGCCGGGAGGATGGGGCTTAGTCCGGTGGGGGAGTGCTTAAGAGTGGGATGGCAGGGACCGAACGGTGCGCCGGGTACGAGCTCCAGGGTGTCCGTCGCGGGGTCCGAGGCCGGCCTCGGGTGCACGGTGGTCGTGTAGACGGGGCGATGTTCCCGGGGTCGTATCTCGGCCGGGGGAGGGGGTACGGAGACGGGGGTGGGGTCGTTGGAAAGGGCCCCTCCTGGAGGATGAGGGACCCAAAGGGCTAAGGTCTCGGTCTTAAGGCGCCCGAGCTACGGCCGTTTAAAGGTGCAGCGGTGAAAGTCCGTATCTCCGGCCTTCGGGGTCGCACGGACCCGAGGCCGGCGTCCCCGGAAAGCCCCGAGAGAGACCTTTCGAACGAGACCAGCCGCGCCTCCGGCGGACGAACGCAGCGGACGCTACGGGCGCGCGAACTCCGGACCAGCGTTTTTTTTTTTCGATCCGCCGTATCTCGGCCGCGGAAAAGGTCGGAGGGTCGAGGGCGGGCTCGTTCGAAAGGTCCCCTCGGGTAGAGCGACCGACCCCGAGGGCGACGTCTTCGGACTTAAGGCGCCCGAGCAGCGGCCGTGGGAAAATCCGGAGACGGCCCCCCGTATCTCTGCCGCGGAAAGGGCCAGATACTCGCGGGTGGGCTCGTTCGAAAGGGCCCCTCGGGTAGAGAGACCGACCCCGAGGGCGACGTCCTGGGACTTAAGGCGCCCGAGCAGCGGCCGTGGGAAAATCCGGAGACGGCCCCCCGTATCTCCGCCGCGGAAAGGGCCAGATACTCGCGGGTGGGCTCGTTCGAAAGGGCCCCTCCGGCCGACCTACCGACCCGAAGGTCGAAGGACCCGGGCCCGAGGCGCCGGAGCGGCGCTGTAACGAAATTCGGATTTTCGACCGGAAGTATCTCCGGTCCCCCGGGCCGACCGAGGCGCACCCTCCCGGCCGCGGACCCGGGGGTTCCCCCTTCGCGGGGGACGGTAGGGCGAACAGGTGCCATCAGGTATATAGCTAAGTCGATCGGGGTTGACCAACTGTCGGAGAGGCGAAAGCTCCAGAACCTAAGTCCATTGAGGTTGACCAACTGCAGGAGAAGTGAAAGCTCCAGAGCCTAAGTCGATTGAGGTTGACCAACTGCTGGAAACGTGAACGCTCCAAAACCTGAGTCGATTGAGGTTGACCAACTGCTGGAAACGCGAACGCTCCAAAACCTAAGTCGATTGAGGTTGACCAACTGCTGGAAACTCGAACGCTCCAAAACCTAAGTCGATTGGGGTTGACCAACTGCTGGAAAATCTTTCGGGTTGACCAACGGTTGGAGAAATTTTGGGGTTGACCAACTGTTTGGTTCTCCAGAAGGGCCGGGAGGATGGGGCTTAGTCCAGTGGGGGAGTGCTTAAGAGTGGGATGGCAGGGACCGAACGGTGCGCCGGGTACGAGCTCCAGGGTGTCCGTCGCGGGGTCCGAGGCCGGCCTCGGGTGCACGGTGGTCGGGTAGACGGGGCGATGTTCCCGGGGTCGTATCTCGGCCGGGGGAGGGGGTACGGAGACGGGGGTGGGGTCGTTGGAAAGGGCCCCTCCTGGAGGATGAGGGACCCAAAGGGCTAAGGTCTCGGTCTTAAGGCGCCCGAGCTACGGCCGTTTAAAGGTGCAGCGGTGAAAGTCCGTATCTCCGGCCTTCGGGGTCGCACGGACCGGAGGCCGGCGTCCCCGGAAAGCCCCGAGAGAGACCTTTCGAACGAGACCAGCCGCGCCTCCGGCGGACGAACGCAGCGGACGCTACGGGCGCGCGAACTCCGGACGAGCGTTTTTTTTTTTTCGAACCGCCGTATCTCGGCCGCGGAAAGGGTCGGAGGGTCGAGGGCGGGCTCGTTCAAAAGGTCCCCTCGGGTAGAGCGACCGACCCCGAGGGCGACGTCCTCGGACCTAAGGCGCCCGAGCAGCGGGATTGGGAAAATCCGGAGACGGCCCCCCGTATCTCCGCCGCGGAAGGGGCCAGATACTCGCGGGTGGGCTCGGTCGAAAGGGCCCCTCCGGCGGACCGACCGACCCGAAGTTCGAAGGCCCCGGGCCCGAGGCGCCCGAGATACGGCCGTTCGAATTTTTCCGAAATTCGACCGGAAGTATCTCCGGTCCCCGGGGTCGCACGGACTCGGGGCCGGCGTCGCCGAAAAGCCCCGGGAAAGACCTTTCGAACGAGACTGGCCGCGCATCCGGCGGACGAACGCAGCGGACGCTACGGGCGCGCGAACTCCGGACCAGCGTTTTTTTTTTTCGATCCGCCGTATCTCGGCCGCGGAAAATGTCGGAGGGTCGAGGGTGGGCTCGTTCGAAAGGGCCCCTCCGGCGGACCAATCGACCCGAAGGTCGAAGGCCCCGGGCATGAGGCGCCGGAGCGGCGCGGTAACAAAATTCAGATATTCGACCGGAAGTATCTCCGGTCCACGGGGTCGCACGGACTCGGGGCCGGCGTCGCCGGAAAGCCCCGGGAAAGACCTTTCGAACGAGACCGGTCACGCCTCCGGCGGACGAACGCAGCGGACGCTACGGGCGAGCAAACTCCGGACGAGCGTTTTTTTTTTTCGAACCGCCGTATCCCGGCCGCGGAAAGGGTCGGAAGGTCGAGGGCAGGCTCGTTCGAAAGTTCCCCTCGGGTAGAGCGACCGACCCCGAGGGCGACGTCCTGGGACTTAAGGCGCCCGAGCAGCGGCCGTGGGAAAATCCGGAGACGGCCCCCCGTATCTCCGCCGCGGAAAGGGCCAGATACTCGCGGGTGGGCTCATTCGAAAGGGCGAACAGGTGCCATCAGGTATATAGCTAAGTCGATCGGGTGCACGGTGGTCGGGTAGACGGGGCGATGTTCCCGGGGTCGTATCTCGGCCGGGGGAGGGGGTACGGAGACGGGGGTGGGGTCGTTGGAAAGGGCCCCTCCTGGAGGATGAGGGACCCAAAGGGCTAAGGTCTCGGTCTTAAGGCGCCCGAGCTACGGCCGTTTAAAGGTGCAGCGGTGGAAGTCCGTATCTCCGGCCCCCGGGGTCGCACGGACCCTAGGCCGGCGTCCCCGGAAAGCCCCGAGAGAGACCTTTCGAACGAGACCAGCCGCGCCTCCGGCGGACGAACGCAGCGGACGCTACGGGCGCGCGAACTCCGGACCAGCGTTTTTTTTTTCGATCCGCCGTATCTCGGCCGCGGAAAAGGTCGGAGGGTCGAGGGCGGGCTCGTTCGAAAGGTCCCCTCGGGTAGAGCGACCGACCCCGAGGGCGACGTCTTCGGACTTAAGGCGCCCGAGCAGCGGCCGTGGGAAAATCCGGAGACGGCCCCCCGTATCTCCGCCGCGGAAAGGGCCAGATACTCGCGGGTGGGCTCGTTCGAAAGGGCCCCTCCGGCGGACCGACCGACCCGAAGGTCGAAGGACCTGGGCCCGAGGCGCCGGAGCGGCGCTGTAACAAAATTCGGATTTTCGACCGGAAGTATCTCCGGTCCCCCGGGCCGACCGAGGCGCACCCTCCCGGCCGCGGACCCGGCGGGTTCCCCCTTCGCGGGGGACGGTAGGGCGAACAGGTGCCATCAGGTATATAGCTAAGTCGATCGGGGTTGACCAACTGTCGGAGAGGCGAAAGCTCCAGAACCTAAGTCGATGGCAGGAGAAGCGAACGCCCCAGAACCTAAGTCGATGGGGTTGACCAACTGCTGGAGAAGTGAAAGCTCCAGAGCCTAAGTCGATTGGGGTTGACCAACTGTCGGAGAGGCGAAAGCTCTAGAACCTAAGTCTATGGCAGGAGAAGCGAACGCCCCAGAACCTAAGTCGATGGGGTTGACCAACTGCTGGAGAAGTGAAAGCTCAGGAGCCTAAGTCGTTGGGGTTGACCAACTGCTGGAGAGGCGAAAGCTCCAGAGCCTAAGTCGATTGAGGTTGACCAACTGCTGGAAACGCGAACGCTCCAAAACCTAAGTCGATTGAGGTTGACCAACTGCTGGAAACGCGAACGCTCCAAAGCCTAAGTCGATTGAGGTTGACCAACTGCTGGAAACGCGAACGCTCCAAAACCTAAGTCGATTGAGGTTGACCAACTGCTGGAAACTCGAACGCTCCAAAACCTAAGTCGATTGGGGTTGACCAACTGCTGGAAAATCTTTGGGTTGACCAACGGTTGGAGAAATTTTGGGGTTGACCAACTGTTTGGGTCTCCAGAAGGGCCGGGAGGATGGGGCTTAGTCCGGTGGGGGAGTGCTTAAGAGTGGGATGGCAGGGACCGAACGGTGCGCCGGGTACGAGCTCCAGGGTGTCCGTCGCGGGGTCCGAGGCCGGCCTCGGGTGCACGGTGGTCGGGTAGACGGGGCGATGTTCCCGGGGTCGTATCTCGGCCGGGGGAGGGGGTACGGAGACGGGGGTGGGGTCGTTGGAAAGGGCCCCTCCTGGAGGATGAGGGACCCAAAGGGCTAAGGTCTCGGTCTTAAGGCGCCCGAGCTACGGCCGTTTAAAGGTGCAGCGGTGGAAGTCCGTATCTCCGGCCCCCGGGGTCGCACGGACCCGAGGCCGGCGTCACCGGAAAGCCCCGAGAGAGACCTATCGAACGAGACCAGCCGCGCCTCCGGCGGACGAACGCAGCGGACGCTACGGGCGCGCGAACTCCGGACGAGCGTTTTTTTTTTTTTCGAACCGCCGTATCTCGGCCGCGGAAAGGGTCGGAGGGTCGAGGGCGGGCTCGTTCGAAAGGTCCCCTCGGGTAGAGCGAACGACCCCGAGGGCGACGTCTTCGGACTTAAGGCGCCCGAGCAGCGGCCGTGGGAAAATCCGGAGACGGCCCCCCGTATCTCCGCCGCGGAAAGGGCCATATACTCGCGGGTGGGCTCGTTCGAAAGGGCCCCTCCGGCGGACCAATCGAACGGAAGGTCGAAGGCCCCGGGCCCGAGGCGCCGCAGCGGCGCGGTAACGAAATTCGGATATTCGACCGGAAGTATCTCCGGTCCACGGGGTCGCACGGACTCGGGGCCGGCGTCGCCGGAAAGCCCCGGGAAAGACCTTTCGAACGAGACCGGTCACGCCTCCAGCGGACGAACGCAGCGGACGCTACGGGCGAGCAAACTCCGGACGAGCGGTTTTTTTTTTTCGAACCGCCGTATCTCTGCCGCGGAAAGGGTCGGAGGGTCGAGGGCAGGCTCGTTCGAAAGGTCCCCTCGGGTAGAGCGACCGACCCCGAGGGCGATGTCCTGGGACTTAAGGCGCCCGAGCAGCGGCTGTGGGAAAATCCGGAGACGGCCCCCCGTATTTCCGCCGCGGAAAGGGCCAGATACTCGCGGGTGGGCTCGTTCGAAAGGGCCCCTCCGGCGGACCAATCGACCCGAAGGTCGAAGGCCCCGGGCCCGAGGCGCCGGAGCGGCGCGGTAACGAAATTCGGATATTCGACCGGAAGTATATCCGGTCCACGGGGTCGCACGGACTCGGGGCCGGCGTCGCCGGAAAGCCCCGGGAAAGACCTTTCGAACGAGACCGGTCACGCCTCCGGCGGACGAACGCAGCGGACGCTACGGGCGAGCAAACTCCGGACGAGCGTTTTTATTTTTTCGAACCGCCGTATCTCGGCCGCGGAAAGGGTCGGAGGGTCGAGGGCGGGCTCGTTCGAAAGGTCCCCTCGGGTAGAGCGACCGACCCCGAGGGCGACGTCCTGGGACTTAAGGCGCCAGAGCAGCGGCCGTGGGAAAATCCAGAGACGGCCCCCCGTATCTCCGCTGCGGAAAGGGCCAGATACACGCGGGTGGGCTCGTTCGAAAGGGCCCCTCCGGCGGACCAATCGACCCGAAGGTCGAAGGCCCCGGGCCCGAGGGGCCGGAGCGGCGCGGTAACGAAATTCGGATATTCGACCGGAAGTATCTCCGGTCCCCGGGGTCGCACGGACTCGGGGCCGGCGTCGCCGAAAAGCCCCGGGAAAGACCTTTCGAACGAGACCGGCCGCGCCTCCGGCGGACGAACGCAGCGGACGCAACGGGCGCGCGAACTCCGGACCAGCGTTTTTTTTTTCGATCCGCCGTATCTCGGCCGCGGAAAAGGTCGGAGGGTCGAGGGTGGGCTCGTTCGAAAGGTCCCCTCGGGTAGAGCGACCGACCCCGAGGGCGACGTCTTCGGACTTAAGGCCCCCGAGCAGCGGCCGTGGGAAAATCCGAAGACGGCCCCCCGTATCTCCGCTGCGGAAAGGGCCAGATACACGCGGGTGGGCTCGTTCGAAAGGGCCCCTCCGGCGGACCGACCGACCCGAAGGTCAAAGGACCCGGGCCCGAGGCGCCGGAGCGGCGCTGTAACGAAATTCTTATTTTCGACCGGAAGTATCTCCGGTCCCCCGGGCCGACCGAGGCGCACCCTCCCGGCCGCGGACCCGGCGGGTTCCCCCTTCGCGGGGGACGGTAGGGCGAACAGGTGACATCAGGTATATAGCTAAGTCGATCGGGGTTGACCAACTGTCGGAGAGGCGAAAGCTCCAGAACCTAAGTCGATGGCAGGAGAAGCGAACGCCCCAGAACCTAAGTCGATGGGGTTGACCACCTGCTGGAGAAGTGAAAGCTCCAGAGCCTAAGTCGATTGGGGTTGACCAACTGTCGGAGAGGCGAAAGCTCTAGAACCTAAGTCTATGGCAGGAGAAGCGAACGCCCCAGAACCTAAGTCGATGGTGTTGACCAACTGCTGGAGAAGTGAAAGCTCAGGAGCCTAAGTCGTTGGGGTTGACCAACTGCTGGAGAGGCGAAAGCTCCAGAGCCTAAGTCGATTGAGGTTGACCAACTGCTGGAGACCTTTCGAACGAGACCGGCCGCGCCTCCGGCGGACGAACGCAGCGGACGCTACGGGCGCGCGAACTCCGGACCAGCGTTTTTTTTTTCGATCCGCCGTATCTCGGCCGCGGAAGGGTCGGAGGGTCGAGGGCGGGCTCGTTCGAAAGGTCCCCTCGGGTAGAGCGACCGACCCCGAGGGCGACGTCCTCGGACTTAAGGCGCCCGAGCAGCGGCCGTGGGAAAATCCGGAGACGGCCCCCCGTATCTCCGCCGGAGCGGCGCTGTAACGAAATTCGGATTTTCGACCGGAAGTATCTCCGGTCCCCCGGGCCGACCGAGGCGCACCCTCCCGGCCGCGGACCCGGCGGGTTCCCCCTTCGCGGGGGACGGTAGGGCGAACAGGTGCCATCAGGTATATAGCTAAGTCGATCGGGGTTGACCAACTGTCGGAGAGGCGAAAGCTCCAGAACCTAAGTCGATGGGGTTGACCAACTGCTGGAGAAGTGAAAGCTCCAGAGCCTAAGTCAATTGGGGTTGACCAACTGTCGGAGAGGCGATAGCTCTAGAACCTAAGTCGATTGAGGTTGACCAACTGCTGGAAACTCGAACGCTCCAAAACCTAAGTCGATTGAGGTTGACCAACTGCTGGAAACGCGAACGCTCCAAAACCTAAGTCGATTGGGGTTGACCAACTGCTGGAAAATCTTTCGGGTTGACCAACGGTTGGAGAAATTTTGGGGTTGACCAACTGTTTGGTTCTCCAGAAGGGCCGGGAGGATGGGGCTTAGTCCGGTGGGGGAGTGCTTAAGAGTGGGATGGCAGGGACCGAACGGTGCGCCGGGTACGAGCTCCAGGGTGTCCGTCGCGGGGTCCAAAGCCGGCCTCGGGTGCAAGGTGGTCGGGTTGACGGGGCGATGTTCCCGGGGTCGTATCTCGGCCGGGGAAGGGGGTAAGGAGACGGTCGGGGTCGTTGGAAAGGGCCCCTCCTGGAGGATGAGGGACCCAAAGGGCTAAGGTCTCGGTCTTAAGGCGCCCGAGCTACGGCCGTTTAAAGGTGCAGCGGTGGAAGTCCGTATCTCCGGCCCCCGGAGTCGCACGGACCCGAGGCTGGCGTCCCCGGAAAGCCCCGAGGGAGACCTTTCGAACGAGACTGGCCACGCCTCCGGCGGACGAACGCAGCGGACGCTACGGGCGCGCGAACTCCGGACGAGCGTTTTTTTTTTTCGAACCGCCGTATCTCGGCCGCGGAAAGGGTCGGAGGGTCGAGGGCGGGCTCGTTCGAAAGGTCCCCTCGGGTAGAGCGACCGACCCCGAGGGCGACGTCCTCGGACTTAAGGCGCCCGAGCAGCGGCAGTGGGAAAATCCGGAGACGGCCCCCCGTATCTCCGCCGGGGAAAGGGCCAGATACTCGCGGGTGGGCTCGTTCGAAAGGGCTCCTCCGGCGGACCAATCGACCCGAAGGTCGAAGGCCCCGGGCCCGAGGCGCCGGAGCGGCGCGGGAACGAAATTCGGATATTCGACCGGAAGTATCTCCGGTCCACGGAGTCGCACGGACTCGGGGCCGGCGTCGCCGGAAAGCCCCGGGAAAGACCTTTCGAACGAGACCGGCCGCGCCTCCGGCGGACGAACGCAGCGGACGCTACGGGCGCGCGAACTCCGGACCAGCGTTTTTTTTTTTCGATCCGCCGTATCTCGGCCGCGGAAAGGGTCGGAGGGTCGAGGGCGGGCTCGTTCGAAAGGTCCCCTCGGGTAGAGCGACTGACCCCGGGGGCGACGTCCTCGGTCTTAAGGCGCTCGAGCAGCGGCCGTGGGAAAATCTGGAGACGGCCCCCCGTATCTCCGCCGCGGAAATGGCCAGATACTCGCGGGTGGGCTCGTTCGAAAGGGCCCCTCCGGCGGACCGACCGACCCGAAGGTCGAAGGACCCGGGCCCGAGGCGCCGGAGCGGCGCTGTAACGAAATTCGGATTTTCGACCGGAAGTATCTCCGGTCCCCCGGGCCGACCGAGGCGCCCCCTCCCGGCCGCGGACCCGGCGGGTTCCCCCTTCGTGGGGGACGGTAGGGCGAACAGGTGCCATCAGGTATATAGCTAAGTCGATCGGGGTTGACCAACTGTCGGAGAGGCGAAAGCTCCAGAACCTAAGTCGATGGGGTTGACCAACTGCTGGAGAAGTGAAAGCTCCAGAGCCTAAGTCGATTGGGGTTGACCAACTGTCGGAGAGGCGAAAGCTCCAGAACCTAAGTCGATTGAGGTTGACCAACTGCTGGAAACTCGAACGCTCCAAAACCTAAGTCGATTGGGGTTGACCAACTGCTGGAAACTCGAACGCTCCAAAACCTAAGTCGATTGAGGTTGACCAACTGCTGGAAACGCGAACGCTCCAAAACCTAAGTCGATTGGGGTTGACCAACTGCTGGAAAATCTTTCGGGTTGACCAACGGTTGGAGAAATTTTGGGGTTGACCAACTGTTTGGTTCTCCAGAAGAGCCGGGAGGATGGGGCTTAGTCCGGTGGGGGAGTGCTTAAGAGTGGGATGGCAGGGACCGAACGGTGCGCCGGGTATCTCCGGTCCACGGGGTCGCACGGACTCGGGGCTGGAGTCGCCGGAAAGCACGGGGAAAGACCATTCGAACGAGACCGGCCGCGCCTCAGGCGGACGAACGCAGCGGACGCTACGGGCGCGCGAACTCCGGACGAGCGTTTTTTTTTTTCGAACCGCCGTATCTCGGCCGCGGAAAGGGTCGGAGGTTCGAGGGCGGGCTCGTTCGAAAGGTCCCCTCGGGTAGAGCGACCGACCCCGAGGGCGACGTCCTCGGACTTAAGGCGCCCGAGCAGCGGCAGTGGGAAAATCCGGAGACGGCCCCCCGTATCTCCGCCGCGGAAAGGGCCAGATACTCGCGGGTGGGCTCGATCGAAAGGGCCCCTCCGGCGGACCAATCGACCAGAAGGTCGAAGGCCCCGGGCCCGAGGCGCCGGAGCGGCGCGGTAACGAAATTCGGATATTCGACCGGAAGTATCTCCGGTCCACGGGGTCGCACGGACTCGGGGCCGGCGTCGCCGGAAAGCCCCGGGAAAGGCCTTTCGAACGAGACCGGCCGCGCCTCCGGCGGACGAACGCAGCGGACGCTACGGGCGCGCGAACTCCGGACCAGCGTTTTTTTTTTCGATCCGCCGTATCTCGGCCGCGGAAAGGGTCGGAGGGTCGAGGGCGGGCTCGTTCGAAAGGTCCCCTCGGGTAGAGCGACCGACCCCGAGGGCGACGTCCTCGGACTTAAGGCGCCCGAGCAGCGGCCGTAGGAAAATCCGGAGACGGCCCCCCGTATCTCCGCCGCGGAAAGGGCCAGATACTCGCGGGTGGGCTCGTTCGAAAGGGCTCCTCCGGCGGACCAATCGACCCGAAGGTCGAAGGCCCCGGGCCCGAGGCGCCGGAGCGGCGCGGGAACGAAATTCGGATATTCGACCGGAAGTATCTCCGGTCCACGGGGTCGCACGGACTCGTGGCCGGCGTCGCCGGAAAGCCCCTGGAAAGACCTTTCGAACGAGACCGGTCACGCCTCCGGCGGACGAACAAAGCGGACGCTACGGGCGAGCAAACTCCGGACGAGCGTTTTTTTTTTTTTTCGAACTGCCGTATCTCGGCCGCGGAAAGGGTCGGAGGGTCGAGGGTGGGCTCGTTCGAAAGGTCCCGACCGTAGGTAGAGCGGCCGACCCCGAGGGCGACGTCCTGGGACTTAAGGCGCTCGAGCAGCGGCCGTGGGAAATTCCGGGCCGACCGAGGCGCACCCTCCCGGCCGCGGACCCGGCGGGTTCCCCCTTCGCGGGGGACGGTAGGGCGAACAGGTGCCATCAGGTATATAGCTAAGTCGATTGGGGTTGACCAACTGTCGGAGAGGCGAAAGCTCCAGAACCTAAGTCGATGGGGTTGACCAACTGCTGGAGAAGTGAAAGCTCCAGAGCCTAAGTCAATTGGGGTTGACCAACTGTCGGAGAGGCGAAAGCTCTAGAACCTAAGTCGATTGAGGTTGACCAACTGCTGGAAACTCGAACGCTCCAAAACCTAAGTCGATTGAGGTTGACCAACTGCTGGAAACGCGAACGCTCGTTCGAAAGGTCCCCTCGGGTAGAGCGACCGACCCCGAGGGCGACGTCCTGGGACTTAAGGCGCCCGAGCAGCGGCCGTGGGAAAATCCGGAGACGGCCCCCCGTATCTCCGCTGCGGAAAGGGCCAGATACACGCGAAAGGGCCCCTCCGGCGGACCGACCGACCCGAAGGTCGAAGGACCCGGGCCCGAGGCGCCGGAGCGGCGCTGTAACGAAATTCGGATTTTCGACCGGAAGTATCTCCGGTCCCTCGGGCCGACCGAGGCGCACCCTCCCGGCCGCGGACCCGGCGGGTTCCCCCTTCGCGGGGGACGGTAGGGCGAACAGGTGCCATCAGGTATATAGCTAAGTCGATTGGGGTTGACCAACTGTCGGAGAGGCGAAAGCTCCAGAACCTAAGTCGATGGCAGGAGAAGCGAACGCCCCAGAACCTAAGTCGATGGGGTTGACCAACTGCTGGAGAAGTGAAAGCTCCAGAGCCTAAGTCAATTGGGGTTGACCAACTGTCGGAGAGGCGAAAGCTCTAGAACCTAAGTCGATTGAGGTTGACCAACTGCTGGAAACTCGAACGCTCCAAAACCTAAGTCGATTGAGGTTGACCAACTGCTGGAAACGCGAACGCTCCAAAACCTAAGTCGATTGGGGTTGACCAACTGCTGGAAAATCTTTCGGGTTGACCAACGGTTGGAGAAATTTTGGGGTTGACCAACTGTTTGGTTCTCCAGAAGGGTTGGGAGGATGGGGCTTAGTCCGGTGGGGGAGTGCTTAAGAGTGGGATGGCAGGGACCGAACGGTGCGCCGGGTACGAGCTCCAGGGTGTCCGTCGCGGGGTCCAAAGCCGGCCTCGGGTGCAAGGTGGTCGGGTTGACGGGGCGATGTTCCCGGGGTCGTATCTCGGCCGGGGAAGGGGGTACGGAGACGGGGGTGGGGTCGTTGGAAAGGGCCCCTCCTGGAGGATGAGGGACCCAAAGGGCTAAGGTCTCGGTCTTAAGGCGCCCGAGCTACGGCCGTTTAAAGGTGCAGCGGTGGAAGTCCGTATCTCCGGCCCCCGGAGTCGCACGGACCCGAGGCTGGCGTCCCCGGAAAGCCCCGAGGGAGACCTTTCGAACGAGACTGGCCACGCCTCCGGCGGACGAACGCAGCGGACGCTACGGGCGCGCGAACTCCGGACGAGCATTTTTTTTTTTCGAACCGCCGTATCTCGGCCGCGGAAAGGGTCGGAGGGTCGAGGGCGGGCTCGTTCGAAAGGTCCCCTCGGGTAGAGCGACCGACCCCGAGGGCGACGTCCTCGGACTTAAGGCGCCCGAGCAGCGGCAGTGGGAAAATCCGGAGACGGCCCCTCGTATCTCCGCCGCGGAAAGGGCCAGATACTCGCGGGTGGGCTCGATCGAAAGGGCCCCTCCGGCGGACCAATCGACCCGAAGGTCGAAGGCCCCGGGCCCGAGGCGCCGGAGCGGCGCGGTAACGAAATCGGATATTCGACCGGAAGTATCTCCGGTCCACGGGGTCGCACAAACTCGGGGCCGGCGTCGCCGGAAAGCCCCGGGAAAGACCTTTCGAACGAAACCGGCCGCGCCTCCGGCGGACGAACGCAGCGGACGCTACGGGCGCGCGAACTCCGGACCAGCGTTTTTTTTTTCGATCCGCCGTATCTCGGCCGCGGAAAGGGTCGGAGGGTCGAGGGCGGGCTCGTTCGAAAGGTCCCCTCGGGTAGAGCGACCGACCCCGAGGGCGACGTCCTCGGACTTAAGGCGCCCGAGCAGCGGCCGTGGGAAAATCCGGAGACGGCCCCCCGTATCTCCGCCGGGGAAAGGGCCAGATACTCGCGGGTGGGCTCGTTCGAAAGGGCCCCTCCGGCGGACCGACCGACCCGAAGTTCGAAGGCCCCGGGCCCGAGGCGCCCGAGATACGGCCGTTCGAATTTTTCCGAAATTCGACCGGAAGTATCTCCGGTCCCCGGGGTCGCACGGACTCGGGGCCGGCGTCGCCGAAAAGCCCCGGGAAAGACCTTTCGAACGAGACTGGCCGCGCATCCGGCGGACGAACGCAGCGGACGCTACGGGCGCGCGAACTCCGGACCAGCGTTTTTTTTTTTCCGATCCGCCGTATCTCGGCCGCGGAAAATGTCGGAGGGTCGAGGGTGGGCTCGTTCGAAAGGGCCCCTCCGGCGGACCAATCGACCCGAAGGTCGAAGGCCCCGGGCCCGAGGCGCCGGAGCGGCGCGGTAACAAAATTCAGATATTCGACCGGAAGTATCTCCGGTCCACGGGGTCGCACGGACTCGGGGCCGGCGTCGCCGGAAAGCCCCGGGAAAGACCTTTCGAACGAGACCGGTCACGCCTCCGGCGGACGAACGCAGCGGACGCTACGGGCGAGCAAACTCCGGACGAGCGTTTTTTTTTTTCGAACCGCCGTATCCCGGCCGCGGAAAGGGTCGGAAGGTCGAGGGCAGGCTCGTTCGAAAGTTCCCCTCGGGTAGAGCGACCGACCCCGAGGGCGACGTCCTGGGACTTAAGGCGCCCGAGCAGCGGCCGTGGGAAAATCCGGAGACGGCCCCCCGTATCTCCGCCGCGGAAAGGGCCAGATACTCGCGGGTGGGCTCATTCGAAAGGGCGAACAGGTGCCATCAGGTATATAGCTAAGTCGATCGGGTGCACGGTGGTCGGGTAGACGGGGCGATGTTCCCGGGGTCGTAAGCGAACGCCCCAGAACCTAAGTCGATGGGGTTGACCAACTGCTGGAGAAGTGAAAGCTCAGGAGCCTAAGTCGTTGGGGTTGACCAACTGCTGGAGAGGCGAAAGCTCCAGAGCCTAAGTCGATTGAGGTTGACCAACTGCTGGAAACGCGAACGCTCCAAAACCTAAGTCGATTGAGGTTGACCAACTGCTGGAAACGCGAACGCTCCAAAGCCTAAGTCGATTGAGGTTGACCAACTGCTGGAAACGCGAACGCTCCAAAACCTAAGTCGATTGAGGTTGACCAACTGCTGGAAACTCGAACGCTCCAAAACCTAAGTCGATTGGGGTTGACCAACTGCTGGAAAATCTTTGGGTTGACCAACGGTTGGAGAAATTTTGGGGTTGACCAACTGTTTGGGTCTCCAGAAGGGCCGGGAGGATGGGGCTTAGTCCGGTGGGGGAGTGCTTAAGAGTGGGATGGCAGGGACCGAACGGTGCGCCGGGTACGAGCTCCAGGGTGTCCGTCGCGGGGTCCGAGGCCGGCCTCGGGTGCACGGTGGTCGGGTAGACGGGGCGATGTTCCCGGGGTCGTATCTCGGCCGGGGGAGGGGGTACGGAGACGGGGGTGGGGTCGTTGGAAAGGGCCCCTCCTGGAGGATGAGGGACCCAAAGGGCTAAGGTCTCGGTCTTAAGGCGCCCGAGCTACGGCCGTTTAAAGGTGCAGCGGTGGAAGTCCGTATCTCCGGCCCCCGGGGTCGCACGGACCCGAGGCCGGCGTCACCGGAAAGCCCCGAGAGAGACCTATCGAACGAGACCAGCCGCGCCTCCGGCGGACGAACGCAGCGGACGCTACGGGCGCGCGAACTCCGGACGAGCGTTTTTTTTTTTTCGAACCGCCGTATCTCGGCCGCGGAAAGGGTCGGAGGGTCGAGGGCGGGCTCGTTCGAAAGGTCCCCTCGGGTAGAGCGACCGACCCCGAGGGCGACGTCCTCGGACTTAAGGCGCCCGAGCAGCGGCAGTGGGAAAATCCGGAGACGGCCCCCCGTATCTCCGCCGCGGAAGGGGCCAGATACTCGCGGGTGGGCTCGTTCGAAAGGGCCCCTCCGGCGGACCAATCAACCCGAAGGTCGAAGGCCCCGGGCCCGAGGCGCCGGAGCGGCGCGGTAACGAAATTCGGATATTCGACCGGAAGTATCTCCGGTCCACGGGGTCGCACGGACTCGGGGCCGGCGTCTCCGGAAAGCCCCGGGAAAGACCTTTCGAACGAGACCGGTCACGCCTCCGGCGGACGAACGCAGCGGACGCTACGGGCGAGCAAACTCCGGACGAGCGTTTTTATTTTTTCGAACCGCCGTATCTCGGCCGCGGAAAGGGTCGGAGGGTCGAGGGCGGGCTCGTTCGAAAGGTCCCCTCGGGTAGAGCGACCGACCCCGAGGGCGACGTCCTGGGACTTAAGGCGCCCGAGCAGCGGCCGTGGGAAAATCCGGAGACGGCCCCCCGTATCTCCGCTGCGGAAAGGGCCAGATACACGCGAAAGGGCCCCTCCGGCGGACCGACCGACCCGAAGGTCGAAGGACCCGGGCCCGAGGCGCCGGAGCGGCGCTGTAACGAAATTCGGATTTTCGACCGGAAGTATCTCCGGTCCCCCGGGCCGACCGAGGCGCACCCTCCCGGCCGCGGACCCGGCGGGTTCCCCCTTCGCGGGGGACGGTAGGGCGAACAGGTGCCATCAGGTATATAGCTAAGTCGATTGGGGTTGACCAACTGTCGGAGAGGCGAAAGCTCCAGAACCTAAGTCGATGGCAGGAGAAGCGAACGCCCCAGAACCTAAGTCGATGGGGTTGACCAACTGCTGGAGAAGTGAAAGCTCCAGAGCCTAAGTCGATTGGGGTTGACCAACTGTCGGAGAGGCGAAAGCTCTAGAACCTAAGTCTATGGCAGGAGAAGCGAACGCCCCAGAACCTAAGTCGATGGGGTTGACCAACTGCTGGAGAAGTGAAAGCTCCAGAGCCTAAGTCGATTGAGGTTGACCAACTGCTGGAAACGCGAACGCTCCAAAACCTAAGTCGATTGAGGTTGACCAACTGCTGGAAACGCGAACGCTCCAAAACCTAAGTCGATTGAGGTTGACCAACTGCTGGAAACGCGAACGCTCCAAAGCCTAAGTCGATTGAGGTTGACCAACTGCTGGAAACGCGAACGCTCCAAAACCTAAGTCGATTGAGGTTGACCAACTGCTGGAAACGCGAACGCTCCAAAACCTAAGTCGATTGGGGTTGACCAACTGCTGGAAAATCTTTCGGGTTGACCAACGGTTGGAGAAATTTTGGGGTTGACCAACTGTTTGGTTCTCCAGAAGGGCCGGGAGGATGGGGCTTAGTCCGGTGGGGGAGTGCTTAAGAGTGGGATGGCAGGGACCGAACGGTGCGCCGGGTACGAGCTCCAGGGTGTCCGTCGCGGGGTCCGAGGCCGGCCTCGGGTGCACGGTGGTCGTGTAGACGGGGCGATGTTCCCGGGGTCGTATCTCGGCCGGGGGAGGGGGTACGGAGACGGGGGTGGGGTCGTTGGAAAGGGCCCCTCCTGGAGGATGAGGGACCCAAAGGGCTAAGGTCTCGGTCTTAAGGCGCCCGAGCTACGGCCGTTTAAAGGTGCAGCGGTGAAAGTCCGTATCTCCGGCCTTCGGGGTCGCACGGACCCGAGGCCGGCGTCCCCGGAAAGCCCCGAGAGAGACCTTTCGAACGAGACCAGCCGCGCCTCCGGCGGACGAACGCAGCGGACGCTACGGGCGCGCGAACTCCGGACCAGCGTTTTTTTTTTTCGATCCGCCGTATCTCGGCCGCGGAAAAGGTCGGAGGGTCGAGGGCGGGCTCGTTCGAAAGGTCCCCTCGGGTAGAGCGACCGACCCCGAGGGCGACGTCTTCGGACTTAAGGCGCCCGAGCAGCGGCCGTGGGAAAATCCGGAGACGGCCCCCCGTATCTCTGCCGCGGAAAGGGCCAGATACTCGCGGGTGGGCTCGTTCGAAAGGGCCCCTCGGGTAGAGAGACCGACCCCGAGGGCGACGTCCTGGGACTTAAGGCGCCCGAGCAGCGGCCGTGGGAAAATCCGGAGACGGCCCCCCGTATCTCCGCCGCGGAAAGGGCCAGATACTCGCGGGTGGGCTCGTTCGAAAGGGCCCCTCCGGCCGACCTACCGACCCGAAGGTCGAAGGACCCGGGCCCGAGGCGCCGGAGCGGCGCTGTAACGAAATTCGGATTTTCGACCGGAAGTATCTCCGGTCCCCCGGGCCGACCGAGGCGCACCCTCCCGGCCGCGGACCCGGGGGTTCCCCCTTCGCGGGGGACGGTAGGGCGAACAGGTGCCATCAGGTATATAGCTAAGTCGATCGGGGTTGACCAACTGTCGGAGAGGCGAAAGCTCCAGAACCTAAGTCCATTGAGGTTGACCAACTGCAGGAGAAGTGAAAGCTCCAGAGCCTAAGTCGATTGAGGTTGACCAACTGCTGGAAACGTGAACGCTCCAAAACCTGAGTCGATTGAGGTTGACCAACTGCTGGAAACGCGAACGCTCCAAAACCTAAGTCGATTGAGGTTGACCAACTGCTGGAAACTCGAACGCTCCAAAACCTAAGTCGATTGGGGTTGACCAACTGCTGGAAAATCTTTCGGGTTGACCAACGGTTGGAGAAATTTTGGGGTTGACCAACTGTTTGGTTCTCCAGAAGGGCCGGGAGGATGGGGCTTAGTCCAGTGGGGGAGTGCTTAAGAGTGGGATGGCAGGGACCGAACGGTGCGCCGGGTACGAGCTCCAGGGTGTCCGTCGCGGGGTCCGAGGCCGGCCTCGGGTGCACGGTGGTCGGGTAGACGGGGCGATGTTCCCGGGGTCGTATCTCGGCCGGGGGAGGGGGTACGGAGACGGGGGTGGGGTCGTTGGAAAGGGCCCCTCCTGGAGGATGAGGGACCCAAAGGGCTAAGGTCTCGGTCTTAAGGCGCCCGAGCTACGGCCGTTTAAAGGTGCAGCGGTGAAAGTCCGTATCTCCGGCCTTCGGGGTCGCACGGACCGGAGGCCGGCGTCCCCGGAAAGCCCCGAGAGAGACCTTTCGAACGAGACCAGCCGCGCCTCCGGCGGACGAACGCAGCGGACGCTACGGGCGCGCGAACTCCGGACGAGCGTTTTTTTTTTTTCGAACCGCCGTATCTCGGCCGCGGAAAGGGTCGGAGGGTCGAGGGCGGGCTCGTTCAAAAGGTCCCCTCGGGTAGAGCGACCGACCCCGAGGGCGACGTCCTCGGACCTAAGGCGCCCGAGCAGCGGGATTGGGAAAATCCGGAGACGGCCCCCCGTATCTCCGCCGCGGAAGGGGCCAGATACTCGCGGGTGGGCTCGGTCGAAAGGGCCCCTCCGGCGGACCGACCGACCCGAAGTTCGAAGGCCCCGGGCCCGAGGCGCCCGAGATACGGCCGTTCGAATTTTTCCGAAATTCGACCGGAAGTATCTCCGGTCCCCGGGGTCGCACGGACTCGGGGCCGGCGTCGCCGAAAAGCCCCGGGAAAGACCTTTCGAACGAGACTGGCCGCGCATCCGGCGGACGAACGCAGCGGACGCTACGGGCGCGCGAACTCCGGACCAGCGTTTTTTTTTTTTCGATCCGCCGTATCTCGGCCGCGGAAAATGTCGGAGGGTCGAGGGTGGGCTCGTTCGAAAGGGCCCCTCCGGCGGACCAATCGACCCGAAGGTCGAAGGCCCCGGGCATGAGGCGCCGGAGCGGCGCGGTAACAAAATTCAGATATTCGACCGGAAGTATCTCCGGTCCACGGGGTCGCACGGACTCGGGGCCGGCGTCGCCGGAAAGCCCCGGGAAAGACCTTTCGAACGAGACCGGTCACGCCTCCGGCGGACGAACGCAGCGGACGCTACGGGCGAGCAAACTCCGGACGAGCGTTTTTTTTTTCGAACCGCCGTATCCCGGCCGCGGAAAGGGTCGGAAGGTCGAGGGCAGGCTCGTTCGAAAGTTCCCCTCGGGTAGAGCGACCGACCCCGAGGGCGACGTCCTGGGACTTAAGGCGCCCGAGCAGCGGCCGTGGGAAAATCCGGAGACGGCCCCCCGTATCTCCGCCGCGGAAAGGGCCAGATACTCGCGGGTGGGCTCATTCGAAAGGGCGAACAGGTGCCATCAGGTATATAGCTAAGTCGATCGGGTGCACGGTGGTCGGGTAGACGGGGCGATGTTCCCGGGGTCGTATCTCGGCCGGGGGAGGGGGTACGGAGACGTGGGTGGGGTCGTTGGAAAGGGCCCCTCCTGGAGGATGAGGGACCCAAAGGGCTAAGGTCTCGGTCTTAAGGCGCCCGAGCTACGGCCGTTTAAAGGTGCAGCGGTGGAAGTCCGTATCTCCGGCCCCCGGGGTCGCACGGACCCTAGGCCGGCGTCCCCGGAAAGCCCCGAGAGAGACCTTTCGAACGAGACCAGCCGCGCCTCCGGCGGACGAACGCAGCGGACGCTACGGGCGCGCGAACTCCGGACCAGCGTTTTTTTTTCGATCCGCCGTATCTCGGCCGCGGAAAAGGTCGGAGGGTCGAGGGCGGGCTCGTTCGAAAGGTCCCCTCGGGTAGAGCGACCGACCCCGAGGGCGACGTCTTCGGACTTAAGGCGCCCGAGCAGCGGCCGTGGGAAAATCCGGAGACGGCCCCCCGTATCTCCGCCGCGGAAAGGGCCAGATACTCGCGGGTGGGCTCGTTCGAAAGGGCCCCTCCGGCGGACCGACCGACCCGAAGGTCGAAGGACCTGGGCCCGAGGCGCCGGAGCGGCGCTGTAACAAAATTCGGATTTTCGACCGGAAGTATCTCCGGTCCCCCGGGCCGACCGAGGCGCACCCTCCCGGCCGCGGACCCGGCGGGTTCCCCCTTCGCGGGGGACGGTAGGGCGAACAGGTGCCATCAGGTATATAGCTAAGTCGATCGGGGTTGACCAACTGTCGGAGAGGCGAAAGCTCCAGAACCTAAGTCGATGGCAGGAGAAGCGAACGCCCCAGAACCTAAGTCGATGGGGTTGACCAACTGCTGGAGAAGTGAAAGCTCCAGAGCCTAAGTCGATTGGGGTTGACCAACTGTCGGAGAGGCGAAAGCTCTAGAACCTAAGTCTATGGCAGGAGAAGCGAACGCCCCAGAACCTAAGTCGATGGGGTTGACCAACTGCTGGAGAAGTGAAAGCTCAGGAGCCTAAGTCGTTGGGGTTGACCAACTGCTGGAGAGGCGAAAGCTCCAGAGCCTAAGTCGATTGAGGTTGACCAACTGCTGGAAACGCGAACGCTCCAAAACCTAAGTCGATTGAGGTTGACCAACTGCTGGAAACGCGAACGCTCCAAAGCCTAAGTCGATTGAGGTTGACCAACTGCTGGAAACGCGAACGCTCCAAAACCTAAGTCGATTAAGGTTGACCAACTGCTGGAAACTCGAACGCTCCAAAACCTAAGTCGATTGGGGTTGACCAACTGCTGGAAAATCTTTGGGTTGACCAACGGTTGGAGAAATTTTGGGGTTGACCAACTGTTTGGGTCTCCAGAAGGGCCGGGAGGATGGGGCTTAGTCCGGTGGGGGAGTGCTTAAGAGTGGGATGGCAGGGACCGAACGGTGCGCCGGGTACGAGCTCCAGGGTGTCCGTCGCGGGGTCCGAGGCCGGCCTCGGGTGCACGGTGGTCGGGTAGACGGGGCGATGTTCCCGGGGTCGTATCTCGGCCGGGGGAGGGGGTACGGAGACGGGGGTGGGGTCGTTGGAAAGGGCCCCTCCTGGAGGATGAGGGACCCAAAGGGCTAAGGTCTCGGTCTTAAGGCGCCCGAGCTACGGCCGTTTAAAGGTGCAGCGGTGGAAGTCCGTATCTCCGGCCCCCGGGGTCGCACGGACCCGAGGCCGGCGTCACCGGAAAGCCCCGAGAGAGACCTATCGAACGAGACCAGCCGCGCCTCCGGCGGACGAACGCAGCGGACGCTACGGGCGCGCGAACTCCGGACGAGCGTTTTTTTTTTTTTCGAACCGCCGTATCTCGGCCGCGGAAAGGGTCGGAGGGTCGAGGGCGGGCTCGTTCGAAAGGTCCCCTCGGGTAGAGCGAACGACCCCGAGGGCGACGTCTTCGGACTTAAGGCGCCCGAGCAGCGGCCGTGGGAAAATCCGGAGACGGCCCCCCGTATCTCCGCCGCGGAAAGGGCCATATACTCGCGGGTGGGCTCGTTCGAAAGGGCCCCTCCGGCGGACCAATCGAACGGAAGGTCGAAGGCCCCGGGCCCGAGGCGCCGCAGCGGCGCGGTAACGAAATTCGGATATTCGACCGGAAGTATCTCCGGTCCACGGGGTCGCACGGACTCGGGGCCGGCGTCTCCGGAAAGCCCCGGGAAAGACCTTTCGAACGAGACCGGTCACGCCTCCGGCGGACGAACGCAGCGGACGCTACGGGCGAGCAAACTCCGGACGAGCGTTTTTATTTTTTCGAACCGCCGTATCTCGGCCGCGGAAAGGGTCGGAGGGTCGAGGGCGGGCTCGTTCGAAAGGTCCCCTCGGGTAGAGCGACCGACCCCGAGGGCGACGTCCTGGGACTTAAGGCGCCCGAGCAGCGGCCGTGGGAAAATCCGGAGACGGCCCCCCGTATCTCCGCTGCGGAAAGGGCCAGATACACGCGAAAGGGCCCCTCCGGCGGACCGACCGACCCGAAGGTCGAAGGACCCGGGCCCGAGGCGCCGGAGCGGCGCTGTAACGAAATTCGGATTTTCGACCGGAAGTATCTCCGGTCCCCCGGGCCGACCGAGGCGCACCCTCCCGGCCGCGGACCCGGCGGGTTCCCCCTTCGCGGGGGACGGTAGGGCGAACAGGTGCCATCAGGTATATAGCTAAGTCGATTGGGGTTGACCAACTGTCGGAGAGGCGAAAGCTCCAGAACCTAAGTCGATGGCAGGAGAAGCGAACGCCCCAGAACCTAAGTCGATGGGGTTGACCAACTGCTGGAGAAGTGAAAGCTCCAGAGCCTAAGTCGATTGGGGTTGACCAACTGTCGGAGAGGCGAAAGCTCTAGAACCTAAGTCTATGGCAGGAGAAGCGAACGCCCCAGAACCTAAGTCGATGGGGTTGACCAACTGCTGGAGAAGTGAAAGCTCCAGAGCCTAAGTCGATTGAGGTTGACCAACTGCTGGAAACGCGAACGCTCCAAAACCTAAGTCGATTGAGGTTGACCAACTGCTGGAAACGCGAACGCTCCAAAACCTAAGTCGATTGAGGTTGACCAACTGCTGGAAACGCGAACGCTCCAAAGCCTAAGTCGATTGAGGTTGACCAACTGCTGGAAACGCGAACGCTCCAAAACCTAAGTCGATTGAGGTTGACCAACTGCTGGAAACGCGAACGCTCCAAAACCTAAGTCGATTGGGGTTGACCAACTGCTGGAAAATCTTTCGGGTTGACCAACGGTTGGAGAAATTTTGGGGTTGACCAACTGTTTGGTTCTCCAGAAGGGCCGGGAGGATGGGGCTTAGTCCGGTGGGGGAGTGCTTAAGAGTGGGATGGCAGGGACCGAACGGTGCGCCGGGTACGAGCTCCAGGGTGTCCGTCGCGGGGTCCGAGGCCGGCCTCGGGTGCACGGTGGTCGTGTAGACGGGGCGATGTTCCCGGGGTCGTATCTCGGCCGGGGGAGGGGGTACGGAGACGGGGGTGGGGTCGTTGGAAAGGGCCCCTCCTGGAGGATGAGGGACCCAAAGGGCTAAGGTCTCGGTCTTAAGGCGCCCGAGCTACGGCCGTTTAAAGGTGCAGCGGTGAAAGTCCGTATCTCCGGCCTTCGGGGTCGCACGGACCCGAGGCCGGCGTCCCCGGAAAGCCCCGAGAGAGACCTTTCGAACGAGACCAGCCGCGCCTCCGGCGGACGAACGCAGCGGACGCTACGGGCGCGCGAACTCCGGACCAGCGTTTTTTTTTTTCGATCCGCCGTATCTCGGCCGCGGAAAAGGTCGGAGGGTCGAGGGCGGGCTCGTTCGAAAGGTCCCCTCGGGTAGAGCGACCGACCCCGAGGGCGACGTCTTCGGACTTAAGGCGCCCGAGCAGCGGCCGTGGGAAAATCCGGAGACGGCCCCCCGTATCTCTGCCGCGGAAAGGGCCAGATACTCGCGGGTGGGCTCGTTCGAAAGGGCCCCTCGGGTAGAGAGACCGACCCCGAGGGCGACGTCCTGGGACTTAAGGCGCCCGAGCAGCGGCCGTGGGAAAATCCGGAGACGGCCCCCCGTATCTCCGCCGCGGAAAGGGCCAGATACTCGCGGGTGGGCTCGTTCGAAAGGGCCCCTCCGGCCGACCTACCGACCCGAAGGTCGAAGGACCCGGGCCCGAGGCGCCGGAGCGGCGCTGTAACGAAATTCGGATTTTCGACCGGAAGTATCTCCGGTCCCCCGGGCCGACCGAGGCGCACCCTCCCGGCCGCGGACCCGGCGGGTTCCCCCTTCGCGGGGGACGGTAGGGCGAACAGGTGCCATCAGGTATATAGCTAAGTCGATCGGGGTTGACCAACTGTCGGAGAGGCGAAAGCTCCAGAACCTAAGTCGATGGCAGGAGAAGCGAACGCCCCAGAACCTAAGTCGATGGGGTTGACCAACTGCTGGAGAAGTGAAAGCTCCAGAGCCTAAGTCGATTGGGGTTGACCAACTGTCGGAGAGGCGAAAGCTCTAGAACCTAAGTCTATGGCAGGAGAAGCGAACGCCCCAGAACCTAAGTCGATGGGGTTGACCAACTGCTGGAGAAGTGAAAGCTCAGGAGCCTAAGTCGTTGGGGTTGACCAACTGCTGGAGAGGCGAAAGCTCCAGAGCCTAAGTCGATTGAGGTTGACCAACTGCTGGAAACGCGAAAGCTCCAGAGCCTAAGTCGATTGAGGTTGACCAACTGCTGGAAACGCGAACGCTCCAAAACCTAAGTCGATTGAGGTTGACCAACTGCTGGAAACGCGAACGCTCCAAAACCTAAGTCGATTGAGGTTGACCAACTGCTGGAAACTCGAACGCTCCAAAACCTAAGTCGATTGAGGTTGACCAACTGCTGGAAACGCGAACGCTCCAAAGCCTAAGTCGATTGAGGTTGACCAACTGCTGGAAACGCGAACGCTCCAAAACCTAAGTCGATTGAGGTTGACCAACTGCTGGAAACGCGAACGCTCCAAAACCTAAGTCGATTGGGGTTGACCAACTGCTGGAAAATCTTTCGGGTTGACCAACGGTTGGAGAAATTTTGGGGTTGACCAACTGTTTGGTTCTCCAGAAGGGCCGGGAGGATGGGGCTTAGTCCGGTGGGGGAGTGCTTAAGAGTGGGATGGCAGGGACCGAACGGTGCGCCGGGTACGAGCTCCAGGGTGTCCGTCGCGGGGTCCGAGGCCGGCCTCGGGTGCACGGTGGTCGGGTAGACGGGGCGATGTTCCCGGGGTCGTATCTCGGCCGGGGGAGGGGGTACGGAGACGGGGGTGGGGTCGTTGGAAAGGGCCCCTCCTGGAGGATGAGGGACCCAAAGGGCTAAG
This sequence comes from Misgurnus anguillicaudatus, assembly GCF_027580225.2. Taxonomy (NCBI): domain Eukaryota; kingdom Metazoa; phylum Chordata; class Actinopteri; order Cypriniformes; family Cobitidae; genus Misgurnus; species Misgurnus anguillicaudatus. Next base: position 36,160,864 of record NC_073350.2, on the reverse strand, counting down.
GTCTCGGTCTTAAGGCGCCCGAGCTACGGCCGTTTAAAGGTGCAGCGGTGGAAGTCCGTATCTCCGGCCCCCGGGGTCGCACGGACCCGAGGCCGGCGTCCCCGGAAAGCCCCGAGAGAGACCTTTCGAACGAGACCAGCCGCGCCTCCGGCGGACGAACGCAGCGGACGCTACGGGCGCGCGAACTCCGGACGAGCGTTTTTTTTTTTCGAACCGCCGTATCTCGGCCGCGGAAAGGGTCGGAGGGTCGAGGGCGGGCTCGTTCGAAAGGTCCCCTCGGGTAGAGCGACCGACCCCGAGGGCGACGTCCTCGGACTTAAGGCGCCCGAGCAGCGGCAGTGGGAAAATCCGGAGACGGCCCCCCGTATCTCCGCCGCGGAAGGGGCCAGATACTCGCGGGTGGGCTCGTTCGAAAGGGCCCCTCCGGCGGACCGACCGACCCGAAGTTCGAAGGCCCCGGGCCCGAGGCGCCCGAGATACGGCCGTTCGAATTTTTCCGAAATTCGACCGGAAGTATCTCCGGTCCCCGGGGTCGCACGGACTCGGGGCCGGCGTCGCCGAAAAGCCCCGGGAAAGACCTTTCGAACGAGACCGGCCGCGCCTCCGGCGGACGAACGCAGCGGACGCTACGGGCGCGCGAACTCCGGACCAGCGTTTTTTTTTTTCGATCCGCCGTATCTCGGCCGCGGAAAAGGTCGGAGGGTCGAGGGCGGGCTCGTTCGAAAGGTCCCCTCGGGTAGAGCGACCGACCCCGAGGGCGACGTCCTCGGACTTAAGGCGCCCGAGCAGCGGCCGTGGGAAAATCCGGAGACGGCCCCCCGTATCTCCGCCGCGGAAAGGGCCAGATACTCGCGGGTGGGCTCGTTCGAAAGGGCCCCTCCGGCGGACCAATCGACCCGAAGGTCGAAGGCCCCGGGCCCGAGGCGCCGGAGCGGCGCGGTAACGAAATTCGGATATTCGACCGGAAGTATCTCCGGTCCACGGGGTCGCACGGACTCGGGGCCGGCGTCCCCGGAAAGCCCCGGGAAAGACCTTTCGAACGAGACCAGCCGCGCCTCCGGCGGACGAACGCAGCGGACGCTACGGGCGCGCGAACTCCGGACGAGCGTTTTTATTTTTTCGAACCGCCGTATCTCGGCCGCGGAAAGGGTCGGAGGGTCGAGGGCGGGCTCGTTCGAAAGGTCCCCTCGGGTAGAGCGACCGACCCCGAGGGCGACGTCCTGGGACTTAAGGCGCCCGAGCAGCGGCCGTGGGAAAATCCGGAGACGGCCCCCCGTATCTCCGCCGCGGAAAGGGCCAGATACTCGCGGGTGGGCTCGTTCGAAAGGGCCCCTCCGGCGGACCGACCGACCCGAAGGTCGAAGGACCCGGGCCCGAGGCGCCGGAGCGGCGCTGTAACGAAATTCGGATTTTCGACCGGAAGTATCTCCGGTCCCCCGGGCCGACCGAGGCGCACCCTCCCGGCCGCGGACCCGGCGGGTTCCCCCTTCGCGGGGGACGGTAGGGCGAACAGGTGACATCAGGTATATAGCTAAGTCGATCGGGGTTGACCAACTGTCGGAGAGGCGAAAGCTCCAGAACCTAAGTCGATGGCAGGAGAAGCGAACGCCCCAGAACCTAAGTCGATGGGGTTGACCAACTGCTGGAGAAGTGAAAGCTCCAGAGCCTAAGTCGATTGGGGTTGACCAACTGTCGGAGAGGCGAAAGCTCTAGAACCTAAGTCTATGGCAGGAGAAGCGAACGCCCCAGAACCTAAGTCGATGGGGTTGACCAACTGCTGGAGAAGTGAAAGCTCAGGAGCCTAAGTCGTTGGGGTTGACCAACTGCTGGAGAGGCGAAAGCTCTAGAGCCTAAGTCGATTGAGGTTGACCAACTGCTGGAAACGCGAACGCTCCAAAACCTAAGTCGATTGAGGTTGACCAACTGCTGGAAACGCGAACGCTCCAAAGCCTAAGTCGATTGAGGTTGACCAACTGCTGGAAACGCGAACGCTCCAAAACCTAAGTCGATTGAGGTTGACCAACTGCTGGAAACTCGAACGCTCCAAAACCTAAGTCGATTGGGGTTGACCAACTGCTGGAAAATCTTTCGGGTTGACCAACGGTTGGAGAAATTTTGGGGTTGACCAACTGTTTGGTTCTCCAGAAGGGCCGGGAGGATGGGGCTTAGTCCGGTGGGGGAGTGCTTAAGAGTGGGATGGCAGGGACCGAACGGTGCGCCGGGTACGAGCTCCAGGGTGTCCGTCGCGGGGTCCGAGGCCGGCCTCGGGTGCACGGTGGTCGGGTAGACGGGGCGATGTTCCCGGGGTCGTATCTCGGCCGGGGGAGGGGGTACGGAGACGGGGGTGGGGTCGTTGGAAAGGGCCCCTCCTGGAGGATGAGGGACCCAAAGGGCTAAGGTCTCGGTCTTAAGGCGCCCGAGCTACGGCCGTTTAAAGGTGCAGCGGTGGAAGTCCGTATCTCCGGCCCCCGGGGTCGCACGGACCCGAGGCCGGCGTCCCCGGAAAGCCCCGAGAGAGACCTTTCGAAAGAGACCAGCCGCGCCTCCGGCGGACGAACGCAGCGGACGCTACGGGCGCGCGAACTCCGGACGAGCGTTTTTTTTTTTTCGAACCGCCGTATCTCGGCCGCGGAAAGGGTCGGAGGGTCGAGGGCGGGCTCGTTCGAAAGGTCCCCTCGGGTAGAGCGACCGACCCCGAGGGCGACGTCCTCGGACTTAAGGCGCCCGAGCAGCGGCAGTGGGAAAATCCGGAGACGGCCCCCCGTATCTCCGCCGCGGAAGGGGCCAGATACTCGCGGGTGGGCTCGTTCGAAAGGGCCCCTCCGGCGGACCGACCGACCCGAAGTTCGAAGGCCCCGGGCCCGAGGCGCCCGAGATACGGCCGTTCGAATTTTTCCGAAATTCGACCGGAAGTATCTCCGGTCCCCGGGGTCGCACGGACTCGGGGCCGGCGTCGCCGAAAAGCCCCGGGAAAGACCTTTCGAACGAGACCGGCCGCGCCTCCGGCGGACGAACGCAGCGGACGCTACGGGCGCGCGAACTCCGGACCAATGTTTTTTTTTTTTCGATCCGCCGTATCTCGGCCGCGGAAAAGGTCGGAGGGTCGAGGGCGGGCTCGTTCGAAAGGTCCCCTCGGGTAGAGCGACCGACCCCGAGGGCGACGTCTTCGGACTTAAGGCGCCCGAGCAGCGGCCGTGGGAAAATCCGGAGACGGCCCCCCGTATCTCCGCCGCGGAAAGGGCCAGATACTCGCGGGTGGGCTCGTTCGAAAGGGCCCCTCCGGCGGACCAATCGACCCGAAGGTCGAAGGCCCCGGGCCCGAGGCGCCGGAGCGGCGCGGTAACGAAATTCGGATATTCGACCGGAAGTATCTCCGGTCCACGGGGTCGCACGGACTCGGGGCCGGCGTCGCCGAAAAGCCCCGGGAAAGACCTTTCGAACGAGACCGGCCGCGCCTCCGGCGGACGAACGCAGCGGACGCTACGGGCGAGCAAACTCCGGACGAGCGTTTTTATTTTTTCGAACCGCCGTATCTCGGCCGCGGAAAGGGTCGGAGGGTCGAGGGCGGGCTCGTTCGAAAGGTCCCCTCGGGTAGAGCGACCGACCCCGAGGGCGACGTCCTGGGACTTAAGGCGCCCGAGCAGCGGCCGTGGGAAAATCCGGAGACGGCCCCCCGTATCTCCGCTGCGGAAAGGGCCAGATACACGCGGGTGGGCTCGTTCGAAAGGGCCCCTCCGGCGGACCGACCGACCCGAAGGTCGAAGGACCCGGGCCCGAGGCGCCGGAGCGGCGCTGTAACGAAATTCGGATTTTCGACCGGAAGTATCTCCGGTCCCCCGGGCCGACCGAGGCGCACCCTCCCGGCCGCGGACCCGGCGGGTTCCCCCTTCGCGGGGGACGGTAGGGCGAACAGGTGACATCAGGTATATAGCTAAGTCGATCGGGGTTGACCAACTGTCGGAGAGGCGAAAGCTCCAGAACCTAAGTCGATGGCAGGAGAAGCGAACGCCCCAGAACCTAAGTCGATGGGGTTGACCAACTGCTGGAGAAGTGAAAGCTCCAGAGCCTAAGTCGATTGGGGTTGACCAACTGTCGGAGAGGCGAAAGCTCTAGAACCTAAGTCTATGGCAGGAGAAGCGAACGCCCCAGAACCTAAGTCGATGGGGTTGACCAACTGCTGGAGAAGTGAAAGCTCAGGAGCCTAAGTCGTTGGGGTTGACCAACTGCTGGAGAGGCGAAAGCTCTAGAGCCTAAGTCGATTGAGGCCCCTCGTATCTCCGCCGCGGAAAGGGCCAGATACTCGCGGGTGGGCTCGTTCGAAAGGGCCCCTCCGGCGGACCAATCGACCCGAAGGTCGAAGGCCCCGGACCGGAAGTATCTCCGGTCCCCCGGGCCGACCGAGGCGCACCCTCCCGGCCGCGGACCCGGCGGGTTCCCCCTTCGCGGGGGACGGTAGGGCGAACAGGTGCCATCAGGTATATAGCTAAGTCGATCGGGGTTGACCAACTGTCGGAGAGGCGAAAGCTCCAGAACCTAAGTCGATGGCAGGAGAAGCGAACGCCCCAGAACCTAAGTCGATGGGGTTGACCAACTGCTGGAGAAGTGAAAGCTCAGGAGCCTAAGTCGTTGGGGTTGACCAACTGCTGGAGAGGCGAAAGCTCCAGAGCCTAAGTCGATTGAGGTTGACCAACTGCTGGAAACGCGAACGCTCCAAAGCCTAAGTCGATTGAGGTTGACCAACTGCTGGAAACGCGAACGCTCCAAAACCTAAGTCGATTGAGGTTGACCAACTGCTGGAAACTCGAACGCTCCAAAACCTAAGTCGATTGGGGTTGACCAACTGCTGGAAAATCTTTCGGGTTGACCAACGGTTGGAGAAATTTTGGGGTTGACCAACTGTTTGGTTCTCCAGAAGGGCCGGGAGGATGGGGCTTAGTCCGGTGGGGGAGTGCTTAAGAGTGGGATGGCAGGGACCGAACGGTGCGACGGGTACGAGCTCCAGGGTGTCCGTCGCGGGGTCCGAGGACGGCCTCGGGTGCACGGTGGTCGGGTAGACGGGGCGATGTTCCCGGGGTCGTATCTCGGCCGGGGGAGGGGGTACGGAGACGGGGGTGGGGTCGTTGGAAAGGGCCCCTCCTGGAGGATGAGGGACCCAAAGGGCTAAGGTCTCGGTCTTAAGGCGCCCGAGCTACGGCCGTTTAAAGGTGCAGCGGTGGAAGTCCGTATCTCCGGCCCCCGGGGTCGCACGGACCCGAGGCCGGCGTCCCCGGAAAGCCCCGAGAGAGACCTTTCGAACGAGACCAGCCGCGCCTCCGGCGGACGAACGCAGCGGACGCTACGGGCGCGCGAACTCCGGACGAGCGTTTTTTTTTTTTTCGAACCGCCGTATCTCGGCCGCGGAAAGGGTCGGAGGGTCGAGGGCGGGCTCGTTCGAAAGGTCCCCTCGGGTAGAGCGACCGACCCCGAGGGCGACGTCCTCGGACTTAAGGCGCCCGAGCAGCGGCAGTGGGAAAATCCGGAGACGGCCCCCCGTATCTCCGCCGCGGAAGGGGCCAGATACTCGCGGGTGGGCTCGTTCGAAAGGGCCCCTCCGGCGGACCGACCGACCCGAAGTTCGAAGGCCCCGGGCCCGAGGCGCCCGAGATACGGCCGTTCGAATTTTTCCGAAATTCGACCGGAAGTATCTCCGGTCCCCGGGGTCGCACGGACTCGGGGCCGGCGTCGCCGAAAAGTCCCGGGAAAGACCTTTCGAACGAGACCGGCCGCGCCTCCGGCGGACGAACGCAGCGGACGCTACGGGCGCGCGAACTCCGGACAAGCGTTTTTTTTTCCGATCCGCCGTATCTCGGCCGCGGAAAAGGTCGGAGGGTCGAGGGCGGGCTCGTTCGAAAGGTCCCCTCGGGTAGAGCGACCGACCCCGAGGGCGACGTCTTCTGACTTAAGGCGCCCGAGCAGCGGCCGTGGGAAAATCCGGAGACGGCCCCCCGTATCTCCGCCGCGGAAAGGGCCAGATACTCGCGGGTGGGCTCGTTCGAAAGGGCCCTTCCGGCGGACCAATCGACCCGAAGGTCGAAGGCCCCGGGCCCGAGGCGCCGGAGCGGCGCGGTAACGAAATTCGGATATTCGACCGGAAGTATCTCCGGTCCACGGGGTCGCACGGACTCGGGGCCGGCGTCGTCGGAAAGCGGCGGGAAAGACCTTTCGAACGAGACCGGTCACGCCTCCGGCGGACGAACGCAGCGGACGCTACGGGCGAGCAAACTCCGGACGAGCGTTTTTATTTTTTCGAACCGCCGTATCTCGGCCGCGGAAAGGGTCGGAGGGTCGAGGGCGGGCTCGTTCGAAAGGTCCCCTCGGGTAGAGCGACCGACCCCGAGGGCGACGTCCTGGGACTTAAGGCGCCCGAGCAGCGGCCGTGGGAAAATCCGGAGACGGCCCCCCGTATCTCCGCTGCGGAAAGGGCCAGATACACGCGGGTGGGCTCGTTCGAAAGGGCCTCTCCAGCGGACCGACCGACCCGAAGGTCGAAGGACCCGGGCCCGAGGCGCCGGAGCGGCGCTGTAACGAAATTCGGATTTTCGACCGAAAGTATCTACGGTCCCCCGGGCCGACCGAGGCGCACCCTCCCGGCCGCGGACCCGGCGGGTTCCCCCTTCGCGGGGGACGGTAGGGCGAACAGGTGACATCAGGTATATAGCTAAGTCGATCGGGGTTGACCAACTGTCGGAGAGGCGAAAGCTCCAGAACCTAAGTCGATGGCAGGAGAAGCGAACGCCCCAGAACCTAAGTCGATGGGGTTGACCACCTGCTGGAGAAGTGAAAGCTCCAGAGCCTAAGTCGATTGGGGTTGACCAACTGTCGGAGAGGCGAAAGCTCTAGAACCTAAGTCTATAGCAGGAGAAGCGAACGCCCCAGAACCTAAGTCGATGGGGTTGACCAACTGCTGGAGAAGTGAAAGCTCAGGAGCCTAAGTCGTTGGGGTTGACCAACTGCTGGAGAGGCGAAAGCTCTAGAGCCTAAGTCGATTGAGGTTGACCAACTGCTGGAAACGCGAACGCTCCAAAACCTAAGTCGATTGAGGTTGACCAACTGCTGGAAACGCGAACGCTCCAAAGCCTAAGTCGATTGAGGTTGACCAACTGCTGGAAACGTGAACGCTCCAAAACCTAAGTCGATTGAGGTTGACCAACTGCTGGAAACTCGAACGCTCCAAAACCTAAGTCGATTGGGGTTGACCAACTGCTGGAAAATCTTTCGGGTTGACCAACGGTTGGAGAAATTTTGGGGTTGACCAACTGTTTGGTTCTCCAGAAGGGCCGGGAGGATGGGGCTTAGTCCGGTGGGGGAGTGCTTAAGAGTGGGATGGCAGGGACCGAACGGTGCGCCGGGTACGAGCTCCAGGGTGTCCGTCGCGGGGTCCGAGGCCGGCCTTGGGTGCACGGTGGTCGGGTAGACGGGGCGATGTTCCCGGGGTCGTATCTCGGCCGGGGGAGGGGGTACGGAGACGGGGGTGGGGTCGTTGGAAAGGGCCCCTCCTGGAGGATGAGGGACCCAAAGGGCTAAGGTCTCGGTCTTAAGGCGCCCGAGCTACGGCCGTTTAAAGGTGCAGCGGTGGAAGTCCGTATCTCCGGCCCCCGGGGTCGCACGGACCCGAGGCCGGCGTCCCCGGAAAGCCCCGAGAGAGACCTTTCGAAAGAGACCAGCCGCGCCTCCGGCGGACGAACGCTGCGGACGCTACGGGCGCGCGAACTCCGGACGAGCGTTTTTTTTTTTCGAACCGACGTATCTCGGCCGCGGAAAGGGTCGGAGGGTCGAGGGCGGGCTCGTTCGAAAGGTCCCCTCGGGTAGAGCGACCGACCCCGAGGGCGACGTCCTCGGACTTAAGGCGCCCGAGCAGCGGCAGTGGGAAAATCCAGAGACGGCCCCCCGTATCTCCGCCGCGGAAAGGGCCAGATACTCGCGGGTGGGCTCGTTCGAAAGGGCCCCTCCGGCGGACCAATCGACCCGAAGGTCGAAGGCCCCGGGCCCGAGGCGCCGGAGCGGCGCGTTAACGAAATTCGGATATTCGACCGGAAGTATCTCCGGTCCCCGGGGTTGCACGGACTCGGGGCCGGCGTCGCCGAAAAGCCCCGGGAAAGACCTTTCGAACGAGACCGGCCGCGCCTCCGGCGGACGAACGCAGCGGACGCTACGGGCGAGCAAACTCCGGACGAGCGTTTTTATTTTTTCGAACCGCCGTATCTCGGCCGCGGAAAGGGTCGGAGGGTCGAGGGCGGGCTCGTTCGAAAGGTCCCCTCGGGTAGAGCGACCGACCCCGAGGGCGACGTCCTGGGACTTAAGGCGCCCGAGCAGCGGCCGTGGGAAAATCCGGAGAAGGCCCCCCGTATCTCCGCTGCGGAAAGGGCCAGATACACGCGGGTGGGCTCGTTCGAAAGGGCCCCTCCGGCGGACCGACCGACCCGAAGGTCGAAGGACCCGGGCCCGAGGCGCCGGAGCGGCGCTGTAACGAAATTCGGATTTTCGACCGAAAGTATCTCCGGTCCCCCGGGCCGACCGAGGCGCACCCTCCCGGCCGCGGACCCGGCGGGTTCCCCCTTCGCGGGGGACGGTAGGGCGAACAGGTGACATCAGGTATATAGCTAAGTCGATCGGGGTTGACCAACTGTCGGAGAGGCGAAAGCTCCAGAACCTAAGTCGATGGCAGGAGAAGCGAACGCCCCAGAACCTAAGTCGATGGGGTTGACCACCTGCTGGAGAAGTGAAAGCTCCAGAGCCTAAGTCGATTGGGGTTGACCAACTGTCGGAGAGGCGAAAGCTCTAGAACCTAAGTCTATAGCAGGAGAAGCGAACGCCCCAGAACCTAAGTCGATGGGGTTGACCAACTGCTGGAGAAGTGAAAGCTCAAGAGCCTAAGTCGTTGGGGTTGACCAACTGCTGGAGAGGCGAAAGCTCTAGAGCCTAAGTCGATTGAGGCCCCTCGTATCTCCGCCGCGGAAAGGGCCAGATACTCGCGGGTGGGCTCGTTCGAAAGGGCCCCTCCGGCGGACCAATCGACCCGAAGGTCGAAGGCCCCGGACCGGAAGTATCTCCGGTCCCCCGGGCCGACCGAGGCGCACCCTCCCGGCCGCGGACCCGGCGGGTTCCCCCTTCGCGGGGGACGGTAGGGCGAACAGGTGCCATCAGGTATATAGCTAAGTCGATCGGGGTTGACCAACTGTCGGAGAGGCGAAAGCTCCAGAACCTAAGTCGATGGCAGGAGAAGCGAACGCCCCAGAACCTAAGTCGATGGGGTTGACCAACTGCTGGAGAAGTGAAAGCTCAGGAGCCTAAGTCGTTGGGGTTGACCAACTGCTGGAGAGGCGAAAGCTCCAGAGCCTAAGTCGATTGAGGTTGACCAACTGCTGGAAACGCGAACGCTCCAAAGCCTAAGTCGATTGAGGTTGACCAACTGCTGGAAACGCGAACGCTCCAAAACCTAAGTCGATTGAGGTTGACCAACTGCTGGAAACTCGAACGCTCCAAAACCTAAGTCGATTGGGGTTGACCAACTGCTGGAAAATCTTTCGGGTTGACCAACGGTTGGAGAAATTTTGGGGTTGACCAACTGTTTGGTTCTCCAGAAGGGCCGGGAGGATGGGGCTTAGTACGGTGGGGGAGTGCTTAAGAGTGGGATGGCAGGGACCGAACGGTGCGCCAGGTACGAGCTCCAGGGTGTCCGTCGCGGGGTCCGAGGACGGCCTCGGGTGCACAGTGGTCGGGTAGACGGGGCGATGTTCCCGGGGTCGTATCTCGGCCGGGGGAGGGGGTACGGAGACGGGGGTGGGGTCGTTGGAAAGGGCCCCTCCTGGAGGATGAGGGACCCAAAGGGCTAAGGTCTCGGTCTTAAGGCGCCCGAGCTACGGCCGTTTAAAGGTGCAGCGGTGGAAGTCCGTATCTCCGGCCCCCGGGGTCGCACGGACCCGAGGCCGGCGTCCCCGGAAAGCCCCGAGAGAGACCTTTCGAACGAGACCAGCCGCGCCTCCGGCGGACGAACGCAGCGGACGCTACGGGCGCGCGAACTCCGGACGAGCGTTTTTTTTTTTTCGAACCGCCGTATCTCGGCCGCGGAAAGGGTCGGAGGGTCGAGGGCGGGCTCGTTCGAAAGGTCCCCTCGGGTAGAGCGACCGACCCCGAGGGCGACGTCCTCGGACTTAAGGCGCCCGAGCAGCGGCAGTGGGAAAATCCGGAGACGGCCCCCCGTATCTCCGCCGCGGAAGGGGCCAGATACTCGCGGGTGGGCTCGTTCGAAAGGGCCCCTCCGGCGGACCGACCGACCCGAAGTTCGAAGGCCCCGGGCCCGAGGCGCCCGAGATACGGCCGTTCGAATTTTTCCGAAATTCGACCGGAAGTATCTCCGGTCCCCGGGGTCGCACGGACTCGGGGCCGGCGTCGCCGAAAAGTCCCGGGAAAGACCTTTCGAACGAGACCGGCCGCGCCTCCGGCGGACGAACGCAGCGGACGCTACGGGCGCGCGAACTCCGGACAAGCGTTTTTTTTTCCGATCCGCCGTATCTCGGCCGCGGAAAAGGTCGGAGGGTCGAGGGCGGGCTCGTTCGAAAGGTCCCCTCGGGTAGAGCGACCGACCCCGAGGGCGACGTCTTCTGACTTAAGGCGCCCGAGCAGCGGCCGTGGGAAAATCCGGAGACGGCCCCCCGTATCTCCGCCGCGGAAAGGGCCAGATACTCGCGGGTGGGCTCGTTCGAAAGGGCCCTTCCGGCGGACCAATCGACCCGAAGGTCGAAGGCCCCGGGCCCGAGGCGCCGGAGCGGCGCGGTAACGAAATTCGGATATTCGACCGGAAGTATCTCCGGTCCACGGGGTCGCACGGACTCGGGGCCGGCGTCGTCGGAAAGCGGCGGGAAAGACCTTTCGAACGAGACCGGTCACGCCTCCGGCGGACGAACGCAGCGGACGCTACGGGCGAGCAAACTCCGGACGAGCGTTTTTATTTTTTCGAACCGCCGTATCTCGGCCGCGGAAAGGGTCGGAGGGTCGAGGGCGGGCTCGTTCGAAAGGTCCCCTCGGGTAGAGCGACCGACCCCGAGGGCGACGTCCTGGGACTTAAGGCGCCCGAGCAGCGGCCGTGGGAAAATCCGGAGACGGCCCCCCGTATCTCCGCTGCGGAAAGGGCCAGATACACGCGGGTGGGCTCGTTCGAAAGGGCCTCTCCAGCGGACCGACCGACCCGAAGGTCGAAGGACCCGGGCCCGAGGCGCCGGAGCGGCGCTGTAACGAAATTCGGATTTTCGACCGAAAGTATCTACGGTCCCCCGGGCCGACCGAGGCGCACCCTCCCGGCCGCGGACCCGGCGGGTTCCCCCTTCGCGGGGGACGGTAGGGCGAACAGGTGACATCAGGTATATAGCTAAGTCGATCGGGGTTGACCAACTGTCGGAGAGGCGAAAGCTCCAGAACCTAAGTCGATGGCAGGAGAAGCGAACGCCCCAGAACCTAAGTCGATGGGGTTGACCACCTGCTGGAGAAGTGAAAGCTCCAGAGCCTAAGTCGATTGGGGTTGACCAACTGTCGGAGAGGCGAAAGCTCTAGAACCTAAGTCTATAGCAGGAGAAGCGAACGCCCCAGAACCTAAGTCGATGGGGTTGACCAACTGCTGGAGAAGTGAAAGCTCAGGAGCCTAAGTCGTTGGGGTTGACCAACTGCTGGAGAGGCGAAAGCTCTAGAGCCTAAGTCGATTGAGGTTGACCAACTGCTGGAAACGCGAACGCTCCAAAACCTAAGTCGATTGAGGTTGACCAACTGCTGGAAACGCGAACGCTCCAAAGCCTAAGTCGATTGAGGTTGACCAACTGCTGGAAACTCGAACGCTCCAAAACCTAAGTCGATTGGGGTTGACCAACTGCTGGAAAATCTTTCGGGTTGACCAACGGTTGGAGAAATTTTGGGGTTGACCAACTGTTTGGTTCTCCAGAAGGGCCGGGAGGATGGGGCTTAGTCCGGTGGGGGAGTGCTTAAGAGTGGGATGGCAGGGACCGAACGGTGCGCCGGGTACGAGCTCCAGGGTGTCCGTCGCGGGGTCCGAGGCCGGCCTTGGGTGCACGGTGGTCGGGTAGACGGGGCGATGTTCCCGGGGTCGTATCTCGGCCGGGGGAGGGGGTACGGAGACGGGGGTGGGGTCGTTGGAAATGGCCCCTCCTGGAGGATGAGGGACCCAAAGGGCTAAGGTCTCGGTCTTAAGGCGCCCGAGCTACGGCCGTTTAAAGGTGCAGCGGTGGAAGTCCGTATCTCCGGCCCCCGGGGTCGCACAAACTCGGGGCCGGCGTCGCCGAAAAGCCCCGGGAAAGACCTTTCGAACGAGACCGTCCGCGCCTCCGGCGGACGAACGCAGCGGACGCTACGGGCGCGCGAACTCCGGACCAATGTTTTTTTTTTTTCGATCCGCCGTATCTCGGCCGCGGAAAAGGTCGGAGGGTCGAGGGCGGGCTCGTTCGAAAGGTCCCCTCGGGTAGAGCGACCGACCCCGAGGGCGACGTCTTCGGACTTAAGGCGCCCGAGCAGCGGCCGTGGGAAAATCCAGAGACGGCCCCCCGTATCTCCGCCGCGGAAAGGGCCAGATACTCGCGGGTGGGCTCGTTCGAAAGGGCCCCTCCGGCGGACCAATCGACCCGAAGGTCGAAGGCCCCGGGCCCGAGGCGCCGGAGCGGCGCGGTAACGAAATTCGGATATTCGACCGGAAGTATCTCCGGTCCCCGGGGTCGCACGGACTCGGGGCCGGCGTCGCCGAAAAGCCCCGGGAAAGACCTTTCGAACGAGACCGGCCACGCCTCCGGCGGACGAACGCAGCGGACGCTACGGGCGAGCAAACTCCGGACGAGCGTTTTTATTTTTTCGAACCGCCGTATCTCGGCCGCGGAAAGGGTCGGAGGGTCGAGGGCGGGCTCGTTCGAAAGGTCCCCTCGGGTAGAGCGACCGACCCCGAGGGCGACGTCCTGGGACTTAAGGCGCCCGAGCAGTGGCCGTGGGAAAATCCGGAGAAGGCCCCCCGTATCTCCGCTGCGGAAAGGGCCAGATACACGCGGGTGGGCTCGTTCGAAAGGGCCCCTCCGGCGGACCGACCGACCCGAAGGTCGAAGGACCCGGGCCCGAGGCGCCGGAGCGGCGCTGTAACGAAATTCGGATTTTCGACCGAAAGTATCTCCGGTCCCCCGGGCCGACCGAGGCGCACCCTCCCGGCCGCGGACCCGGCGGGTTCCCCCTTCGCGGGGGACGGTAGGGCGAACAGGTGACATCAGGTATATAGCTAAGTCGATCGGGGTTGACCAACTGTCGGAGAGGCGAAAGCTCCAGAACCTAAGTCGATGGCAGGAGAAGCGAACGCCCCAGAACCTAAGTCGATGGGGTTGACCACCTGCTGGAGAAGTGAAAGCTCCAGAGCCTAAGTCGATTGGGGTTGACCAACTGTCGGAGAGGCGAAAGCTCTAGAACCTAAGTCTATAGCAGGAGAAGCGAACGCCCCAGAACCTAAGTCGATGGGGTTGACCAACTGCTGGAGAAGTGAAAGCTCAGGAGCCTAAGTCGTTGGGGTTGACCAACTGCTGGAGAGGCGAAAGCTCTAGAGCCTAAGTCGATTGAGGCCCCTCGTATCTCCGCCGCGGAAAGGGCCAGATACTCGCGGGTGGGCTCGTTCGAAAGGGCCCCTCCGGCGGACCAATCGACCCGAAGGTCGAAGGCCCCGGACCGGAAGTATCTCCGGTCCCCCGGGCCGACCGAGGCGCACCCTCCCGGCCGCGGACCCGGCGGGTTCCCCCTTCGCGGGGGACGGTAGGGCGAACAGGTGCCATCAGGTATATAGCTAAGTCGATCGGGGTTGACCAACTGTCGGAGAGGCGAAAGCTCCAGAACCTAAGTCGATGGCAGGAGAAGCGAACGCCCCAGAACCTAAGTCGATGGGGTTGACCAACTGCTGGAGAAGTGAAAGCTCAGGAGCCTAAGTCGTTGGGGTTGACCAACTGCTGGAGAGGCGAAAGCTCCAGAGCCTAAGTCGATTGAGGTTGACCAACTGCTGGAAACGCGAACGCTCCAAAGCCTAAGTCGATTGAGGTTGACCAACTGCTGGAAACGCGAACGCTCCAAAACCTAAGTCGATTGAGGTTGACCAACTGCTGGAAACTCGAACGCTCCAAAACCTAAGTCGATTGGGGTTGACCAACTGCTGGAAAATCTTTCGGGTTGACCAACGGTTGGAGAAATTTTGGGGTTGACCAACTGTTTGGTTCTCCAGAAGGGCCGGGAGGATGGGGCTTAGTACGGTGGGGGAGTGCTTAAGAGTGGGATGGCAGGGACCGAACGGTGCGCCAGGTACGAGCTCCAGGGTGTCCGTCGCGGGGTCCGAGGACGGCCTCGGGTGCACAGTGGTCGGGTAGACGGGGCGATGTTCCCGGGGTCGTATCTCGGCCGGGGGAGGGGGTACGGAGACGGGGGTGGGGTCGTTGGAAAGGGCCCCTCCTGGAGGATGAGGGACCCAAAGGGCTAAGGTCTCGGTCTTAAGGCGCCCGAGCTACGGCCGTTTAAAGGTGCAGCGGTGGAAGTCCGTATCTCCGGCCCCCGGGGTCGCACGGACCCGAGGCCGGCGTCCCCGGAAAGCCCCGAGAGAGACCTTTCGAACGAGACCAGCCGCGCCTCCGGCGGACGAACGCAGCGGACGCTACGGGCGCGCGAACTCCGGACGAGCGTTTTTTTTTTTTCGAACCGCCGTATCTCGGCCGCGGAAAGGGTCGGAGGGTCGAGGGCGGGCTCGTTCGAAAGGTCCCCTCGGGTAGAGCGACCGACCCCGAGGGCGACGTCCTCGGACTTAAGGCGCCCGAGCAGCGGCAGTGGGAAAATCCGGAGACGGCCCCCCGTATCTCCGCCGCGGAAGGGGCCAGATACTCGCGGGTGGGCTCGTTCGAAAGGGCCCCTCCGGCGGACCGACCGACCCGAAGTTCGAAGGCCCCGGGCCCGAGGCGCCCGAGATACGGCCGTTCGAATTTTTCCGAAATTCGACCGGAAGTATCTCCGGTCCCCGGGGTCGCACCGACTCGGGGCCGGCGTCGCCGAAAAGCCCCGGGAAAGACCTTTCGAACGAGACCGGCCGCGCCTCCGGCGGACGAACGCAGCGGACGCTACGGGCGCGCGAACTCCGGACCAGCGTTTTTTTTTTTCGATCCGCCGTATCTCGGCCGCGGAAAAGGTCGGAGGGTCGAGGGCGGGCTCGTTCGAAAAGTCCCCTCGGGTAGAGCGACCGACCCCGAGGGCGACGTCTTCGGACTTAAGGCGCCCGAGCAGCGGCCGTGGGAAAATCCAGAGACGGCCCCCCGTATCTCCGCCGCGGAAAGGGCCAGATACTCGCGGGTGGGCTCGTTCGAAAGGGCCCCTCCGGCGGACCAATCGACCCGAAGGTCGAAGGCCCCGGGCCCGAGGCGCCGGAGCGGCGCGGTAACGAAATTCGGATATTCGACCAGAAGTATCTCCGGTCCCCGGGGTCGCACGGACTCGGGGCCGGCGTCGCCGAAAAGCCCCGGGAAAGACCTTTCGAACGAGACCAGTCACGCCTCCGGCGGACGAATGCAGCGGACGCTACAGGCGAGAAAAATCCGGACGAGCGTTTTTATTTTTTCGAACCGCCGTTTCTCGGCCGCGGAAAGGGTCGGAGGGTCGAGGGCGGGCTCGTTCGAAAGGTCCCCTCGGGTAGAGCGACCGACCCCGAGGGCGACGTCCTGGGACTTAAGGCGCCCGAGCAGCGGCCGTGGGAAAATCCGGAGACGGCCCCCCGTATCTCCGCTGCGGAAAGGGCCAGATACACGCGGGTGGGCTCGTTCGAAAGGGCCCCTCCGGCGGACCGACCGACCCGAAGGTCGAAGGACCCGGGCCCGAGGCGCCGGAGCGGCCCTGTAACGAAATTCGGGTTTTCGACCGGAAGTATTTCCGGTCCCCCGGGCCGACCGAGGCGCACCCTCCCGGCCGCGGACCCGGCGGGTTCCCCCTTCGCGGGGGACGGTAGGGCGAACAGGTGCCATCAGGTATATAGCTAAGTCGATCGGGGTTGACCAACTGTCGGAGAGGCGAAAGCTCCAGAACCTAAGTCTATGGCAGGAGAAGCGAACGCCCCAGAACCTAAGTCGATGGGGTTGACCAACTGCTGGAGACGTGAAAGCTCCAGAGCCTAAGTCGATTGGGGTTGACCAACTGTCGGAGAGGCGAAAGCTCTAGAACCTAAGTCTATGGCAGGAGAAGCGAACGCCCCAGAACCTAAGTCGATGGGGTTGACCAACTGCTGGAGAAGTGAAAGCTCAGGAGCCTAAGTCGTTGGGGTTGACCAACTGCTGGAGAGGCGAAAGCTCCAGAGCCTAAGTCGATTGAGGTTGACCAACTGCTGGAAACGCGAACGCTCCAAAACCTAAGTCGATTGAGGTTGACCAACTGCTGGAAACGCGAACGCTCCAAAGCCTAAGTCGATTGAGGTTGACCAACTGCTGGAAACGTGAACGCTCCAAAACCTAAGTCGATTGAGGTTGACCAACTGCTGGAAACTCGAACGCTCCAAAACCTAAGTCGATTGGGGTTGACCAACTGCTGGAAAATCTTTCGGGTTGACCAACGGTTGGAGAAATTTTGGGGTTGACCAACTGTTTGGTTCTCCAGAAGGGCCGGGAGGATGGGGCTTAGTCCGGTGGGGGAGTGCTTAAGAGTGGGATGGCAGGGACCGAACGGTGCGCCGGGTACGAGCTCCAGGGTGTCCGTCGCGGGGTCCGAGGCCGGCCTCGGGTGCACGGTGGTCGGGTAGACGGGGCGATGTTCCCGGGGTCGTATCTCGGCCGGGGGAGGGGGTACGGAGACGGGGGTGGGGTCGTTGGAAAGGGCCCCTCCTGGAGGATGAGGGACCCAAAGGGCTAAGGTCTCGGTCTTAAGGCGCCCGAGCTACGGCCGTTTAAAGGTGCAGCGGTGGAAGTCCGTATCTCCGGCCCCCGGGGTCGCACGGACCCGAGGCCGGCGTCCCCGGAAAGCCCCGAGAGAGACCTTTCGAACGAGACCAGCCGCGCCTCCGGCGGACGAACGCTGCGGACGCTACGGGCGCGCGAACTCCGGACGAGCGTTTTTTTTTTTTTCGAACCGACGTATCTCGGCCGCGGAAAGGGTCGGAGGGTCGAGGGCGGGCTCGTTCGAAAGGTCCCCTCGGGTAGAGCGACCGACCCCGAGGGCGACGTCCTCGGACTTAAGGCGCCCGAGCAGCGGCAGTGGGAAAATCCGGAGACGGCCCCCCGTATCTCCGCCGCGGAAGGGGCCAGATACTCGCGGGTGGGCTCGTTCGAAAGGGCCCCTCCGGCGGACCGACCGACCCGAAGTTCGAAGGCCCCGGGCCCGAGGCGCCCGAGATACGGCCGTTCGAATTTTTCCGAAATTCGACCGGAAGTATCTCCGGTCCCCGGGGTCGCACGGACTCGGGGCCGGCGTCGCCGAAAAGCCCCGGGAAAGACCTTTCGAACGAGACCGTCCGCGCCTCCGGCGGACGAACGCAGCGGACGCTACGGGTGCGCGAACTCCGGACCAGCGTTTTTTTTTTTCGATCCGCCGTATCTCGGCCGCGGAAAAGGTCGGAGGGTCGAGGGCGGGCTCGTTCGAAAGGTCCCCTCGGGTAGAGCGACCGACCCCGAGGGCGACGTCTTCGGACTTAAGGCGCCCGAGCAGCGGCCGTGGGAAAATCCAGAGACGGCCCCCCGTATCTCCGCCGCGGAAAGGGCCAGATACTCGCGGGTGGGCTCGTTAGAAAGGGCCCCTCCGGCGGACCAATCGACCCGAAGGTCGAAGGCCCCTGGCCCGAGGCGCCGGAGCGGCGCGGTAACGAAATTCGGATATTCGACCGGAAGTATCTCCGGTCCCCGGGGTCGCACGGACTCGGGGCCGGCGTCGCCGAAAAGCCCCGGGAAAGACCTTTCTAACGAGACCGGTCACGCCTCCGGCGGACGAACGCAGCGGACGCTACGGGCGAGAAAATTCCGGACGAGCGTTTTTATTTTTTCGAACCGCCGTTTCTCGGCCGCGGAAAGGGTCGGAGGGTCGAGGGTGGGCTCGTTCGAAAGGTCCCCTCGGGTAGAGCGACCGACCCCGAGGGCGACGTCCTGGGACTTAAGGCGCCCGAGCAGCGGCCGTGGGAAAATCCGGAGACGGCCCCCCGTATCTCCGCTGCGGAAAGGGCCAGATACACGCGGGTGGGCTCGTTCGAAAGGGCCCCTCCGGCGGACCGACCGACACGAAGGTCGAAGGACCCGGGCCCGAGGCGCCGGAGCGGCCCTGTAACGAAATTCGGATTTTCGACCGGAAGTATCTCCGGTCCCCCGGGCCGACCGAGGCGCACCCTTCCGGCCGCGGACCCGGCGGGTTCCCCCTTCGCGGGGGACGGTAGGGCGAACAGGTGCCATCAGGTATATAGCTAAGTCGATCGGGGTTGACCAACTGTCGGAGAGGCGAAAGCTCCAGAACCTAAGTCGATGGCAGGAGAAGCGAACGCCCCAGAACCTAAGTCGATGGTGTTGACCAACTGCTGGAGAAGTGAAAGCTCCAGAGCCTAAGTCGATTGGGGTTGACCAACTGTCGGAGAGGTGAAAGCTCTAGAACCTAAGTCTATATCAGGAGAAGCGAACGCCCCAGAACCTAAGTCGATGGGGTTGACCAACTGCTGGAGAAGTGAAAGCTCAGGAGCCTAAGTCGATGGGGTTGACCAACTGCTGGAGAAGTGAAAGCTCAGGAGCCTAAGTCGTTGGGGTTGACCAACTGCTGGAGAGGCGAAAGCTCTAGAGCCTAAGTCGATTGAGGCCCCTCGTATCTCCGCCGCGGAAAGGGCCAGATACTCGCGGGTGGGCTCGTTCGAAAGGGCCCCTCCGGCGGACCAATCGACCCGAAGGTCGAAGGCCCCGGACCGGAAGTATCTCCGGTCCCCCGGGCCGACCGAGGCGCACCCTCCCGGCCGCGGACCCGGCGGGTTCCCCCTTCGCGGGGGACGGTAGGGCGAACAGGTGCCATCAGGTATATAGCTAAGTCGATCGGGGTTGACCAACTGTCGGAGAGGCGAAAGCTCCAGAACCTAAGTCGATGGCAGGAGAAGCGAACGCCCCAGAACCTAAGTCGATGGGGTTGACCAACTGCTGGAGAAGTGAAAGCTCAGGAGCCTAAGTCGTTGGGGTTGACCAACTGCTGGAGAGGCGAAAGCTCCAGAGCCTAAGTCGATTGAGGTTGACCAACTGCTGGAAACGCGAACGCTCCAAAGCCTAAGTCGATTGAGGTTGACCAACTGCTGGAAACGCGAACGCTCCAAAACCTAAGTCGATTGAGGTTGACCAACTGCTGGAAACTCGAACGCTCCAAAACCTAAGTCGATTGGGGTTGACCAACTGCTGGAAAATCTTTCGGGTTGACCAACGGTTGGAGAAATTTTGGGGTTGACCAACTGTTTGGTTCTCCAGAAGGGCCGGGAGGATGGGGCTTAGTACGGTGGGGGAGTGCTTAAGAGTGGGATGGCAGGGACCGAACGGTGCGCCAGGTACGAGCTCCAGGGTGTCCGTCGCGGGGTCCGAGGACGGCCTCGGGTGCACAGTGGTCGGGTAGACGGGGCGATGTTCCCGGGGTCGTATCTCGGCCGGGGGAGGGGGTATGGAGACGGGGGTGGGGTCGTTGGAAAGGGCCCCTCCTGGAGGATGAGGGACCCAAAGGGCTAAGGTCTCGGTCTTAAGGCGCCCGAGCTACGGCCGTTTAAAGGTGCAGCGGTGGAAGTCCGTATCTCCGGCCCCCGGGGTCGCACGGACCCGAGGCCGGCGTCCCCGGAAAGCCCCGAGAGAGACCTTTCGAACGAGACCAGCCGCGCCTCCGGCGGACAAACGCAGCGGACGCTACGGGCGCGCGAACTCCGGACGAGCGTTTTTTTTTTTTTCGAACCGCCGTATCTCGGCCGCGGAAAGGGTCGGAGGGTCGAGGGCGGGCTCGTTCGAAAGGTCCCCTCGGGTAGAGCGACCGACCCCGAGGGCGACGTCCTCGGACTTAAGGCGCCCGAGCAGCGGCAGTGGGAAAATCCGGAGACGGCCCCCCGTATCTCCGCCGCGGAAGGGGCCAGATACTCGCGGGTGGGCTCGTTCGAAAGGGCCCCTCCGGCGGACCGACCGACCCGAAGTTCGAAGGCCCCGGGCCCGAGGCGCCCGAGATACGGCCGTTCGAATTTTTCCGAAATTCGACCGGAAGTATCTCCGGTCCCCGGGGTCGCACGGACTCGGGGCCGGCGTCGCCGAAAAGCCCCGGGAAAGACCTTTCGAACGAGACCGTCCGCGCCTCCGGCGGACGAACGCAGCGGACGCTACGGGTGCGCGAACTCCGGACCAGCGTTTTTTTTTTTCCGATCCGCCGTATCTCGGCCGCGGAAAAGGTCGGAGGGTCGAGGGCGGGCTCGTTCGAAAGGTCCCCTCGGGTAGAGCGACCGACCCCGAGGGCGACGTCTTCGGACTTAAGGCGCCCGAGCAGCGGCCGTGGGAAAATCCAGAGACGGCCCCCCGTATCTCCGCCGCGGAAAGGGCCAGATACTCGCGGGTGGGCTCGTTAGAAAGGGCCCCTCCGGCGGACCAATCGACCCGAAGGTCGAAGGCCCCTGGCCCGAGGCGCCGGAGCGGCGCGGTAACGAAATTCGGATATTCGACCGGAAGTATCTCCGGTCCCCGGGGTCGCACGGACTCGGGGCCGGCGTCGCCGAAAAGCCCCGGGAAAGACCTTTCTAACGAGACCGGTCACGCCTCCGGCGGACGAACGCAGCGGACGCTACGGGCGAGAAAAATCCGGACGAGCGTTTTTATTTTTTCGAACCGCCGTTTCTCGGCCGCGGAAAGGGTCGGAGGGTCGAGGGTGGGCTCGTTCGAAAGGTCCCCTCGGGTAGAGCGACCGACCCCGAGGGCGACGTCCTGGGACTTAAGGCGCCCGAGCAGCGGCCGTGGGAAAATCCGGAGACGGCCCCCCGTATCTCCGCTGCGGAAAGGGCCAGATACACGCGGGTGGGCTCGTTCGAAAGGGCCCCTCCGGCGGACCGACCGACACGAAGGTCGAAGGACCCGGGCCCGAGGCGCCGGAGCGGCCCTGTAACGAAATTCGGATTTTCGACCGGAAGTATCTCCGGTCCCCCGGGCCGACCGAGGCGCACCCTTCCGGCCGCGGACCCGGCGGGTTCCCCCTTCGCGGGGGACGGTAGGGCGAACAGGTGCCATCAGGTATATAGCTAAGTCGATCGGGGTTGACCAACTGTCGGAGAGGCGAAAGCTCCAGAACCTAAGTCGATGGCAGGAGAAGCGAACGCCCCAGAACCTAAGTCGATGGTGTTGACCAACTGCTGGAGAAGTGAAAGCTCCAGAGCCTAAGTCGATTGGGGTTGACCAACTGTCGGAGAGGTGAAAGCTCTAGAACCTAAGTCTATATCAGGAGAAGCGAACGCCCCAGAACCTAAGTCGATGGGGTTGACCAACTGCTGGAGAAGTGAAAGCTCAGGAGCCTAAGTCGTTGGGGTTGACCAACTGCTGGAGAGGCGAAAGCTCCAGAGCCTAAGTCGATTGAGGTTGACCAACTGCTGGAAACGCGAACGCTCCAAAACCTAAGTCGATTGAGGTTGACCAACTGCTGGAAACGCGAACGCTCCAAAGCCTAAGTCGATTGAGGTTGACCAACTGCTGGAAACGCGAACGCTCCAAAACCTAAGTCGATTGAGGTTGACCAACTGCTGGAAACTCGAACGCTCCAAAACCTAAGTCGATTGGGGTTGACCAACTGCTGGAAAATCTTTCGGGTTGACCAACGGTTGGAGAAATTTTGGGGTTGACCAACTGTTTGGTTCTCCAGAAGGGCCGGGAGGATGGGGCTTAGTCCGGTGGGGGAGTGCTTAAGAGTGGGATGGCAGGGACCGAACGGTGCGCCGTTCCCGAGGGCGACGTCCTGGGACTTAAGGCGCCGGAGCAGCGGCAGTGGGAAAATCCGGAGACGGCCCCCCGTATCTCCGCCGCGGAAGGGGCCAGATACTCGCGGGTGGGCTCGTTCGAAAGGGCCCCTCCGGCGGACCGACCGACCCGAAGTTCGAAGGCCCCGGGCCCGAGGCGCCTGAGATACGGCCGTTCGAATTTTTCCGAAATTCGACCGGAAGTATCTCCGGTCCCCGGTGTCGCACGGACTCGGGGCCGGCGTCGCCGAAAAGCCCCGGGAAAGACCTTTCGAACGAGACCGGCCGCGCCTCCGGCGGACGAACGCAGCGGACGCTACGGGCGAGCAAACTCCGGACGAGCGTTTTTATTTTTTCGAACCGCCGTATCTCGGCCGCGGAAAGGGTCGGAGGGTCGAGGGCGGGCTCGTTCGAAAGGTCCCCTCGGGTAGAGCGACCGACCCCGAGGGCGACGTCCTGGGACCTAAGGCGCCCGAGCAGCGGCCGTGGGAAAATCCGGAGAAGGCCCCCCGTATCTCCGCTGCGGAAAGGGCCAGATACACGCGGGTGGGCTCGTTCGAAAGGGCCCCTCCGGCGGACCGACCGACCCGAAGGTCGAAGGACCCGGGCCCGAGGCGCCGGAGCGGCGCTGTAACGAAATTCGGATTTTCGACCGAAAGTATCTCCGGTCCCCCGGGCCGACCGAGGCGCACCCTCCCGGCCGCGGACCCGGCGGGTTCCCCCTTCGCGGGGGACGGTAGGGCGAACAGGTGACATCAGGTATATAGCTAAGTCGATCGGGGTTGACCAACTGTCGGAGAGGCGAAAGCTCCAGAACCTAAGTCGATGGCAGGAGAAGCGAACGCCCCAGAACCTAAGTCGATGGGGTTGACCACCTGCTGGAGAAGTGAAAGCTCCAGAGCCTAAGTCGATTGGGGTTGACCAACTGTCGGAGAGGCGAAAGCTCTAGAACCTAAGTCTATAGCAGGAGAAGCGAACGCCCCAGAACCTAAGTCGATGGGGTTGACCAACTGCTGGAGAAGTGAAAGCTCAGGAGCCTAAGTCGTTGGGGTTGACCAACTGCTGGAGAGGCGAAAGCTCTAGAGCCTAAGTCGATTGAGGCCCCTCGTATCTCCGCCGCGGAAAGGGCCAGATACTCGCGGGTGGGCTCGTTCGAAAGGGCCCCTCCGGCGGACCAATCGACCCGAAGGTCGAAGGCCCCGGACCGGAAGTATCTCCGGTCCCCCGGGCCGACCGAGGCGCACCCTCCCGGCCGCGGACCCGGCGGGTTCCCCCTTCGCGGGGGACGGTAGGGCGAACAGGTGCCATCAGGTATATAGCTAAGTCGATCGGGGTTGACCAACTGTCGGAGAGGCGAAAGCTCCAGAACCTAAGTCGATGGCAGGAGAAGCGAACGCCCCAGAACCTAAGTCGATGGGGTTGACCAACTGCTGGAGAAGTGAAAGCTCAGGAGCCTAAGTCGTTGGGGTTGACCAACTGCTGGAGAGGCGAAAGCTCCAGAGCCTAAGTCGATTGAGGTTGACCAACTGCTGGAAACGCGAACGCTCCAAAGCCTAAGTCGATTGAGGTTGACCAACTGCTGGAAACGCGAACGCTCCAAAACCTAAGTCGATTGAGGTTGACCAACTGCTGGAAACTCGAACGCTCCAAAACCTAAGTCGATTGGGGTTGACCAACTGCTGGAAAATCTTTCGGGTTGACCAACGGTTGGAGAAATTTTGGGGTTGACCAACTGTTTGGTTCTCCAGCAGGGCCGGGAGGATGGGGCTTAGTACGGTGGGGGAGTGCTTAAGAGTGGGATGGCAGGGACCGAACGGTGCGCCAGGTACGAGCTCCAGGGTGTCCGTCGCGGGGTCCGAGGACGGCCTCGGGTGCACAGTGGTCGGGTAGACGGGGCGATGTTCCCGGGGTCGTATCTCGGCCGGGGGAGGGGGTATGGAGACGGGGGTGGGGTCGTTGGAAAGGGCCCCTCCTGGAGGATGAGGGACCCAAAGGGCTAAGGTCTCGGTCTTAAGGCGCCCGAGCTACGGCCGTTTAAAGGTGCAGCGGTGGAAGTCCGTATCTCCGGCCCCCGGGGTCGCACGGACCCGAGGCCGGCGTCCCCGGAAAGCCCCGAGAGAGACCTTTCGAACGAGACCAGCCGCGCCTCCGGCGGACAAACGCAGCGGACGCTACGGGCGCGCGAACTCCGGACGAGCGTTTTTTTTTTTTCGAACCGCCGTATCTCGGCCGCGGAAAGGGTCGGAGGGTCGAGGGCGGGCTCGTTCGAAAGGTCCCCTCGGGTAGAGCGACCGACCCCGAGGGCGACGTCCTCGGACTTAAGGCGCCCGAGCAGCGGCAGTGGGAAAATCCGGAGACGGCCCCCCGTATCTCCGCCGCGGAAGGGGCCAGATACTCGCGGGTGGGCTCGTTCGAAAGGGCCCCTCCGGCGGACCGACCGACCCGAAGTTCGAAGGCCCCGGGCCCGAGGCGCCCGAGATACGGCCGTTCGAATTTTTCCGAAGTTCGACCGGAAGTATCTCCGGTCCCCGGGGTCGCACGGACTCGGGGCCGGCGTCGCCGAAAAGTCCCGGGAAAGACCTTTCGAACGAGACCGGCCGCGCCTCCGGCGGACGAACGCAGCGGACGCTACGGGCGCGCGAACTCCGGACAAGCGTTTTTTTTTCCGATCCGCCGTATCTCGGCCGCGGAAAAGGTCGGAGGGTCGAGGGCGGGCTCGTTCGAAAGGTCCCCTCGGGTAGAGCGACCGACCCCGAGGGCGACGTCTTCTGACTTAAGGCGCCCGAGCAGCGGCCGTGGGAAAATCCGGAGACGGCCCCCCGTATCTCCGCCGCGGAAAGGGCCAGATACTCGCGGGTGGGCTCGTTCGAAAGGGCCCTTCCGGCGGACCAATCGACCCGAAGGTCGAAGGCCCCGGGCCCGAGGCGCCGGAGCGGCGCGGTAACGAAATTCGGATATTCGACCGGAAGTATCTCCGGTCCACGGGGTCGCACGGACTCGGGGCCGGCGTCGCCGGAAAGCCCCGGGAAAGACCTTTCGAACGAGACCGGTCACGCCTCCGGCGGACGAACGCAGCGGACGCTACGGGCGAGCAAACTCCGGACGAGCGTTTTTATTTTTTCGAACCGCCGTATCTCGGCCGCGGAAAGGGTCGGAGGGTCGAGGGCGGGCTCGTTCGAAAGGTCCCCTCGGGTAGAGCGACCTACCCCGAGGGCGACGTCCTGGGACTTAAGGCGCCCGAGCAGCGGCCGTGGGAAAATCCGGAGACGGCCCCTCGTATCTCCGCTGCGGAAAGGGCCAGATACACGCGGGTGGGCTCGTTCGAAAGGGCCTCTCCAGCGGACCGACCGACCCGAAGGTCGAAGGACCCGGGCCCGAGGCGCCGGAGCGGCGCTGTAACGAAATTCGGATTTTCGACCGAAAGTATCTACGGTCCCCCGGGCCGACCGAGGCGCACCCTCCCGGCCGCGGACCCGGCGGGTTCCCCCTTCGCGGGGGACGGTAGGGCGAACAGGTGACATCAGGTATATAGCTAAGTCGATCGGGGTTGACCAACTGTCGGAGAGGCGAAAGCTCCAGAACCTAAGTCGATGGCAGGAGAAGCGAACGCCCCAGAACCTAAGTCGATGGGGTTGACCACCTGCTGGAGAAGTGAAAGCTCCAGAGCCTAAGTCGATTGGGGTTGACCAACTGTCGGAGAGGCGAAAGCTCTAGAACCTAAGTCTATAGCAGGAGAAGCGAACGCCCCAGAACCTAAGTCGATGGGGTTGACCAACTGCTGGAGAAGTGAAAGCTCAGGAGCCTAAGTCGTTGGGGTTGACCAACTGCTGGAGAGGCGAAAGCTCTAGAGCCTAAGTCAATTGAGGTTGACCAACTGCTGGAAACGCGAACGCTCCAAAACCTAAGTCGATTGAGGTTGACCAACTGCTGGAAACGCGAACGCTCCAAAGCCTAAGTCGATTGAGGTTGACCAACTGCTGGAAACGTGAACGCTCCAAAACCTAAGTCGATTGAGGTTGACCAACTGCTGGAAACTCGAACGCTCCAAAACCTAAGTCGATTGGGGTTGACCAACTGCTGGAAAATCTTTCGGGTTGACCAACGGTTGGAGAA
This sequence comes from Misgurnus anguillicaudatus, assembly GCF_027580225.2. NCBI lineage: Eukaryota > Metazoa > Chordata > Actinopteri > Cypriniformes > Cobitidae > Misgurnus > Misgurnus anguillicaudatus. The sequence goes on along the minus strand of NC_073350.2, from coordinate 36,134,763 downwards.
ATTTTGGGGTTGACCAACTGTTTGGTTCTCCAGAAGGGCCGGGAGGATGGGGCTTAGTCCGGTGGGGGAGTGCTTAAGAGTGGGATGGCAGGGACCGAACGGTGCGCCGGGTACGAGCTCCAGGGTGTCCGTCGCGGGGTCCGAGGCCGGCCTTGGGTGCACGGTGGTCGGGTAGACGGGGCGATGTTCCCGGGGTCGTATCTCGGCCGGGGGAGGGGGTACGGAGACGGGGGTGGGGTCGTTGGAAAGGGCCCCTCCTGGAGGATGAGGGACCCAAAGGGCTAAGGTCTCGGTCTTAAGGCGCCCGAGCTACGGCCGTTTAAAGGTGCAGCGGTGGAAGTCCGTATCTCCGGCCCCCGGGGTCGCACGGACCCGAGGCCGGCGTCCCCGGAAAGCCCCGAGAGAGACCTTTCGAAAGAGACCAGCCGCGCCTCCGGCGGACGAACGCTGCGGACGCTACGGGCGCGCGAACTCCGGACGAGCGTTTTTTTTTTTCGAACCGACGTATCTCGGCCGCGGAAAGGGTCGGAGGGTCGAGGGCGGGCTCGTTCGAAAGGTCCCCTCGGGTAGAGCGACCGACCCCGAGGGCGACGTCCTCGGACTTAAGGCGCCCGAGCAGCGGCAGTGGGAAAATCCGGAGACGGCCCCCCGTATCTCCGCCGCGGAAGGGGCCAGATACTCGCGGGTGGGCTCGTTCGAAAGGGCCCCTCCGGCGGACCGACCGACCCGAAGTTCGAAGGCCCCGGGCCCGAGGCGCCCGAGATACGGCCGTTCGAATTTTTCCGAAATTCGACCGGAAGTATCTCCGGTCCCCGGGGTCGCACGGACTCGGGGCCGGCGTCGCCGAAAAGCCCCGGGAAAGACCTTTCGAACGAGACCGTCCGCGCCTCCGGCGGACGAACGCAGCGGACGCTACGGGCGCGCGAACTCCGGACCAATGTTTTTTTTTTTCGATCCGCCGTATCTCGGCCGCGGAAAAGGTCGGAGGGTCGAGGGCGGGCTCGTTCGAAAGGTCCCCTCGGGTAGAGCGACCGACCCCGAGGGCGACGTCTTCGGACTTAAGGCGCCCGAGCAGCGGCCGTGGGAAAATCCAGAGACGGCCCCCCGTATCTCCGCCGCGGAAAGGGCCAGATACTCGCGGGTGGGCTCGTTCGAAAGGGCCCCTCCGGCGGACCAATCGACCCGAAGGTCGAAGGCCCCGGGCCCGAGGCGCCGGAGCGGCGCGGTAACGAAATTCGGATATTCGACCGGAAGTATCTCCGGTCCCCGGGGTCGCACGGACTCGGGGCCGGCGTCGCCGAAAAGCCCCGGGAAAGACCTTTCGAACGAGACCGGCCGCGCCTCCGGCGGACGAACGCAGCGGACGCTACGGGCGAGCAAACTCCGGACGAGCGTTTTTATTTTTTCGAACCGCCGTATCTCGGCCGCGGAAAGGGTCGGAGGGTCGAGGGCGGGCTCGTTCGAAAGGTCCCCTCGGGTAGAGCGACCGACCCCGAGGGCGACGTCCTGGGACTTAAGGCGCCCGAGCAGTGGCCGTGGGAAAATCCGGAGAAGGCCCCCCGTATCTCCGCTGCGGAAAGGGCCAGATACACGCGGGTGGGCTCGTTCGAAAGGGCCCCTCCGGCGGACCGACCGACCCGAAGGTCGAAGGACCCGGGCCCGAGGCGCCGGAGCGGCGCTGTAACGAAATTCGGATTTTCGACCGAAAGTATCTCCGGTCCCCCGGGCCGACCGAGGCGCACCCTCCCGGCCGCGGACCCGGCGGGTTCCCCCTTCGCGGGGGACGGTAGGGCGAACAGGTGACATCAGGTATATAGCTAAGTCGATCGGGGTTGACCAACTGTCGGAGAGGCGAAAGCTCCAGAACCTAAGTCGATGGCAGGAGAAGCGAACGCCCCAGAACCTAAGTCGATGGGGTTGACCACCTGCTGGAGAAGTGAAAGCTCCAGAGCCTAAGTCGATTGGGGTTGACCAACTGTCGGAGAGGCGAAAGCTCTAGAACCTAAGTCTATAGCAGGAGAAGCGAACGCCCCAGAACCTAAGTCGATGGGGTTGACCAACTGCTGGAGAAGTGAAAGCTCAGGAGCCTAAGTCGTTGGGGTTGACCAACTGCTGGAGAGGCGAAAGCTCTAGAGCCTAAGTCGATTGAGGCCCCTCGTATCTCCGCCGCGGAAAGGGCCAGATACTCGCGGGTGGGCTCGTTCGAAAGGGCCCCTCCGGCGGACCAATCGACCCGAAGGTCGAAGGCCCCGGACCGGAAGTATCTCCGGTCCCCCGGGCCGACCGAGGCGCACCCTCCCGGCCGCGGACCCGGCGGGTTCCCCCTTCGCGGGGGACGGTAGGGCGAACAGGTGCCATCAGGTATATAGCTAAGTCGATCGGGGTTGACCAACTGTCGGAGAGGCGAAAGCTCCAGAACCTAAGTCGATGGCAGGAGAAGCGAACGCCCCAGAACCTAAGTCGATGGGGTTGACCAACTGCTGGAGAAGTGAAAGCTCAGGAGCCTAAGTCGTTGGGGTTGACCAACTGCTGGAGAGGCGAAAGCTCCAGAGCCTAAGTCGATTGAGGTTGACCAACTGCTGGAAACGCGAACGCTCCAAAGCCTAAGTCGATTGAGGTTGACCAACTGCTGGAAACGCGAACGCTCCAAAACCTAAGTCGATTGAGGTTGACCAACTGCTGGAAACTCGAACGCTCCAAAACCTAAGTCGATTGGGGTTGACCAACTGCTGGAAAATCTTTCGGGTTGACCAACGGTTGGAGAAATTTTGGGGTTGACCAACTGTTTGGTTCTCCAGAAGGGCCGGGAGGATGGGGCTTAGTACGGTGGGGGAGTGCTTAAGAGTGGGATGGCAGGGACCGAACGGTGCGCCAGGTACGAGCTCCAGGGTGTCCGTCGCGGGGTCCGAGGACGGCCTCGGGTGCACAGTGGTCGGGTAGACGGGGCGATGTTCCCGGGGTCGTATCTCGGCCGGGGGAGGGGGTACGGAGACGGGGGTGGGGTCGTTGGAAAGGGCCCCTCCTGGAGGATGAGGGACCCAAAGGGCTAAGGTCTCGGTCTTAAGGCGCCCGAGCTACGGCCGTTTAAAGGTGCAGCGGTGGAAGTCCGTATCTCCGGCCCCCGGGGTCGCACGGACCCGAGGCCGGCGTCCCCGGAAAGCCCCGAGAGAGACCTTTCGAACGAGACCAGCCGCGCCTCCGGCGGACGAACGCAGCGGACGCTACGGGCGCGCGAACTCCGGACGAGCGTTTTTTTTTTTTCGAACCGCCGTATCTCGGCCGCGGAAAGGGTCGGAGGGTCGAGGGCGGGCTCGTTCGAAAGGTCCCCTCGGGTAGAGCGACCGACCCCGAGGGCGACGTCCTCGGACTTAAGGCGCCCGAGCAGCGGCAGTGGGAAAATCCGGAGACGGCCCCCCGTATCTCCGCCGCGGAAGGGGCCAGATACTCGCGGGTGGGCTCGTTCGAAAGGGCCCCTCCGGCGGACCGACCGACCCGAAGTTCGAAGGCCCCGGGCCCGAGGCGCCCGAGATACGGCCGTTCGAATTTTTCCGAAATTCGACCGGAAGTATCTCCGGTCCCCGGGGTCGCACCGACTCGGGGCCGGCGTCGCCGAAAAGCCCCGGGAAAGACCTTTCGAACGAGACCGGCCGCGCCTCCGGCGGACGAACGCAGCGGACGCTACGGGCGCGCGAACTCCGGACCAGCGTTTTTTTTTTTCGATCCGCCGTATCTCGGCCGCGGAAAAGGTCGGAGGGTCGAGGGCGGGCTCGTTCGAAAAGTCCCCTCGGGTAGAGCGACCGACCCCGAGGGCGACGTCTTCGGACTTAAGGCGCCCGAGCAGCGGCCGTGGGAAAATCCAGAGACGGCCCCCCGTATCTCCGCCGCGGAAAGGGCCAGATACTCGCGGGTGGGCTCGTTCGAAAGGGCCCCTCCGGCGGACCAATCGACCCGAAGGTCGAAGGCCCCGGGCCCGAGGCGCCGGAGCGGCGCGGTAACGAAATTCGGATATTCGACCAGAAGTATCTCCGGTCCCCGGGGTCGCACGGACTCGGGGCCGGCGTCGCCGAAAAGCCCCGGGAAAGACCTTTCGAACGAGACCAGTCACGCCTCCGGCGGACGAATGCAGCGGACGCTACAGGCGAGAAAAATCCGGACGAGCGTTTTTATTTTTTCGAACCGCCGTTTCTCGGCCGCGGAAAGGGTCGGAGGGTCGAGGGCGGGCTCGTTCGAAAGGTCCCCTCGGGTAGAGCGACCGACCCCGAGGGCGACGTCCTGGGACTTAAGGCGCCCGAGCAGCGGCCGTGGGAAAATCCGGAGACGGCCCCCCGTATCTCCGCTGCGGAAAGGGCCAGATACACGCGGGTGGGCTCGTTCGAAAGGGCCCCTCCGGCGGACCGACCGACCCGAAGGTCGAAGGACCCGGGCCCGAGGCGCCGGAGCGGCCCTGTAACGAAATTCGGGTTTTCGACCGGAAGTATTTCCGGTCCCCCGGGCCGACCGAGGCGCACCCTCCCGGCCGCGGACCCGGCGGGTTCCCCCTTCGCGGGGGACGGTAGGGCGAACAGGTGCCATCAGGTATATAGCTAAGTCGATCGGGGTTGACCAACTGTCGGAGAGGCGAAAGCTCCAGAACCTAAGTCTATGGCAGGAGAAGCGAACGCCCCAGAACCTAAGTCGATGGGGTTGACCAACTGCTGGAGACGTGAAAGCTCCAGAGCCTAAGTCGATTGGGGTTGACCAACTGTCGGAGAGGCGAAAGCTCTAGAACCTAAGTCTATGGCAGGAGAAGCGAACGCCCCAGAACCTAAGTCGATGGGGTTGACCAACTGCTGGAGAAGTGAAAGCTCAGGAGCCTAAGTCGTTGGGGTTGACCAACTGCTGGAGAGGCGAAAGCTCCAGAGCCTAAGTCGATTGAGGTTGACCAACTGCTGGAAACGCGAACGCTCCAAAACCTAAGTCGATTGAGGTTGACCAACTGCTGGAAACGCGAACGCTCCAAAGCCTAAGTCGATTGAGGTTGACCAACTGCTGGAAACGTGAACGCTCCAAAACCTAAGTCGATTGAGGTTGACCAACTGCTGGAAACTCGAACGCTCCAAAACCTAAGTCGATTGGGGTTGACCAACTGCTGGAAAATCTTTCGGGTTGACCAACGGTTGGAGAAATTTTGGGGTTGACCAACTGTTTGGTTCTCCAGAAGGGCCGGGAGGATGGGGCTTAGTCCGGTGGGGGAGTGCTTAAGAGTGGGATGGCAGGGACCGAACGGTGCGCCGGGTACGAGCTCCAGGGTGTCCGTCGCGGGGTCCGAGGCCGGCCTCGGGTGCACGGTGGTCGGGTAGACGGGGCGATGTTCCCGGGGTCGTATCTCGGCCGGGGGAGGGGGTACGGAGACGGGGGTGGGGTCGTTGGAAAGGGCCCCTCCTGGAGGATGAGGGACCCAAAGGGCTAAGGTCTCGGTCTTAAGGCGCCCGAGCTACGGCCGTTTAAAGGTGCAGCGGTGGAAGTCCGTATCTCCGGCCCCCGGGGTCGCACGGACCCGAGGCCGGCGTCCCCGGAAAGCCCCGAGAGAGACCTTTCGAACGAGACCAGCCGCGCCTCCGGCGGACGAACGCTGCGGACGCTACGGGCGCGCGAACTCCGGACGAGCGTTTTTTTTTTTTTCGAACCGACGTATCTCGGCCGCGGAAAGGGTCGGAGGGTCGAGGGCGGGCTCGTTCGAAAGGTCCCCTCGGGTAGAGCGACCGACCCCGAGGGCGACGTCCTCGGACTTAAGGCGCCCGAGCAGCGGCAGTGGGAAAATCCAGAGACGGCCCCCCGTATCTCCGCCGCGGAAAGGGCCAGATACTCGCGGGTGGGCTCGTTAGAAAGGGCCCCTCCGGCGGACCAATCGACCCGAAGGTCGAAGGCCCCTGGCCCGAGGCGCCGGAGCGGCGCGGTAACGAAATTCGGATATTCGACCGGAAGTATCTCCGGTCCCCGGGGTCGCACGGACTCGGGGCCGGCGTCGCCGAAAAGCCCCGGGAAAGACCTTTCTAACGAGACCGGTCACGCCTCCGGCGGACGAACGCAGCGGACGCTACGGGCGAGAAAAATCCGGACGAGCGTTTTTATTTTTTCGAACCGCCGTTTCTCGGCCGCGGAAAGGGTCGGAGGGTCGAGGGTGGGCTCGTTCGAAAGGTCCCCTCGGGTAGAGCGACCGACCCCGAGGGCGACGTCCTGGGACTTAAGGCGCCCGAGCAGCGGCCGTGGGAAAATCCGGAGACGGCCCCCCGTATCTCCGCTGCGGAAAGGGCCAGATACACGCGGGTGGGCTCGTTCGAAAGGGCCCCTCCGGCGGACCGACCGACCCGAAGGTCGAAGGACCCGGGCCCGAGGCGCCGGAGCGGCCCTGTAACGAAATTCGGGTTTTCGACCGGAAGTATTTCCGGTCCCCCGGGCCGACCGAGGCGCACCCTCCCGGCCGCGGACCCGGCGGGTTCCCCCTTCGCGGGGGACGGTAGGGCGAACAGGTGCCATCAGGTATATAGCTAAGTCGATCGGGGTTGACCAACTGTCGGAGAGGCGAAAGCTCCAGAACCTAAGTCTATGGCAGGAGAAGCGAACGCCCCAGAACCTAAGTCGATGGGGTTGACCAACTGCTGGAGACGTGAAAGCTCCAGAGCCTAAGTCGATTGGGGTTGACCAACTGTCGGAGAGGCGAAAGCTCTAGAACCTAAGTCTATGGCAGGAGAAGCGAACGCCCCAGAACCTAAGTCGATGGGGTTGACCAACTGCTGGAGAAGTGAAAGCTCAGGAGCCTAAGTCGTTGGGGTTGACCAACTGCTGGAGAGGCGAAAGCTCCAGAGCCTAAGTCGATTGAGGTTGACCAACTGCTGGAAACGCGAACGCTCCAAAACCTAAGTCGATTGAGGTTGACCAACTGCTGGAAACGCGAACGCTCCAAAGCCTAAGTCGATTGAGGTTGACCAACTGCTGGAAACGTGAACGCTCCAAAACCTAAGTCGATTGAGGTTGACCAACTGCTGGAAACTCGAACGCTCCAAAACCTAAGTCGATTGGGGTTGACCAACTGCTGGAAAATCTTTCGGGTTGACCAACGGTTGGAGAAATTTTGGGGTTGACCAACTGTTTGGTTCTCCAGAAGGGCCGGGAGGATGGGGCTTAGTCCGGTGGGGGAGTGCTTAAGAGTGGGATGGCAGGGACCGAACGGTGCGCCGGGTACGAGCTCCAGGGTGTCCGTCGCGGGGTCCGAGGCCGGCCTCGGGTGCACGGTGGTCGGGTAGACGGGGCGATGTTCCCGGGGTCGTATCTCGGCCGGGGGAGGGGGTACGGAGACGGGGGTGGGGTCGTTGGAAAGGGCCCCTCCTGGAGGATGAGGGACCCAAAGGGCTAAGGTCTCGGTCTTAAGGCGCCCGAGCTACGGCCGTTTAAAGGTGCAGCGGTGGAAGTCCGTATCTCCGGCCCCCGGGGTCGCACGGACCCGAGGCCGGCGTCCCCGGAAAGCCCCGAGAGAGACCTTTCGAACGAGACCAGCCGCGCCTCCGGCGGACGAACGCTGCGGACGCTACGGGCGCGCGAACTCCGGACGAGCGTTTTTTTTTTTTCGAACCGACGTATCTCGGCCGCGGAAAGGGTCGGAGGGTCGAGGGCGGGCTCGTTCGAAAGGTCCCCTCGGGTAGAGCGACCGACCCCGAGGGCGACGTCCTCGGACTTAAGGCGCCCGAGCAGCGGCAGTGGGAAAATCCGGAGACGGCCCCCCGTATCTCCGCCGCGGAAGGGGCCAGATACTCGCGGGTGGGCTCGTTCGAAAGGGCCCCTCCGGCGGACCGACCGACCCGAAGTTCGAAGGCCCCGGGCCCGAGGCGCCCGAGATACGGCCGTTCGAATTTTTCCGAAATTCGACCGGAAGTATCTCCGGTCCCCGGGGTCGCACGGACTCGGGGCCGGCGTCGCCGAAAAGCCCCGGGAAAGACCTTTCGAACGAGACCGTCCGCGCCTCCGGCGGACGAACGCAGCGGACGCTACGGGTGCGCGAACTCCGGACCAGCGTTTTTTTTTTTTCGATCCGCCGTATCTCGGCCGCGGAAAAGGTCGGAGGGTCGAGGGCGGGCTCGTTCGAAAGGTCCCCTCGGGTAGAGCGACCGACCCCGAGGGCGACGTCTTCGGACTTAAGGCGCCCGAGCAGCGGCCGTGGGAAAATCCAGAGACGGCCCCCCGTATCTCCGCCGCGGAAAGGGCCAGATACTCGCGGGTGGGCTCGTTAGAAAGGGCCCCTCCGGCGGACCAATCGACCCGAAGGTCGAAGGCCCCTGGCCCGAGGCGCCGGAGCGGCGCGGTAACGAAATTCGGATATTCGACCGGAAGTATCTCCGGTCCCCGGGGTCGCACGGACTCGGGGCCGGCGTCGCCGAAAAGCCCCGGGAAAGACCTTTCTAACGAGACCGGTCACGCCTCCGGCGGACGAACGCAGCGGACGCTACGGGCGAGAAAAATCCGGACGAGCGTTTTTATTTTTTCGAACCGCCGTTTCTCGGCCGCGGAAAGGGTCGGAGGGTCGAGGGTGGGCTCGTTCGAAAGGTCCCCTCGGGTAGAGCGACCGACCCCGAGGGCGACGTCCTGGGACTTAAGGCGCCCGAGCAGCGGCCGTGGGAAAATCCGGAGACGGCCCCCCGTATCTCCGCTGCGGAAAGGGCCAGATACACGCGGGTGGGCTCGTTCGAAAGGGCCCCTCCGGCGGACCGACCGACACGAAGGTCGAAGGACCCGGGCCCGAGGCGCCGGAGCGGCCCTGTAACGAAATTCGGATTTTCGACCGGAAGTATCTCCGGTCCCCCGGGCCGACCGAGGCGCACCCTTCCGGCCGCGGACCCGGCGGGTTCCCCCTTCGCGGGGGACGGTAGGGCGAACAGGTGCCATCAGGTATATAGCTAAGTCGATCGGGGTTGACCAACTGTCGGAGAGGCGAAAGCTCCAGAACCTAAGTCGATGGCAGGAGAAGCGAACGCCCCAGAACCTAAGTCGATGGTGTTGACCAACTGCTGGAGAAGTGAAAGCTCCAGAGCCTAAGTCGATTGGGGTTGACCAACTGTCGGAGAGGTGAAAGCTCTAGAACCTAAGTCTATATCAGGAGAAGCGAACGCCCCAGAACCTAAGTCGATGGGGTTGACCAACTGCTGGAGAAGTGAAAGCTCAGGAGCCTAAGTCGTTGGGGTTGACCAACTGCTGGAGAGGCGAAAGCTCCAGAGCCTAAGTCGATTGAGGTTGACCAACTGCTGGAAACGCGAACGCTCCAAAACCTAAGTCGATTGAGGTTGACCAACTGCTGGAAACGCGAACGCTCCAAAGCCTAAGTCGATTGAGGTTGACCAACTGCTGGAAACGCGAACGCTCCAAAACCTAAGTCGATTGAGGTTGACCAACTGCTGGAAACTCGAACGCTCCAAAACCTAAGTCGATTGGGGTTGACCAACTGCTGGAAAATCTTTCGGGTTGACCAACGGTTGGAGAAATTTTGGGGTTGACCAACTGTTTGGTTCTCCAGAAGGGCCGGGAGGATGGGGCTTAGTCCGGTGGGGGAGTGCTTAAGAGTGGGATGGCAGGGACCGAACGGTGCGCCGTTCCCGAGGGCGACGTCCTGGGACTTAAGGCGCCGGAGCAGCGGCAGTGGGAAAATCCGGAGACGGCCCCCCGTATCTCCGCCGCGGAAGGGGCCAGATACTCGCGGGTGGGCTCGTTCGAAAGGGCCCCTCCGGCGGACCGACCGACCCGAATTTCGAAGGCCCCGGGCCCGAGGCGCCTGAGATACGGCCGTTCGAATTTTTCCGAAATTCGACCGGAAGTATCTCCGGTCCCCGGTGTCGCACGGACTCGGGGCCGGCGTCGCCGAAAAGCCCCGGGAAAGACCTTTCGAACGAGACCGGCCGCGCCTCCGGCGGACGAACGCAGCGGACGCTACGGGCGCGCGAACTCCGAACCAGCGTTTTTTTTTTTCGATCCGCCGTATCTCGGCCGCGGAAAAGGTCGGAGGGTCGAGGGCGGGCTCGTTCGAAAGGTCCCCTCGGGTAGAGCGACCGACCCCGAGGGCGACGTCTTCGGACTTAAGGCGCCCGAGCAGCGGCCGTGGGAAAATCCAGAGACGGCCCCCCGTATCTCCGCCGCGGAAAGGGCCAGATACTCGCGGGTGGGCTCGTTCGAAAGGGCCCCTCCGGCGGACCAATCGACCCGAAGGTCGAAGGCCCCGGACCGGAAGTATCTCCGGTCCCCCGGGCCGACCGAGGCGCACCCTCCCGGCCGCGGACCCGGCGGGTTCCCCCTTCGCGGGGGACGGTAGGGCGAACAGGTGCCATCAGGTATATAGCTAAGTCGATCGGGGTTGACCAACTGTCGGAGAGGCGAAAGCTCCAGAACCTAAGTCGATGGCAGGAGAAGCGAACGCCCCAGAACCTAAGTCGATGGGGTTGACCAACTGCAGGAGAAGTGAAAGCTCCAGAGCCTAAGTCGATTGGGGTTGACCAACTGTCGGAGAGGCGAAAGCTCTAGAACCTAAGTCTATGGCAGGAGAAGCGAACGCCCCAGAACCTAAGTCGATGGGGTTGACCAACTGCTGGAGAAGTGAAAGCTCAGGAGCCTAAGTCGTTGGGGTTGACCAACTGCTGGAGAGGCGAAAGCTCCAGAGCCTAAGTCGATTGAGGTTGACCAACTGCTGGAAACTCGAACGCTCCAAAACCTAAGTCGATTGAGGTTGACCAACTGCTGGAAACGCGAACGCTCCAAAACCTAAGTCGATTGAGGTTGACCAACTGCTGGAAACTCGAACGCTCCAAAACCTAAGTCGATTGGGGTTGACCAACTGCTGGAAAATCTTTCGGGTTGACCAACGGTTGGAGAAATTTTGGGGTTGACCAACTGTTTGGTTCTCCAGAAGGGCTGGGAGGATGGGGCTTAGTCCGGTGGGGGAGTGCTTAAGAGTGGGATGGCAGGGACCGAACGGTGCGCCGGGTACGAGCTCCAGGGTGTCCGTCGCGGGGTCCAAAGCCGGCCTCGGGTGCATGGTGGTCGGGTTGACTTGGCGATGTTACCGGGGTCGTATCTCGGCCGGGGGAGGGGGTACGGAGACGGCGGTGGGGTCGTTGGAAAGGGCCCCTCGTGGAGGATGAGGGACCCAAAGGGCTAAGGTTTCGGTCTTAAGGCGCCCGAGCTACGGCCGTTTAAAGGTGCAGCGGTGGAAGTCCGTATCTCCGGCCCCCGGGGTCGCACGGACCCGAGGCCGGCGTCCTCGGAAAGCCCCGAGAGAGACCTTTCGAACGAGACCGGCCGCGCCTCCGGCGGACGAACGCAGCGGACGCTACGGGCGGGCGAACTCCGGACGAGCGTTTTTTTTTTTCGAACCGCCGTATCTCGGCCGCGGAAAGGGTCGGAGGGTCGAGGGCGGGCTCGTTAGAAAGGTCCCCTCGGGTAGAGCGACCGACCCCGAGGGCGACGTCCTCGGACTTAAGGCGCCCGAGCAGCGGCAGTGGGAAAATCCGGAGACGGCCCCCCGTATCTCCGCCGCGGAAGGGGCCAGATACTCGCGGGTGGGCTCGTTCGAAAGGGCCCCTCCGGCGGACCGACCGACCCGAAGTTCGAAGGCCCCGGGCCCGAGGCGCCCGAGATACGGCCGTTCGAATTTTTCCGAAATTCGACCGGAAGTATCTCCGGTCCCCGGGGTCGCACCGACTCGGGGCCGGCGTCGCCGAAAAGCCCCGGGAAAGACCTTTCGAACGAGACCGGCCGCGCCTCCGGCGGACGAACGCAGCGGACGCTACGGGCGCGCGAACTCCGGACCAGCGTTTTTTTTTTTCGATCCGCCGTATCTCGGCCGCGGAAAAGGTCGGAGGGTCGAGGGCGGGCTCGTTCGAAAAGTCCCCTCGGGTAGAGCGACCGACCCCGAGGGCGACGTCTTCGGACTTAAGGCGCCCGAGCAGCGGCCGTGGGAAAATCCAGAGACGGCCCCCCGTATCTCCGCCGCGGAAAGGGCCAGATACTCGCGGGTGGGCTCGTTCGAAAGGGCCCCTCCGGCGGACCAATCGACCCGAAGGTCGAAGGCCCCGGGCCCGAGGCGCCGGAGCGGCGCGGTAACGAAATTCGGATATTCGACCGGAAGTATCTCCGGTCCCCGGGGTCGCACGGACTCGGGGCCGGCGTCGCCGAAAAGCCCCGGGAAAGACCTTTCGAACGAGACCGGCCGCGCCTCCGGCGGACGAACGCAGCGGACGCTACGGGCGAGCAAACTCCGGACGAGCGTTTTTATTTTTTCGAACCGCCGTATCTCGGCCGCGGAAAGGGTCGGAGGGTCGAGGGCGGGCTCGTTCGAAAGGTCCCCTCGGGTAGAGCGACCGACCCCGAGGGCGACGTCCTGGGACTTAAGGCGCCCGAGCAGCGGCCGTGGGAAAATCCGGAGAAGGCCCCCCGTATCTCCGCTGCGGAAAGGGCCAGATACACGCGGGTGGGCTCGTTCGAAAGGGCCCCTCCGGCGGACCGACCGACCCGAAGGTCGAAGGACCCGGGCCCGAGGCGCCGGAGCGGCGCTGTAACGAAATTCGGATTTTCGACCGAAAGTATCTCCGGTCCCCCGGGCCGACCGAGGCGCACCCTCCCGGCCGCGGACCCGGCGGGTTCCCCCTTCGCGGGGGACGGTAGGGCGAACAGGTGACATCAGGTATATAGCTAAGTCGATCGGGGTTGACCAACTGTCGGAGAGGCGAAAGCTCCAGAACCTAAGTCGATGGCAGGAGAAGCGAACGCCCCAGAACCTAAGTCGATGGGGTTGACCACCTGCTGGAGAAGTGAAAGCTCCAGAGCCTAAGTCGATTGGGGTTGACCAACTGTCGGAGAGGCGAAAGCTCTAGAACCTAAGTCTATAGCAGGAGAAGCGAACGCCCCAGAACCTAAGTCGATGGGGTTGACCAACTGCTGGAGAAGTGAAAGCTCAGGAGCCTAAGTCGTTGGGGTTGACCAACTGCTGGAGAGGCGAAAGCTCTAGAGCCTAAGTCGATTGAGGCCCCTCGTATCTCCGCCGCGGAAAGGGCCAGATACTCGCGGGTGGGCTCGTTCGAAAGGGCCCCTCCGGCGGACCAATCGACCCGAAGGTCGAAGGCCCCGGACCGGAAGTATCTCCGGTCCCCCGGGCCGACCGAGGCGCACCCTCCCGGCCGCGGACCCGGCGGGTTCCCCCTTCGCGGGGGACGGTAGGGCGAACAGGTGACATCAGGTATATAGCTAAGTCGATCGGGGTTGACCAACTGTCGGAGAGGCGAAAGCTCCAGAACCTAAGTCGATGGCAGGAGAAGCGAACGCCCCAGAACCTAAGTCGATGGGGTTGACCACCTGCTGGAGAAGTGAAAGCTCCAGAGCCTAAGTCGATTGGGGTTGACCAACTGTCGGAGAGGCGAAAGCTCTAGAACCTAAGTCTATAGCAGGAGAAGCGAACGCCCCAGAACCTAAGTCGATGGGGTTGACCAACTGCTGGAGAAGTGAAAGCTCAGGAGCCTAAGTCGTTGGGGTTGACCAACTGCTGGAGAGGCGAAAGCTCTAGAGCCTAAGTCGATTGAGGCCCCTCGTATCTCCGCCGCGGAAAGGGCCAGATACTCGCGGGTGGGCTCGTTCGAAAGGGCCCCTCCGGCGGACCAATCGACCCGAAGGTCGAAGGCCCCGGACCGGAAGTATCTCCGGTCCCCCGGGCCGACCGAGGCGCACCCTCCCGGCCGCGGACCCGGCGGGTTCCCCCTTCGCGGGGGACGGTAGGGCGAACAGGTGCCATCAGGTATATAGCTAAGTCGATCGGGGTTGACCAACTGTCGGAGAGGCGAAAGCTCCAGAACCTAAGTCGATGGCAGGAGAAGCGAACGCCCCAGAACCTAAGTCGATGGGGTTGACCAACTGCTGGAGAAGTGAAAGCTCAGGAGCCTAAGTCGTTGGGGTTGACCAACTGCTGGAGAGGCGAAAGCTCCAGAGCCTAAGTCGATTGAGGTTGACCAACTGCTGGAAACGCGAACGCTCCAAAGCCTAAGTCGATTGAGGTTGACCAACTGCTGGAAACGCGAACGCTCCAAAACCTAAGTCGATTGAGGTTGACCAACTGCTGGAAACTCGAACGCTCCAAAACCTAAGTCGATTGGGGTTGACCAACTGCTGGAAAATCTTTCGGGTTGACCAACGGTTGGAGAAATTTTGGGGTTGACCAACTGTTTGGTTCTCCAGAAGGGCCGGGAGGATGGGGCTTAGTACGGTGGGGGAGTGCTTAAGAGTGGGATGGCAGGGACCGAACGGTGCGCCAGGTACGAGCTCCAGGGTGTCCGTCGCGGGGTCCGAGGACGGCCTCGGGTGCACAGTGGTCGGGTAGACGGGGCGATGTTCCCGGGGTCGTATCTCGGCCGGGGGAGGGGGTACGGAGACGGGGGTGGGGTCGTTGGAAAGGGCCCCTCCTGGAGGATGAGGGACCCAAAGGGCTAAGGTCTCGGTCTTAAGGCGCCCGAGCTACGGCCGTTTAAAGGTGCAGCGGTGGAAGTCCGTATCTCCGGCCCCCGGGGTCGCACGGACCCGAGGCCGGCGTCCCCGGAAAGCCCCGAGAGAGACCTTTCGAACGAGACCAGCCGCGCCTCCGGCGGACGAACGCAGCGGACGCTACGGGCGTGCGAACTCCGGACGAGCGTTTTTTTTTTTTCGAACCGCCGTATCTCGGCCGCGGAAAGGGTCGGAGGGTCGAGGGCGGGCTCGTTCGAAAGGTCCCCTCGGGTAGAGCGACCGACCCCGAGGGCGACGTCCTCGGACTTAAGGCGCCCGAGCAGCGGCAGTGGGAAAATCCGGAGACGGCCCCCCGTATCTCCGCCGCGGAAGGGGCCAGATACTCGCGGGTGGGCTCGTTCGAAAGGGCCCCTCCGGCGGACCGACCGACCCGAAGTTCGAAGGCCCCGGGCCCGAGGCGCCCGAGATACGGCCGTTCGAATTTTTCCGAAATTCGACCGGAAGTATCTCCGGTCCCCGGGGTCGCACGGACTCGGGGCCGGCGTCGCCGAAAAGTCCCGGGAAAGACCTTTCGAACGAGACCGGCCGCGCCTCCGGCGGACGAACGCAGCGGACGCTACGGGCGCGCGAACTCCGGACAAGCGTTTTTTTTTCCGATCCGCCGTATCTCGGCCGCGGAAAAGGTCGGAGGGTCGAGGGCGGGCTCGTTCGAAAGGTCCCCTCGGGTAGAGCGACCGACCCCGAGGGCGACGTCTTCTGACTTAAGGCGCCCGAGCAGCGGCCGTGGGAAAATCCGGAGACGGCCCCCCGTATCTCCGCCGCGGAAAGGGCCAGATACTCGCGGGTGGGCTCGTTCGAAAGGGCCCTTCCGGCGGACCAATCGACCCGAAGGTCGAAGGCCCCGGGCCCGAGGCGCCGGAGCGGCGCGGTAACGAAATTCGGATATTCGACCGGAAGTATCTCCGGTCCACGGGGTCGCACGGACTCGGGGCCGGCGTCGCCGGAAAGCGGCGGGAAAGACCTTTCGAACGAGACCGGTCACGCCTCCGGCGGACGAACGCAGCGGACGCTACGGGCGAGCAAACTCCGGACGAGCGTTTTTATTTTTTCGAACCGCCGTATCTCGGCCGCGGAAAGGGTCGGAGGGTCGAGGGCGGGCTCTTTCGAAAGGTCCCCTCGGGTAGAGCGACCGACCCCGAGGGCGACGTCCTGGGACTTAAGGCGCCCGAGCAGCGGCCGTGGGAAAATCCGGAGACGGCCCCCCGTATCTCCGCTGCGGAAAGGGCCAGATACACGCGGGTGGGCTCGTTCGAAAGGGCCTCTCCAGCGGACCGACCGACCCGAAGGTCGAAGGACCCGGGCCCGAGGCGCCGGAGCGGCGCTGTAACGAAATTCGGATTTTCGACCGAAAGTATCTACGGTCCCCCGGGCCGACCGAGGCGCACCCTCCCAGCCGCGGACCCGGCGGGTTCCCCCTTCGCGGGGGACGGTAGGGCGAACAGGTGACATCAGGTATATAGCTAAGTCGATCGGGGTTGACCAACTGTCGGAGAGGCGAAAGCTCCAGAACCTAAGTCGATGGCAGGAGAAGCGAACGCCCCAGAACCTAAGTCGATGGGGTTGACCACCTGCTGGAGAAGTGAAAGCTCCAGAGCCTAAGTCGATTGGGGTTGACCAACTGTCGGAGAGGCGAAAGCTCTAGAACCTAAGTCTATAGCAGGAGAAGCGAACGCCCCAGAACCTAAGTCGATGGGGTTGACCAACTGCTGGAGAAGTGAAAGCTCAGGAGCCTAAGTCGTTGGGGTTGACCAACTGCTGGAGAGGCGAAAGCTCTAGAGCCTAAGTCGATTGAGGTTGACCAACTGCTGGAAACGCGAACGCTCCAAAACCTAAGTCGATTGAGGTTGACCAACTGCTGGAAACGCGAACGCTCCAAAGCCTAAGTCGATTGAGGTTGACCAACTGCTGGAAACGTGAACGCTCCAAAACCTAAGTCGATTGAGGTTGACCAACTGCTGGAAACTCGAACGCTCCAAAACCTAAGTCGATTGGGGTTGACCAACTGCTGGAAAATCTTTCGGGTTGACCAACGGTTGGAGAAATTTTGGGGTTGACCAACTGTTTGGTTCTCCAGAAGGGCCGGGAGGATGGGGCTTAGTCCGGTGGGGGAGTGCTTAAGAGTGGGATGGCAGGGACCGAACGGTGCGCCGGGTACGAGCTCCAGGGTGTCCGTCGCGGGGTCCGAGGCCGGCCTTGGGTGCACGGTGGTCGGGTAGACGGGGCGATGTTCCCGGGGTCGTATCTCGGCCGGGGGAGGGGGTACGGAGACGGGGGTGGGGTCGTTGGAAAGGGCCCCTCCTGGAGGATGAGGGACCCAAAGGGCTAAGGTCTCGGTCTTAAGGCGCCCGAGCTACGGCCGTTTAAAGGTGCAGCGGTGGAAGTCCGTATCTCCGGCCCCCGGGGTCGCACGGACCCGAGGCCGGCGTCCCCGGAAAGCCCCGAGAGAGACCTTTCGAAAGAGACCAGCCGCGCCTCCGGCGAACGAACGCTGCGGACGCTACGGGCGCGCGAACTCCGGACGAGCGTTTTTTTTTTCGAACCGACGTATCTCGGCCGCGGAAAGGGTCGGAGGGTCGAGGGCGGGCTCGTTCGAAAGGTCCCCTCGGGTAGAGCGACCGACCCCGAGGGCGACGTCCTCGGACTTAAGGCGCCCGAGCAGCGGCAGTGGGAAAATCCAGAGACGGCCCCCCGTATCTCCGCCGCGGAAAGGGCCAGATACTCGCGGGTGGGCTCGTTCGAAAGGGCCCCTCCGGCGGACCAATCGACCCGAAGGTCGAAGGCCCCGGGCCCGAGGCGCCGGAGCGGCGCGGTAACGAAATTCGGATATTCGACCAGAAGTATCTCCGGTCCCCGGGGTCGCACGGACTCGGGGCCGGCGTCGCCGAAAAGCCCCGGGAAAGACCTTTCGAACGAGACCGGCCGCGCCTCCGGCGGACGAACGCAGCGGACGCTACGGGCGAGCAAACTCCGGACGAGCGTTTTTATTTTTTCGAACCGCCGTATCTCGGCCGCGGAAAGGGTCGGAGGGTCGAGGGCGGGCTCGTTCGAAAGGTCCCCTCGGGTAGAGCGACCGACCCCGAGGGCGACGTCCTGGGACTTAAGGCGCCCGAGCAGCGGCCGTGGGAAAATCCGGAGAAGGCCCCCCGTATCTCCGCTGCGGAAAGGGCCAGATACACGCGGGTGGGCTCGTTCGAAAGGGCCCCTCCGGCGGACCGACCGACCCGAAGGTCGAAGGACCCGGGCCCGAGGCGCCGGAGCGGCGCTGTAACGAAATTCGGATTTTCGACCGAAAGTATCTCCGGTCCCCCGGGCCGACCGAGGCGCACCCTCCCGGCCGCGGACCCGGCGGGTTCCCCCTTCGCGGGGGACGGTAGGGCGAACAGGTGACATCAGGTATATAGCTAAGTCGATCGGGGTTGACCAACTGTCGGAGAGGCGAAAGCTCCAGAACCTAAGTCGATGGCAGGAGAAGCGAACGCCCCAGAACCTAAGTCGATGGGGTTGACCACCTGCTGGAGAAGTGAAAGCTCCAGAGCCTAAGTCGATTGGGGTTGACCAACTGTCAGAGAGGCGAAAGCTCTAGAACCTAAGTCTATAGCAGGAGAAGCGAACGCCCCAGAACCTAAGTCGATGGGGTTGACCAACTGCTGGAGAAGTGAAAGCTCAGGAGCCTAAGTCGTTGGGGTTGACCAACTGCTGGAGAGGCGAAAGCTCTAGAGCCTAAGTCGATTGAGGCCCCTCGTATCTCCGCCGCGGAAAGGGCCAGATACTCGCGGGTGGGCTCGTTCGAAAGGGCCCCTCCGGCGGACCAATCGACCCGAAGGTCGAAGGCCCCGGACCGGAAGTATCTCCGGTCCCCCGGGCCGACCGAGGCGCACCCTCCCGGCCGCGGACCCGGCGGGTTCCCCCTTCGCGGGGGACGGTAGGGCGAACAGGTGCCATCAGGTATATAGCTAAGTCGATCGGGGTTGACCAACTGTCGGAGAGGCGAAAGCTCCAGAACCTAAGTCGATGGCAGGAGAAGCGAACGCCCCAGAACCTAAGTCGATGGGGTTGACCAACTGCTGGAGAAGTGAAAGCTCAGGAGCCTAAGTCGTTGGGGTTGACCAACTGCTGGAGAGGCGAAAGCTCCAGAGCCTAAGTCGATTGAGGTTGACCAACTGCTGGAAACGCGAACGCTCCAAAGCCTAAGTCGATTGAGGTTGACCAACTGCTGGAAACGCGAACGCTCCAAAACCTAAGTCGATTGAGGTTGACCAACTGCTGGAAACTCGAACGCTCCAAAACCTAAGTCGATTGGGGTTGACCAACTGCTGGAAAATCTTTCGGGTTGACCAACGGTTGGAGAAATTTTGGGGTTGACCAACTGTTTGGTTCTCCAGAAGGGCCGGGAGGATGGGGCTTAGTACGGTGGGGGAGTGCTTAAGAGTGGGATGGCAGGGACCGAACGGTGCGCCAGGTACGAGCTCCAGGGTGTCCGTCGCGGGGTCCGAGGACGGCCTCGGGTGCACAGTGGTCGGGTAGACGGGGCGATGTTCCCGGGGTCGTATCTCGGCCGGGGGAGGGGGTACGGAGACGGGGGTGGGGTCGTTGGAAAGGGCCCCTCCTGGAGGATGAGGGACCCAAAGGGCTAAGGTCTCGGTCTTAAGGCGCCCGAGCTACGGCCGTTTAAAGGTGCAGCGGTGGAAGTCCGTATCTCCGGCCCCCGGGGTCGCACGGACCCGAGGCCGGCGTCCCCGGAAAGCCCCGAGAGAGACCTTTCGAACGAGACCAGCCGCGCCTCCGGCGGACGAACGCAGCGGACGCTACGGGCGCGCGAACTCCGGACGAGCGTTTTTTTTTTTTCGAACCGCCGTATCTCGGCCGCGGAAAGGGTCGGAGGGTCGAGGGCGGGCTCGTTCGAAAGGTCCCCTCGGGTAGAGCGACCGACCCCGAGGGCGACGTCCTCGGACTTAAGGCGCCCGAGCAGCGGCAGTGGGAAAATCCGGAGACGGCCCCCCGTATCTCCGCCGCGGAAGGGGCCAGATACTCGCGGGTGGGCTCGTTCGAAAGGGCCCCTCCGGCGGACCGACCGACCCGAAGTTCGAAGGCCCCGGGCCCGAGGCGCCCGAGATACGGCCGTTCGAATTTTTCCGAAATTCGACCGGAAGTATCTCCGGTCCCCGGGGTCGCACCGACTCGGGGCCGGCGTCGCCGAAAAGCCCCGGGAAAGACCTTTCGAACGAGACCGGCCGCGCCTCCGGCGGACGAACGCAGCGGACGCTACGGGCGCGCGAACTCCGGACCAGCGTTTTTTTTTTTTCGATCCGCCGTATCTCGGCCGCGGAAAAGGTCGGAGGGTCGAGGGCGGGCTCGTTCGAAAAGTCCCCTCGGGTAGAGCGACCGACCCCGAGGGCGACGTCTTCGGACTTAAGGCGCCCGAGCAGCGGCCGTGGGAAAATCCAGAGACGGCCCCCCGTATCTCCGCCGCGGAAAGGGCCAGATACTCGCGGGTGGGCTCGTTCGAAAGGGCCCCTCCGGCGGACCAATCGACCCGAAGGTCGAAGGCCCCGGGCCCGAGGCGCCGGAGCGGCGCGGTAACGAAATTCGGATATTCGACCAGAAGTATCTCCGGTCCCCGGGGTCGCACGGACTCGGGGCCGGCGTCGCCGAAAAGCCCCGGGAAAGACCTTTCGAACGAGACCAGTCACGCCTCCGGCGGACGAATGCAGCGGACGCTACAGGCGAGAAAAATCCGGACGAGCGTTTTTATTTTTTCGAACCGCCGTTTCTCGGCCGCGGAAAGGGTCGGAGGGTCGAGGGCGGGCTCGTTCGAAAGGTCCCCTCGGGTAGAGCGACCGACCCCGAGGGCGACGTCCTGGGACTTAAGGCGCCCGAGCAGCGGCCGTGGGAAAATCCGGAGACGGCCCCCCGTATCTCCGCTGCGGAAAGGGCCAGATACACGCGGGTGGGCTCGTTCGAAAGGGCCCCTCCGGCGGACCGACCGACCCGAAGGTCGAAGGACCCGGGCCCGAGGCGCCGGAGCGGCCCTGTAACGAAATTCGGGTTTTCGACCGGAAGTATTTCCGGTCCCCCGGGCCGACCGAGGCGCACCCTCCCGGCCGCGGACCCGGCGGGTTCCCCCTTCGCGGGGGACGGTAGGGCGAACAGGTGCCATCAGGTATATAGCTAAGTCGATCGGGGTTGACCAACTGTCGGAGAGGCGAAAGCTCCAGAACCTAAGTCTATGGCAGGAGAAGCGAACGCCCCAGAACCTAAGTCGATGGGGTTGACCAACTGCTGGAGACGTGAAAGCTCCAGAGCCTAAGTCGATTGGGGTTGACCAACTGTCGGAGAGGCGAAAGCTCTAGAACCTAAGTCTATGGCAGGAGAAGCGAACGCCCCAGAACCTAAGTCGATGGGGTTGACCAACTGCTGGAGAAGTGAAAGCTCAGGAGCCTAAGTCGTTGGGGTTGACCAACTGCTGGAGAGGCGAAAGCTCCAGAGCCTAAGTCGATTGAGGTTGACCAACTGCTGGAAACGCGAACGCTCCAAAACCTAAGTCGATTGAGGTTGACCAACTGCTGGAAACGCGAACGCTCCAAAGCCTAAGTCGATTGAGGTTGACCAACTGCTGGAAACGTGAACGCTCCAAAACCTAAGTCGATTGAGGTTGACCAACTGCTGGAAACTCGAACGCTCCAAAACCTAAGTCGATTGGGGTTGACCAACTGCTGGAAAATCTTTCGGGTTGACCAACGGTTGGAGAAATTTTGGGGTTGACCAACTGTTTGGTTCTCCAGAAGGGCCGGGAGGATGGGGCTTAGTCCGGTGGGGGAGTGCTTAAGAGTGGGATGGCAGGGACCGAACGGTGCGCCGGGTACGAGCTCCAGGGTGTCCGTCGCGGGGTCCGAGGCCGGCCTCGGGTGCACGGTGGTCGGGTAGACGGGGCGATGTTCCCGGGGTCGTATCTCGGCCGGGGGAGGGGGTACGGAGACGGGGGTGGGGTCGTTGGAAAGGGCCCCTCCTGGAGGATGAGGGACCCAAAGGGCTAAGGTCTCGGTCTTAAGGCGCCCGAGCTACGGCCGTTTAAAGGTGCAGCGGTGGAAGTCCGTATCTCCGGCCCCCGGGGTCGCACGGACCCGAGGCCGGCGTCCCCGGAAAGCCCCGAGAGAGACCTTTCGAACGAGACCAGCCGCGCCTCCGGCGGACGAACGCTGCGGACGCTACGGGCGCGCGAACTCCGGACGAGCGTTTTTTTTTTTTCGAACCGACGTATCTCGGCCGCGGAAAGGGTCGGAGGGTCGAGGGCGGGCTCGTTCGAAAGGTCCCCTCGGGTAGAGCGACCGACCCCGAGGGCGACGTCCTCGGACTTAAGGCGCCCGAGCAGCGGCAGTGGGAAAATCCGGAGACGGCCCCCCGTATCTCCGCCGCGGAAGGGGCCAGATACTCGCGGGTGGGCTCGTTCGAAAGGGCCCCTCCGGCGGACCGACCGACCCGAAGTTCGAAGGCCCCGGGCCCGAGGCGCCCGAGATACGGCCGTTCGAATTTTTCCGAAATTCGACCGGAAGTATCTCCGGTCCCCGGGGTCGCACGGACTCGGGGCCGGCGTCGCCGAAAAGCCCCGGGAAAGACCTTTCGAACGAGACCGTCCGCGCCTCCGGCGGACGAACGCAGCGGACGCTACGGGTGCGCGAACTCCGGACCAGCGTTTTTTTTTTTTCGATCCGCCGTATCTCGGCCGCGGAAAAGGTCGGAGGGTCGAGGGCGGGCTCGTTCGAAAGGTCCCCTCGGGTAGAGCGACCGACCCCGAGGGCGACGTCTTCGGACTTAAGGCGCCCGAGCAGCGGCCGTGGGAAAATCCAGAGACGGCCCCCCGTATCTCCGCCGCGGAAAGGGCCAGATACTCGCGGGTGGGCTCGTTAGAAAGGGCCCCTCCGGCGGACCAATCGACCCGAAGGTCGAAGGCCCCTGGCCCGAGGCGCCGGAGCGGCGCGGTAACGAAATTCGGATATTCGACCGGAAGTATCTCCGGTCCCCGGGGTCGCACGGACTCGGGGCCGGCGTCGCCGAAAAGCCCCGGGAAAGACCTTTCTAACGAGACCGGTCACGCCTCCGGCGGACGAACGCAGCGGACGCTACGGGCGAGAAAAATCCGGACGAGCGTTTTTATTTTTTCGAACCGCCGTTTCTCGGCCGCGGAAAGGGTCGGAGGGTCGAGGGTGGGCTCGTTCGAAAGGTCCCCTCGGGTAGAGCGACCGACCCCGAGGGCGACGTCCTGGGACTTAAGGCGCCCGAGCAGCGGCCGTGGGAAAATCCGGAGACGGCCCCCCGTATCTCCGCTGCGGAAAGGGCCAGATACACGCGGGTGGGCTCGTTCGAAAGGGCCCCTCCGGCGGACCGACCGACACGAAGGTCGAAGGACCCGGGCCCGAGGCGCCGGAGCGGCCCTGTAACGAAATTCGGATTTTCGACCGGAAGTATCTCCGGTCCCCCGGGCCGACCGAGGCGCACCCTTCCGGCCGCGGACCCGGCGGGTTCCCCCTTCGCGGGGGACGGTAGGGCGAACAGGTGCCATCAGGTATATAGCTAAGTCGATCGGGGTTGACCAACTGTCGGAGAGGCGAAAGCTCCAGAACCTAAGTCGATGGCAGGAGAAGCGAACGCCCCAGAACCTAAGTCGATGGTGTTGACCAACTGCTGGAGAAGTGAAAGCTCCAGAGCCTAAGTCGATTGGGGTTGACCAACTGTCGGAGAGGTGAAAGCTCTAGAACCTA